>NW_026902242.1:11927500-12372500 GCF_033783945.1 Neopsephotus bourkii | reverse complement strand
TCATTAATTGTGGTATGAAGAGCTCATTTATATGGCAACCAATAGAAGACAATCTTCAACAGAAACCATAATACTTATTTTCAGATTTTTAGTTTTAGTCTCAGGAAAGACACAGCAGTTAGTCCAAGGCATTCATGGTTAATTTCTAAGACTATGCCTGAGTAGCTCCAGCTTAGCCAGAGCTCTCAAGATATGTCCTAATTCAGCGTTTTTCCAAAACTTTCTACTTGTATGCAATAGCCATCACCATTGAAATTTCAATCTTCAAAAGCATCTAATGCCCCATAAAGCCTTAATGAACTTCAGTACTGACCTAAGGCAGCACCCAAAAAGACAGCACATTTCACAAATCTGTTAGAGACCATTGAAGAAGCCAGTAAAGTCTATTCACCAAAACATTCTATCTTAGAATGAGTGAAGTGTGCAGCGAACATTGGTTTCTTCAGTGACCAAGCCTCCCAAGGATCTGTCCTTGCCCTCTCCTACTGCAAGCTCCTCCTAATGAAGCATTGCTCCATTACTACATGCCAGTGAACTACACTGAGTCAAAGACTGATGGGGATTTTAAGAGAGAAAACTCAAAGAATAATGTGTTTAGTCTTTAATTATTCACAGATTCGGTTCAAACGCAGCCAAACAAATAGCTGAATTGCAGCAATTCAGAGATTCTAATAAGCAGTTAAGAGTGGAGTGAGGCAGGTTTTCCCTAATTGGGCTTTTCTGCTGAAGAAATCACACCACACATTCTTAAAAATGTTTAACCAGGCTCCTTCTGTGAAGATTCCTGACCTATAAAACTAAGTGCAATCAGTTTGAGCGCACTAAGCAGATTAATAGCCAGCTATAAAATGAGAAACAGTAACAGAAAAATTATTTTCTCAGAGAAAATACAAGCAAAATCCCAAAGGAAACTGCACTATTCGATACATGTAATGTAGCAATACAGGTTTTTTACAATCCTAAGTTATCCAAGACAACCAGCTCAAAATACAACTGCAAAGCCTTGCAGATGATTCTCTTAGTTTTCCACCCTGGCACTCAGTACTATCATCCGAAGGCTAGAGATAAAGAACTTAATGGGAAATACAACCCTCAAGACAGAGAATCATGATTTTAAGATTACCTATTACAACACAGGAAAAAGATCTATATAATACCATGGAAGAATCTCCTTGAAAAGTTATTGGTCAGTCACCCTCAAAAAGAAAGCTAGACATTTTTAGGAAAAGCATTTGAATGAAGCAAACCAAAATACTTCACTATAGTAAGTCTATTGTGTGCACACTGAATACCACACAAGGCTCTGACCTCTTGTTTTGAGGGGAACTAGAAAACACAAAGCAGAATAACAATGTTGAGCAGACATATGCATTGTCTTCTGTATAAGAAGAGACTTGATAAACTGGTGTTCTTTAGCTTAGGAGAAAAACAAGAAACAACTAACTGTAAGAGATACATGCTGCCTTTAGCTTATGGTTTATCAGGTCTAGTAACAGCCACAGTTTTGTCTGTTCAGATGCTAAAGCGCTTCCCTTCTGCTCTTCAGGAAGTTCTAGAATTTAAAGTCTACTGTATCAGACTATTAATCCATACTTTCCTACCTTCTTGCAGAATCCTTTTTGCAAGAGGTTTGCAAGTACTTGGTATCTGCACTTTCAACATGTCCTTGTGATGTTATGAAGTATGGTGTTTTGACTTTTATACGTAACAGGCTACAACAGAGCTTTCAGGCGCTTAATTCCACATAGAAAATGAACTTCTAATAGCACAAAGTTTAGTTAGAGGCCAGTAATTAGCAGTGGACCTCAACAGTTAAGACTGGGTCCAAACCTGCTCAACACTTTATTAATGATCTGGATGACAGGTCAAAGTGCACCCACAGGAAGACTGCTAATGCAAACCTGAGGGGAATGGCTGATGCTCCAAAGAGTAGTGCTGCCATCCAGAGGGACTCCAACAGGCTGGAGAAACAGGTGCAAGAACTTAATGCAGTTCAACCAGAAAACAAAACAAAGCTCAGAACCTGGGCAGCAATAACCCCATGCACCAGTGTATATTCTTGGTGCTCACCTTCTCAAAAACAGCTTTACGAACCAGATCCCTGGGGGTCGTGGTGAACACCAAGTTGAACATGGGCCAGCAATGTGCCCTTGTGGCAAAGGCAGCAACTGGTGTCCTGCATTAGTAGTGTTGCCAGCAGGTGGGGGGAAGCATTCCTTCCCCTCTGCTCAGCTCTAGCTGGACCATGCCTGGAGTGCTGTGTCCAAACAGACAGCATCAATGTCATAAACATCACTAAACAACTATTTTAGTATTCCTCTGGTAATACATCAGAGCATGCTTAGTCCCCCTGAAATGCAAACCAGTCAATATTCTGATGCAGGTCCAGCTCAAGATCCACAAACTGAAAAACTTTCATCCCAAGAATCAGATCACAAACATCACGCTTTGTGCTGTTAACACATATAACCTTGATTGCAAAAAATAACGAAACAACACAGATTATGAAAATGCTTGACAGTTAACCAAAGCTGAGAATAAACATTAGTTTCTTCTTGTGTAGAAAGTGCACAGTTGATTACAGCAGTATTGCTTTTAGGTCTGACCTTAGTTTACCAGAGAGGAAAATGGATATCTGTAGATGAGCCACAGTACTTGGAACAGTAAAACTAGAATCCTATTTTATTATTATGAATTCAAAAACTGAATTTGTAGGTTAGAGTAATATTCTTAAAATTGAATCAGAGCTCAAAAAGTGGATTCTGTCCATCAAAAACAGGTATCCAAATACTCCAGAGATAAATGAGGAAATATGAAACTTGTTTGTAGTCAGCAAACAGCAAACAGAAAGGCTTCCCAGAAATACAGAAACCTTGATCAGCTGTGCTCTATGTTCTCTTTAGTCAGGAAAAAAAAACCAAACAACCCTATAATAACAATGGGGACCCTTTATGATATTCAGAATATGAATTAAGTATTTTTACTTAAAAATTTGTTTAAAAATTACAGATTATTTTCTCAACATATCTGTATGCATAGTTATACATTCATCTTAAGTTTAACTGGTTTGCATTGGTATAAATGCAATTAAATCCATATTTTTTGTCATCACAATGCTATGATTAGACACACTGGAGCTAAGGAAAGCTGGTTATTGTAATTTTGCTAAATTTCACAAGCTATAAGAACTCACCTCAGTCTTTGCAAAATAAAGAGCACAAAACACCTTATCACCTATGTCGTTAACAACCACAAAATTCAGGTTCCAGCTTTTACCTTGGAATGGTCAGCACAATAAATATTTTTAGGGTATAAAGAATTACCTTCTAAAAATGTCAAAAAGCAGTATCAGAATATTAACTCTTTTCAGATAAACCTCTATCTTTTTTTCCACACCATTAGCACATATTTAAAGATTAAATTCCTTATGCCTCCTCTTTCTAAGAGAGCTACAGCTACTGGGAGTTTCTCTTGCCTGGTTTTAACAGGTAATGGTATTAATTCATAGAGTATCACTGTCAGGAGGTGTAAGAGAAAATCATAGAATGGTTTGGGTTGGAAAGGAACTTAAGAAATCATCTAGTTCCAATCCCCCGCATGAAGGTTAACAGTCTGAAATAAATATGGTATTTCTGACACAATTGGGAAACATACAGTGTTTAACAGCTCACCATTTCTTAGGAAAACAACTGCCTTCATCTTTGCTTCCTACTCCCACTCCCAATTCCAAACCCTCAAAGTTAGTGAAGCAGTAGGAAGCAAAAAAGAAAAGTAATTATTCACTACAAAATATAGGACTGACATACAATTAATTTCCAGATCACCAGAAAACATTCTACATTTACAGCTTTTGTCCCCACAAGAAATAATGTTTTCTACTTTCCCTCATTTTCAATTTAAGAAATGATAGCATCAACTGTTGAGTAACTTTAAAATAAACATACCTGTGGCTGAAATGGTGGAGCAGTTGGCCCCTGCATGCCTTGTGACTGTTCATCCATTCTGTCACGTAAAAGCACCCCTTATGTCCTGGAAAGAGAAATATGGTCATTACACTGTAATTCAATCTGTGTTTATGATGAGCGAACATAAGCAGAACTGAAGAATTAGCTTTCTCATTTGCATGCTTCAGTCCATGAACATTTATTGAAGCCCTGCAATTTTTTGGGAAAGTTTTCTTATGTTTACCTGTTGCATAAAATGAAACAAATCACTATACATACCTGATCTCCTTATTAAAAGATGAGCATTAAACTACTTGAGCCAGACAAATAGTTCTGTCTGATGAAAGCTGCATCACCCCATTATTCTTTTATTCTATTACAAACCACTTGTTTAACTACACAGATGCCTCCTGGCCAGTACCTCTGACTAACAGGAAATAACAGATCAGAAGAACTGTAACTGCTGCATGCATACTGTTTATGTTGCATTAATTTAACTGTAGATTTCAGGGAGTATGCAACAGCAGTTCCATCTAAACAGAAACACTTCCTACTTTCTGACAAGCTAGCTAAGACAGCTTTGAGATAACCATGTTAGGTAGACAGCATCTATTCCCAATTATGAAACTCTCATACCCCATCAGTAAGATTGGAGGAGACATGCCTGACAAGTTGGCAATATGGAGACACAAAGCTTTGACCAATAAAAATGGCTGCAAAACATGCCAAATCATTACTAGAAAGAACTGGAGACACTAAAATGCAAATGTTTACAAGGCTTTTTTCTCAACTAAGTGAATTCTTTCTCCAGCTACATGAGATGTTGTTGATAGGGAGCAGGTGAAGCACCCAGTTTTATTGGTGCCTATAAGGGCCATTTCTGTTCAGATGAAGACAACAGAAAATACACCAGCACCTTTGAATGCAAACAAACAAAAACTTTTCTAACCTTTTAAATACTTTTTATTTGTATAAACACTATCACCAGCAAAGCAGCAAACCTTAAAAATCATTTTCAAAGCCCATTTCAAAATACTTACGAAACTAACAAACAGCTCGTGTTCACTCTTGTCATTCTTTCAGCATCACTGTGATAACATGATTAATAGATAAAATAATCACAAAGCAGCTTTGCAAAGTTCCTCAATATACTGTCCTAGTGTACTAAGCAGTGGACTGGATAAACAAAACAAGTTATTAGCAACCTGCTTTCATTTCCCCATTTAAAGCTGCCACTCCATGCCATTTCAGTACCAGTAACTATACCTAACACCGGCTACAACGTCCTCCAGAGTGACTAAGGGTCCTCACAGCTTTGCCTTCCTACCCTTAATACAGCTGTATAAAGCATACAGTTTGGGACTTTCTGTTGTGTCCCGAGTATTAATCCAAAGATAAAAGAGATTAAAACAGACCCAAAAAAACAATTTCAGGCAGGTCAAGGGGAAGAAAAACAAAAACAAACAAACAAAAAAAGATAAAACACAAAACACAAAAAACAAACTAAACAAACAATTATCTCACTGAGGTGAGAGGCAGAGAAGAAGAGGTAGGAATTCCAAAGATTTCTGTCAGAACAAGCATGGTGAGAAAGGGTGAAACAGCTGGCAGAAACATGAAGCACACCACTGGCTAAGCAACCTGTTAGCCAGCCCTAGGACACCAACACTGACACTTCTTCCAAGTTCTGTAACATCTCCCATATAACCTCCCCACCAAGGGAAGAAATCATAACACACTAGCACTACTGGAATTAAACTGTTGTCACAAAACTGCACCTAAGTTCTCCAGCTAGATTCACAGGGGTTTATGCAATTTCAACAAATTCTGGGGAAGGAACACATGGAAACCTTGTGGGATGTTACCACAGAACCATGAAATGGTCTGGGTTGGAATGGACCTTAGAGATCATCTAGTTCCACCCTCCCTGCCACGGGCAAGAGACACCTACTAGACCAGGCTGCTCCAAGCCCTGTCCAACCTGGCCTTGAACACTGCGAGGGATGGAGCACCCACAGCTTCCAGAGGCACCCTGTGATGCCTCTAGATGAGGCCCCACCATCCTCATAGGGAAGAACTTCTGCCTAATATTTAATCTAAATCCACCTTCTTTCAGCTTAAAGCCATCCCCCCTTGTCCTATCACTATATCTTCTCCTAGTTTCTTGCTATAGAAATCCACCACTGACAGAATGTTTTCTGATGTGTTATTTTGAAGAGGCTTTGTAAGAATTTTATTTTTGATAGCATCAATATTTCTACTGAAAATTTTAGTGTGTTTTACTAATAGTCTTGGCCACATAATGCACCAATAGATAATTCCATTGTCACAAACACTTGGTTCAAAATGCCCAGGCAAAAGAAGTAAATATAAAACTTCATCCTCCATTGCAGATATTTATCCAAGATTAATGAAATGTTTAGTTGATGCATATTGATTCAGAGGAACCATACGACCCATTTATCTTGTCTGAATGGTCAGAAGCACTGACCGAAAGTATTTGAGAATATGGGGGGGGGGGGGGAATGTTAAATCTGGGGAAAGATTAGAAAGGGAAGAAGTCCTATTATTACCACTGCCAGTGGCTCTGCTCTCTGTGGAGGTTCATTTGTTACTGAACAGGTAACAACTAGTATTTACCATAGGAAGCACAGATTTATTAACTTGTGGATTTGTTGTTTTTGCAGAGGAAAGGCAAAGATCGGTATTTTCTGCCCATATATGGAAATTCTTTTATTTTTTAAACTTGATTTTGTCTTTGAAGACTGCATGATAGATTCACATTTTAGAGTAATGTGGCTTTTTGATCATACCAAAAGCCAAGGATGCAAAATGGATCATTTGTACTGTTTGTCAACGTAAACAAGAATTGGACTTTGCTGCTGTTTTCACAGCAAGGCATGACTTTCACCTTGATAATAAACTCCAGAGGTCAACACATCATGGCATAATATTTATCATTTAAAATTTAAGTTGAGACAACTACTATTACACTTCCAAAGATGGTTTTCAAGTTCTAACGTATGGTGAAAAGACACTAAAAATACTGACAGAGTCATGACTTGTTTAAGCTTGAAAAGCAAATACAAAACACATCTAAATGTGACACGTCTACCACTTCTTCAAACAAGCAATTCATGACCTCCTCCTGCAAATCAAACACTATGATATATACTGGTTTGTGGAAAACAGGCATATCAGATGAAGTGAGAGGCAAGTCAGCTACACCATCCCACCCAAAACCTCCAGACTGCCAAACATACCTAATGTGTTTAAATACTCTCACACTGATCATGTAGGAGGAAAGGCCTCTCTGCCTTTACCACACCATGTGCAAAGACAGGAACAGTGAAAGACTCTCACTTATCTTGCAAAGATGATTTTCATCATTTTGGTGATGCAAATCATTTGGATTCAGACCACCCTGTACACAATAGCAATCACATTAGCACAAACATACCCTCTAAATCTTATACTCCAGTTATGGTTGCTAACACTTTGCAGGCACAGGAAGACTTCTGGTTAACTACTAGTATGTTATATCTTTGTCTTTTTCAGTTGATTGAAACAATAGGTGGCACTTACACATAAAGGATGCAGGATGAAGTGTCTGGGGATACAGACAACATGACCAATTTCTCAATTGAAACTGAAATTGCACAGCAACTCTTCTAACTGACACTATTTACTCCACACACCAAGTCCACGAGATAGCAAAAGGGTGTGAAGTCCTTAGTAGTAAGTTAGACTATAAAACTGCAACTGCCTGAACTGCACTCATCTTTCCAGGTGGCTTCCACGAGCCTGCCAGAAGATAGTTGGGACTACCCACGACTCCTCATGAAATCAGAAGACCTATTCCTGAACAGGAGCCAAAGCTCATCACTCTCGTGCCATTTCATTTTAAAATAGAATTTTTTTTAAAGAAAAGAAAGATACCTGGGAAAAACTTGAAATCCTTAGGACACTTAAAGTCTTGCAACTAAGTCTTAATAAACACGATCAAATTATTTCAGGAGGAAAAGCTTAAATGCGCTATCAAATAACATGAAACATACTTTTTAAACACTAGTTTCCTAACTCAAAAGTCCATAAACCATTCATATTGAAATGCATTTCATGGTATTCAGGGAATAATGCTATTGTTTTAAGAGATGGTAGTTCAATAACAACAAAAAAAAATACAAAGCCTTCCTGTAGAGAACATCATTAATAGTCTTAATGATACGTGGTTTCCATTAACTACATGCTACACACTAGTTTGCTAATTTTGGACCTTAAGTGAGAGCATTCAATAATCAATGTCAAAGGAGGCACAGCTATTCTAAGAAGTATACAGTTAAAAGAATATTCAGTGTTACAGTTCTGCTCAGTCTGAAATCCCAGTCTTCTTTTCTACGAACTACAGATGCAACTACTCTACATAATATCTAACTCAGAGTACACCATTCACAATGTGCTGATGAGGCACACCATCACTTCAGTTATTCTTCACAAACAAAAGAATGTACTATGTTTACTTCTGGATTGCACTGTTCATTAAGGAAGGTATTTTTAATTTTTACTTTAACTATTATTTTAGTTAGGTTACAGCCAAAGCTTTCCATAGACAGCTATCCGTTTAACACTCCACACACTCCTTACTTTTTGGTGTCAGGTATCTTAACACATTCTTCAGTATCTAACACTGACTTAAAATGACAAATTTTAAACCCATAAACTTTCAATTATCTTTACTAATTAAAGATAAGAATCATCCTCATCTGAGGAAGAACCACATATATTAATACTAATTTCCATATAAGCATACAGGCTAAAGGAATATTCCCATTTGCTTATATCACAAGTTAACTCTCCGCTACCCAAAAGCGCAAACTAAACCTAGGGAGAACAGTCAAACAATCACCCTGGTTGAAAATTAAAAATAAATAAATAAATAGATAAATAAATAATTAAAAAAAAAAAAAAAAACAAAAAATAAAATAAAGCAGCTGTGCTCTGGAAGCAAGGGTTTAGATTTATAAATGCCTTACTGAATACCCAAAACAATTACTCAACCCACCATACCACTGTTAATCCCAGCAGTTAATGCCCAAGCATGCTGGTCTGATTCCACCTCAGCTCTCCATCACCTGGAGAGCCAGACTGACACAACTACAACTCTCAGCTCATAGATCTAAGCCACGCACCTTTTGGGAAGAGACAAGCTTCAGATCCAGCATTAACAGCTTGGCCCTTAAGCTTGATGTGAGCAGATTAAGAAACAGCCAACCTACAGGTTTATGAAACATAACCCCTTAACAGTCATTCTTTACCTCTTTAAGGTTGGCTTCTTGGAGGGAACTGGCTTGCTGGTCAAACCTGGCCTGCACTGTGTCAGGTCACCAGCACTGATCAGCCCTGTTCAGCATTTAGGGTGCAGGCTGCAAATTTTCAAAGTGATTTTAAAAGCAGAGGCTCATGACACACACAGGGAAGATCCTGGATGAAGCAAGAGAATATCAGCAGCTGTAAACCGAGCATCCCAACTTATCATTCATGTTACATTCAATGACAGCACAGCTAAGGTTTTCCAGAGAAACGGGAGGTCATGTCAATAAGGAAAGCCTATTTGGAATCCAAACCTATCATAACACTTTAACATTAAAATGTAATTTTTTCCCTGGTGCTCTGCATAAACCATTAGGAGAAACATGTGGGGTTTGATGTTGTAATAGAAACATTTTACTTGGAAAATGAAAGTCACTTCAGTTTCATAAATATTATTTTTAGTGCATTCCTGAAGACTGGGAAATATTTAGAAAACAGCCCACATACAGTACCCCAAAAGCAGCTCTCAGAATGCTGAGATGTCCAAAGCCTTTCCGTACTTCCTGTACATGCATAAATCCAAAAAGCACAAGAAAACTAATGCTCCTAGCAGTTCACCTAAAACTCTGCTCTCTTACTTCGGACTGATTTTGTTGCAGTTTCCTCCCACCCCAGATTGCAACTTTAAAGATGCAAGTTGTAGTTTAAGTGCTAAAATACATTTCAAAAAGTTAACAATCCAACTTTATGCCACTTCTATTCCAAACTCAACATTTAATATGGGTGTATTTAACACAAATGGAATCCTAACTGGGAAAGAATTCCAACTAACAGGAATGACAGCACATACATAGTATCTTTTCAGTAAATTATTCCTGACTAGCACAGACCAATAAAATCAGATCTGGTTAAACACACTCACATTACAGTGCCATCCATTCATAAAGTTACACACTCCAAGACAGCATTAAAAATGACGAAATAATGCTGAAACACTTCAAATATTTAAAAACAATAGCTAATCA
The DNA here is from genome assembly GCF_033783945.1 of Neopsephotus bourkii. Taxonomy (NCBI): domain Eukaryota; kingdom Metazoa; phylum Chordata; class Aves; order Psittaciformes; family Psittacidae; genus Neopsephotus; species Neopsephotus bourkii. The sequence goes on along the minus strand of NW_026902242.1, from coordinate 12,362,221 downwards.
ATGCCTTTCCATTAGCCAACAGGATCTGTGACTGGTCATGCTCCTGCCCAGCTCACATTGCCTATTCCTCAAAAATACTAAACAAGAAATTACAAGAAATATACAATCAACAGTATAATGTTGTTAATGAAATACTACACTGAGTTACTTAATTTAGTGTACTGCAGTGTTGTTGGTTATTTAAACTACTCACTCATTCAAAGAGCAAATGTTTAATATATGCCAAACAATTACCACACTAGCTCTTTTTTCGCACTCTGTAAATAGCTAAGTTAGATGTATCCATTAATAAAGTAGAACACATCTTTGTTGACACTCACTTGAACTCTGCCAAGACAATCAAGACCTTAACTGGCAAAGGATAAGCCAAACTCAAGACTAGAATACTGAATTAATCATTAGCACAGTAAAATATGTCACTTATCCCAATTAGTATACACACATACATATGCACACTGTATACAGATACATAATACTGTATAAAGATACACACACATATACATGTGTCTATGCGTAGAGTATGCATATATACTTACATGTGTGTACACACAGAGTATTTACTATTAGCTGACAGTGGTAAAAATGAAGTATTTGCTTCACATTGTAAAAAAAAATAAAAATAAATCCTGAAAATGTGGGGAAATAAAAAAATAAAAATCCTCATTTGTAGAATTCTCTGCAGAAGCACCCACATCAGAAAAAAATGCTTTCAAAGCACTGAAAGCAAGTGAAAATAGATGCATATACAGAAGTAGGATTAGCCTTAATTTTAGAAGCAGTTTCTAAAAGCCTTTGATGTTTTAATACACTACCAGATCCATACTCCCCATGGGATGGCAGGACAGCCATTCCCTCTGCAGTGACCCCCTTGACATGGACAAGACAAATTCTCAGCACTCGTTAATCTACAAAACGCCATCATCTATCTGTATGGAAATAACTAATGCTGAATTTTTCAACTAACTTAGGTCCAAATTCCATACTCATCGATGGCCCAGTCAAAGAAGCCAAAACACATACAGACAGTAGCTAAGCTGGGTTAAAAGTTGGTTTTAACAAGAGCAGAAGTAACCATACACAAATAAAAAATATACTTCTACAAACAAAGTAGGGGAATACACCAAGAGATCACACACAAGTTTCTCATCCATTCATCCCTATTTTTCAGGCATATTTTCATTCCAACCCTGAAAAAACATGTGCCAGTCACTGTCATTCCCCAGCTACTAAGAGCTGGGTCTCTATCAGTGCTGTCTTGACTAGAAGATGGCAGCCCAAGCGCTCCTGCTTTAAAAGTCCGCTTCCCTTTCTCTTCATTCACTTGCACAATTTAAGAAGTTACATTCTGTTTACTTCTCCGTACCCATTTCAGTTATGTCACTCAAGTAAATAGCTTATCTTGCAAGGTGCTCCCAAAGGGTTGTACATGCACTGACTTGCCCTTTTGGGAGCCATTTCTTTGTTATTTCATACAAACTGAAGAAACAGGAAGTGAAACTGCTCAAGTAACAGGCTTCTTTGTTTTCACTTCTGTTCTGGAAAGAAACTTGATAATCCACTTCTTCATACTGAATTGCCAGTTGTAAATCTACACAGGTGGATCATGATCATGTCACAGAAATAGGCTCTGCAGGGAATTAAGTATTGTATCTAACAATTAAGAAAGCAAATCCTCAGCCCACACCACGCTCTGATTTACTCCTGCTTCTGTAAGGATGTGGTTCTAAGGCAACATAAACCAATTACGTGATGCTGCTGCTTCCCCTGCCTTCAACCATACTTTCCAGACCCTCTTGCTTCCGGTGGGGCTCCTCTGGCCACTCAGACTCCTGGTAAGCTAACCAAAAGCAAATGAAAACTGACCTTTTCTTCCAGTTCAGTTCTGCAAATTGTTCCACTGCAGTGATAAGAGCAGATGGTAAAAGACAGAAGGAAGGACATAGCTGGGGGTAAAGCAGCCTAATGTAAATCAGTTAAATCTATTGTCAAATTATATCAGTAACATGAAGTTATATAAGCCAGCTGAATAGCTCAGTGACACCAAAGGTCTGGCTTTCTCTCCCTTTGTCTGTCAGATGATCCCGCATAGCCACCTTGAACTCTTCAGACTTTTTGCTGAGTTGATTTAATCCCCTAATGCAGCCAGGTTCGTGTTCTGCAAGCACTGAGCTCAATCAGTGTGTACTGGAGAGTGCCAGAGGAAAATTAAGTAGAGGAAGTTCAAAGATGGGAAATGTAGGAAGGGGACTGCAGAAGAAACAGAACACCTCCCTTCTGGCAGAAGCACCACACTAGTACATTAGCTCACCACGTTTCATTTTAGTTCCCCCTTAGGTAGGGATGCTGACAAGTACTTAAATTCAAAATAGCTATGACAGAAAGGCAAGAGCCAGCATAGAAAGAAGGCAATTTATTCAACACCAAGCCAAGAGTTTCATCAACAAAATACCGTATGGGAAAGTAGAAATAGGAAACAAAATAAATGGAAAAAGGTAAAAAAAAGCAATTATTTTCAGAGAAAGCAAGCCGACACATTATTTGGAAACCCTTAAAACCCCAAAAGTTTGCAACTCCAGTACACAGAGAAGGAGAAGACCTTTTCTTACTGACGGGAAAGTTAAATACATCTGTAAAAATAAATTACTCATAAAGAGATATTGCAGTGATTCACTAAAAGTGTAAACAGGACTTAACACAGCTTCACACAGGAATTAAAAAATCAGGACAAATTAAAAACCAGACAAACATATTGTTGGCAGGCACACGGGGAAAACCACCTAACTGGGAAGGCTGGCCGCATGCAACTGTGCCACAACCATGGCTGGTAACACCCACATTGCTACAGGTGAAGTAGTACACGTTTAACAATAAATTACACATAATCCTTAAAGAAATGTCTAAATAATCTCAGAAACAAAGGCAAGACAATACCTGGTGATATCATACTGTAGGTGCTAGATGCACATTCACAAGCTGAGAGAAAATACATACATATCTGCAGTACGTAGTTTAAAAATCTGTGCTACTCCGAAAATAATGAAATCAATTAAGTACTACATAGAATCAGAAAAGAAACACCACCCATATTTAACAGGCTTTCTGTGATCCTCTGACTAGCATTACCTTTGAATCCCAAAACCATGCATGACAGTAGCAAGTAAACCAGGATCCCTGAGTCCAGAAGCAAAGCAGCTAGCAGTCAACACACTTGCTTCAGAAGCAGGCCAACATTCAAGCTCACAGCTGTTTCTATGTTTTACATTAAACCACCACTGGATGAAATATGCACAATCCAGTCCTGGTTTTGGAGTACCCTCGATGACTAGCTGTACATTAAGTGCTCTGTTTGCAGACTGCTTGTTATTCTTCTTCTGAAGGCCTACTTATCTCCATGAACTTCCCAAGCACCTACCTAACACAGAGTTCTGAATTTCAGTCAGGGCAAGCACTGGATGTTCACTGCTGCAAAGACAACTCCTTTTTTGGATCTGCTTTCAGATGAGGATGAAAAGGGTACAGAAGAAGGGCCTCTACAGGACAGAATGCTGTGCGTTTTCCCACCACAAGTTTTTACTCATTGTAGAATTAACTTTAAGTTCACCTATGGTATTTTTGCCTTCCAGCTTTCAAGGAAACAGTAACTTAGTGAATTCTATACACTGACAACAGGATATTAAAATGAACTGAAAAAGTCTGGTTCATCAACACTTCACAGCACCTAACTCAAACCTCTCCCAAAGATTTCACAACTGAACTGCAGTTATGTTTCACATGCCAGACACAAACACATAGAACTACCTTCAGAGAAGCAACTCATTATAATAACAGTGCTTCTGTTCTTTTTAAACTAACCTGACAGGAAGAATTCTTTCAATAATTACCGAAAAGGAAACAGGTTGTGATGCTGTACTTCTTTCTAGGGCTGAGTTCCTTCCCATGTGGCCATGAGGGGTCAAATGGTGATAAATACAGCAAATCAGTGCCCTAAAGGATGCCCTTATCACCACTTTGGTATTCTGGTCAGTTATTTTCAACTCTGTTGCAAAGCACATGGAATGTAGCTAAGCTGAGCAAATTCTCTGGAAATTAGTCAGTTAACTCCCATGACTATCCATAGTATAAACCTGCATAAGATAATCCTGCCCTCCCAAGTACTGCTTCTCTGGAATCAGGAGGGGTTTTTGGATAAGCTCCAAATAATCAAAAGAATTCCCTTGGAGGCAGAAGTTACTGCAGTTTGACTTTTCCCACGAGACTTTCCAAGGTAACATGAACTCAACCATTCTGCACAGATGTTTGGAACAATGTCAAACTTCAGACAGCAACAAGGCATCAATGATGATACAACTGAACACAGGGCAGTATAAATGATGGATACCATATTAAGTTTACTATATGGGGGGTGGGGGGGGAGGGTGTGCATGCACGAAGGAACTGCCTCACCCAATTGTCTGTGTGAACAAATATACTGGACTGGCCACATTTCGTCCAACTGAGCTCAACTCTGTGGCACAAAAAAGAAAGGGTGGGTTATATGGCTCTATCTTACAACTCAAAAGATACCATAGGTCACCATAAAATAAAGAACTGACTTCTTGTACTGTGTTTGTCATTTGAGTTTCTCAGGCGCTCACAGATCTTTAGATGAACTCTAAAATGTTACATTTTTTTCTTCCTTGGAAACAAGTTTCTATGGTGGGGTCAAGATTCTACTTGTCTAATTCTTACAGACCCTGGAAGACACTGTGATAAGTCAATCATAAGGATTTTTAGTTGGCTGGGGTTCTGTGATTTGTTCTCAATTACTTTTCAATTCTAATGACTAACTGGCATATTGAATACAAGATACCTATGATACCTCCTAGACAGTCTTGAAAATTAAATATTTGTATATTTCATTCTTCCTCATTTAGCAGAGCTGCAAACATCCACTTTGCACCTAACCATCCAAAGTACCTACCTTGTAGATTAACATACCATTCACTGTAATTTCTGCATCTCAAGCTTGGAATACAACTTTATACAGGAAACATATCCAGCTCATTTAGCAGAATCACTATGCATGTGTGATCCTTCCTGAGAAGTGATGCTGCCATTGCAATCTGAGAAAACAGTGCTATCACCTCAAAGGTGACAAGAGTTTGTCATTCACTTAGTGCAAGAAGTGAACCAAATACTTGTGTGGTTTAACGCACAGACCCCTCAATGTCTTTGATCAGAATCAGGTTTAACATCCTAAGTAGTTTTACCATTCAAGAAGCAATACTCCTGACAAAAGGCACAGCAAAACAAAGCACATTCCAGCTGAGGAACAATATTCCGAACTTCTGAATTCTAAAGCCAAACAGCTATAGTTCTCATGGGCACAAAGTGGAATTCCGGGCCTGCACTAGTACAACCGGTGAAACGTAAATAGACAAGAGGGGGGTAGACGAGCTCAATAGATAGAGACTGCTCCACTTCCAGCTTTTCCCTCTAGGCCGCAGCTCCTCGCAGCCTCGCAGAGCCACTGGCAATGTCACCATCTGGGAGCCTCACCAACCGATGAGAGGAGGCTGGTAACCCTGGCACCTGCAAGAGGGACCCTCAGGACCAGGCACCCCTGCTCTCAGACTGCCCGGGCGCTGCCGGTGCCCCGGCGGCTCACTCAGCCGAGGGTGCTTCCCGGACAGGAGGCAGAGGGGCAGAACTATGGGCTCCCGCCTGGGACGGGGCAATATGGACTCACGCCACAGGGCCGCGGCTCCCAGTGACGACGCTGTTTTTACTGAGCACTGTGTGAAACCCTCCAGACGGGGCTTTCCCCCTGCGCTACCTGGGTGAGCATCGCTGACACCGAGCTCCAGGTGAGAGGAGGGCAGAGAAACCTACATGGAACTTCTGGAAATGAGGAAAACATCGCGGAAAAAATCTCCGCTTGCGGTATGAACTTGAAAAGCCTAGCCGGGGCAGAGACACTGCGGCCAGGCCGCAAGCAGTCTGAGTCGCGCCGAGGTGGCCGGGCCGCTGCCACCGGGCAGAGTCCCCAGCCGCCCGCTCGTCTCTCGACACAGCCAACCTTGCTCCGCAGCGGGGTCAGCCGCCACCGGCAGAACCGCCACAGCAGCCCTCCGGAACCGCACTATACCGCCCCGTGCCGCCTGTGCGGCCCGCCCTGCCCCTGCGGCCGCAGGGGAGATAGCAATACGCCGTGCAAAGCTCAGTCACCGCCGCGGGGCCTGATGCCGCCATCCCGCCCCCCCCTCCCCCCCGCTGTAAAAGTTTCTCGCTCCCAGACCCGCACCGCTCCCTCCCCCTGCAGCGGGCGGAGCGGCAGCTCCCGCGCCCAATGGTGCTACGGGCGAGACCCACAGTAACCAGTGGGAAGACGCGGGAGGCGGGACCCCCAGCAGCTGCCTGCACGGAGCAGAAGGGGAAGCGCTTCCACGGGCCGGGGCACAGCCACCGGGACCCCCGTTCCGGCCCCGCACCGCGCCCGCACAGTAGCCCTGCCACCGCTCCGCTCACCGAGAAGCCTGGCTCCGTCTTCTCTTGGCACAAGAGCCCGGAACCGGTCTCCTCTCCTCCCCGGCTTCTGAGGTGCCAAGGGCCGGCACCGGGGCGCCACTGGCCGCGGGTGCCTAACGGGGTTCCTAGCGGATGTCTCTGGTACCCGCAGCGCCACCGAACTCCTCTCTACCTCCTGCTGGGCCCGTAAACATCCCGGCATCCCCGAGGAGGGAGGCGGGGCGGTCACCGGGCCCCGCCTCGCACCGCTGCTACCCCTTCCCGGCCGGCGGCTGGGGGTCCGATGCCGGCAAGTGGCTCCTTTCCAGCGGGACCAGCCCGAGGGACTGGGGTGCCGGCGGAAGTTTCGGTCCGGCGTCGGGCAGCAGGGTCCCCGCCAAGCCGCGCTCCGCCCCGCGCTGCCGAGTAGCCTCGTTCCTCGGGGTGCGCAGCACGGCTCTGACCAGAAGCGGCAGCGCTCTGGTCGGGAGCTCGGCTGGCAGCCAGCGGCAGGAGCGCCGGCCAGCGTTCTCTGCCTTGGGGTGCGCGGGGGAATGTGCAGCGAGCTTGAAAACTATTCGGCTTGTGTTTTAAAATGGGCCACTCGTCTGATACGTGTTTATATTGTTGAGCACTGATGGGGGCCTCCATCTGCACCGGTACTGCGGTAGTACATCAGTTGCGGAAAGCGCAGAGCCCTCCTGGCAAAGCCCGTAGAAGGGCCAGGAAAAGTAAAATCTCAGGCCGCTGGAAACCAGGGACTGGCTCGCTTGCAGTTCGGTGAGCAGCACAGGTGTAAGGTTTTGACCCACTGTGCTTTGGAAAACAGGGTGTCAAACAACATCCTTTCCATTTTGTATGTAAACTATGATAATCAACAAGACATTGGTGAGTATATCAGCTGGAAGTGACCTAAACACCGTTTTGCTATACTGGGAGAAATAAAAGTGACAGGAACGTCTACTTTTGCAACAGCACAGGATTTAAGTAGATTAAAAAATACCGAATTCCAAAATACTACTCTTTTTCAGATTCCTGAAAGTTTAGCCTGCTTCGGGATGAGGAAATTCCCTTCACAGAACAGAGATCCCAAGAGCCAACAGTAGGTGAGGAGTGTGAAAGCTGACCACAATTTCCCCCGTGGGGTTATGGATTACTGTGGCTTTTAATGTGGACTATTACAAATGGCTTCTTCCTCAGGGGTGGAAACCTGTAAAAGAGATCCCTATCACTTCAGTGAGATAACATTGTTTAAAGTAATTTAAAACTACCTTGAGTCAGATAGAAGTTATTTTTTCCAAAGCCAAGTCTCACAAGGGTTGGGTAGGGTTTTTTGCTTGTTTTCCCTTGTAACAAGTAAAGTTATACTTGATTTAAGTGTTTTGCAGAATAAATAGGAAGTGGGCCAGCGTGTCTGAGAAAAGTCCGTTTACCTACTTCTGCACAAAATTGTACTGTCTGCTTTTGAGGCAAACTTGGATAAACTTTGATAAATCTTCAGGGTATTCACTGATACAAAGCCTAACAAAGCTTGAAAGGAATTAAATTTTGGTGGTTCTCATTTATCTGACATTAGCACACTTACTAATAATTCTGCCCATTTCCTGTTCATTAGCATTGGGTTATTTGATGTCATTAGCCAAATACAGTGACAAAGTGACCACTCTGCTTGTGGAAAAAGACATACCTATAATCTTCTTCCATCTTTGAAGTGCATTTTGTAGTCTGGAAAAATTACAGCCCAAAAGAATAAACTGGAATTACAATTAAGAGATTCTTTTTTTGTGGATGAACTGTCTTGCAAAAACAGTTTCTTGAACAAGAATTCCCTGCATTGTTTTCTTGTAAAAAAATGCAGTACTTCAGGTTATCCCACATATCAAAGAGTGAAAAGTTTATAGATCTGCCACATAATGTTAAGTTAAAGAATTACAATTAGCAGTTCCACTGAATGGTTTACATTTTCCCTTTAGTCTCAACCTGAAATGTAGTTGTGCGAGACAGTCATGTATTTGCAAAACCTATGTTGGAGAGAGAAGGGGTTGTTGTGTGGTAAGTAGCTGACCACAAAATATCAAATCTTACTAGGCATCACTGTTTTGCAAGTAAAGGCAATTACTACTGTAATATCCAGCTATTGCTCTTTTCTAGATTCTCTCAGATGGAAAATGAGCAGTTCACAATCACAAGGGGAGACATAGGTAGCATTTGAAGCTTTCTCTACAGTCATGCATGAAAAGAGAATAACCCAGAGCTTACTTGCCATTTTTTCCAGTAGGTTTCTCACTGTTTTCCTTTGCTTAATCTGACATCATTGGACCTTTTCATATTTCATCCTATTTTTTACTTGCTGCCCTTACTTTCATTCTTTTTTCTTTATTTTCTCCATGGTATTGTCTGATTGTACATGTCAATAATATTTTGACTTCTGTTTTTAGTCACCTGACTCCAATGGCTACTTTATCCTGACATTACCAATTGTGGCAACATCTTCACTTTCCTATATTCCAACCTTACCCTTCTTAGAGGGTGGTTGTTCCTATTTCCTTTTTAGTGCTTGAGAATCAGAAAACCTAAAACTAAGAGGCTGCTTCAATTAATTAGTTCATCATGACGAGGCAAAAAGCCTTTAATATAAATTAAACAGGGTGCCCATTCATTTTAAATCTCCAAAGTGACATATCTTACACATACCACAGAAGAATGTCTTCAGACTTGTGCTGTCCAAAATGTTTGTTTACACAAGGATGTTTTTCTTGGTTTTTCAATGCACATTTTCAGTTAAATAAATTCATTTGTATTCCCTGTAATGGAGCCTTTATATCAGACAGAATCAGAAAGGCGGAAGAGACTCCAGATCTCGTATCCTTAGGTGTTGTTAAGGATCAGGCTTATCTCTGACAAATGCTTCTCTTGGAGGCTGGAGGGGACACTGCCTAACCAGCTAGAAAAGGATTAGAGAAAACAGACAAAGACATGCTGAAATTAGGGATCTGGGAAGCAGAATGAACATGGCTTGTTCCCTAAGTCTTGTCAGGTCCTGAAGGTGCTGCCAGTAAATGCTCTACACCTAAAATCAAACAGGCCAGAGACAGAAAGAATTTCGACCTCACTGTTCTTCCATTGATGCTGCACTTCACTAGCCTTGCAATTACAAATCTATTTATATATCAATATTGATTGTAGAAAGCCCTATCAGTCCTTTTCTTATATTGAAATCTGTATAACTGAATTCTGTAAATATATATAACATAGACGTGGCCAAGGTTCAAGGATATCAAAAAAGTCAAACAATGACATAGGATGTTATTTGAAATGGCAATGTTATGCTTGGATTGTCCCTGAACTAGAAAACAGCATCCTTTTCCAGGACTAAGCCACTGGACTTAAAAGCAGCTAGAGACTCTTTTAAGTAACAAAAGTCAACCGGGAACTCAAATGTTTAGATCTACACCCTGGATGATTCCCAACTTGCTTTCTGCTATTATCCGGACCTCCGTACATCTATATTCTTGAGCTATTCAATAACAAAATAAACTTAAAGCTCAGGAAAAATACAGATTTAAAAACTTTAAAACTTTCAGGCAGAATAGCTCACTAGGACAGTGGAGGATGGGAATAGATGACTTCAGGGTCACAGAGGAAGAAGCATAACATAACAGCTTACTGGTTAACAATTCTTTAGGTTCTTCAATAAACTACAGGAAATTAATCAAAAGGAGCAACTGCTCTGCTCTAAGTCCTTGAAGCCTGAAAATTCAGGCTTCAAGTTTCCCTCTACTGTGGTTCTTTGTTACTAGCAGTAAAAAGGCTAGGATAGCTGCCTGTGGCATAGTTGGGGAAATCAGAAAGGCTGTGAAGGCAGGAGTAAAGCAATATCTGTTGCATCTGCACTGGATAAATATTATGATACGTCTTTACTAAGAGTTTAAGCTTTTAGACAACATAAATCATTAAATAGAGGAATTCATCAGAGAAGCTTGTAAAACTCCTGATTTGGACCAAGCAGCGCATCAGACCTTCAGAACTTATGTATCAAAGAAACGTTTCAGAAGTTTGATCATAATATATTCAAATTCAACAGTCTTGTAGAAGTGAAAAGGCCAAATAAATCTACCATAGCAACAGTGAACATTGAAAAGAGGACGACATAAAATCAAGGAAGTTTGTTAAAGGTAAATTAAAAGGAATAGCCAAAGGGGGAAATGACTTGTGTTAGAATTTCTGAGTAACTATCATCTGTCGAAGCCAGTAAGAGCACCTCTGAAGGATTAGTAGAGCTTTACATGAGAATAAAAGGTAGTATTAAAAACAAAAAGGCACTCCTAAGAAAAATTATGTTCAGATGAGGAAAACAGAAAATAGCAAAACCTCTGGCAAGTTAAAAGTAAAACTTACAAAGGGAGGCCAAAAAGCATTTGAAGGAAAATGTTGGTAATGGTATAAAACTTTATTGTAAAACCTCTTCCAAACACATCAGAAGCAGGAAGCCTGCTTTTGTCGACTTTGCAGGGCTCATAACAGATAATGATTTAAAGACAGAAGGATTCAACGAAGATAACGATAGAAAAAGTGTTTGCTTATGTATCCTATGAGATATTCGTACAGGGGAATAGTAGGTTTGTGTATACGGTTTTATAAGTACAGAAACCTAGGAGAGTTTTTTGAAAGGTATATGGAAACACTGAGCTTGGATGATATAAATTCCTGTATTTTAAACAAACTCCCTGATAAATCCACTAAAACGTCTTCAAGAAATTAAGCTGCCTTGCAGTAAGAGGAAAGTACCAGTACTCAGTTAATAACTGATTTTAGAAAGGAAAAAAAGGTAGGAATAAATAAACATTTCCACAAGGTGGTTTTAGGGGGAGTTCCTACTAGAATCTTACAGGGATTTGTGCTAGCTGCATTGGCGTTTACATAATCTTTTTAATTAATAAATTAAAAAAAAAAAAAAAAGATACTAAAATGACCAGGTTTTCAAGTGGTACAAAATTATGCAGGATAATAATATAAATAAATAAATAAATAAATATTCTGAAAACACGAAGGGTGAAAAGGAAAGTTTCTAGTAACCAAAAACTAAGAGGAAAGATACATGGAAAACTTCAGCTTAAATATAAATCACTAAATGAGATGACTTAAAGTAGATGGAAAATGGATATGTCAGCCTATGAAAGGCATAAAGAAGATAATTGTAATTGTTACTGATTTACTGGTTAATATTGATAAAAGAATAATTAATCCTTATCTCCCACAGTGAAAGAATTATGTGCCGTTAAATTAAAATAATATGTAAATGTTTTAATTTAAACAGATGAAAGTACTTTTCTATACGGTGGCTACTTGAACTGTGCAGGTGACAATTGTGCATGGATTAAAAAAGTTCATAGAAAAGACCATAAAGACCCATTTAAACTATAAATGAGGAAAACCCCATAGGAGTGACTGCCAGCTTCAACCCTTTTAAATTTTGAAATGACAAATACTGAAGAATGGGATTAATTCATACATTTTTCCAGAGCTGATTTTGTTCACCACTTACAGAGATGAACTGTGTTCCAATGAAAATGAAGGTATTCTTCTTCATATAGCTATTGATTTAAGGAGATTGTCTGTGCAATTTTACATTTAAAAAAGGGCTTCTGAACCCAAAGGCTGACAGCTATTTTAAGTGACAACAGAGACGCCTAAACCCTTGGTAATATTGCTGTGTGGGAAGGTGCAGCTATATAAAAAGCTGTGAGGATATTGAGCTTAAGGAACCTAAAACCGTGGCAAAATCTCACTAAGAAATAATTAATACAATGTTGTCAGTGAACGAGTAACTAGCTGTGCCTATTTTATACCACCACTAATAATGATTCAAAAAGCTAATTTAATTCAGTATTTTGAAACAGAAAGTTTTTAGTCCTTTAGAGTCCCAAAAACATTACTAATACAATGTACTAGTTTTATACTTTCATGCTTTTTTGTCACACAAAGGAAATTTTGCCATTTATTGGAAAAAGTGTATGGACACGAAAAGTGGGAGTCAGCTGAAAATTATAGTCTGCTTCCAGATTGAAAACTAACAAGTAAAATCTAAAAATACATGCACCCAACCAGTAAAATAGTTCTCTTTTTCAAAATTTTTCTTTGCTCTATCACACTGTTATTTCCATGTATTATTATAATACATGTATTTTTAACTGAAGGAAGAAAATATTTCTGTGTTTACTATAGTTAACAAGCCCAACCTAGCTTGCTCACCGGTAATAAAGGAAAACAAAATGTGGTGCAGGATGATCAACTACAGTACGGGACAGGCTGTTCTGTCCATGCAGAGTCCAACTCCATCGCAGCTGGATGAGCAAGTTTCAGGTTTTTTTAAACCCTGGGCCATTCACATCTTCCCTTACTATGTCCTTGCATTGCCATGTTCCATGAGGGCAGAGCTGCTCTCCCTCATTTTAGAAACTTCATTAATAGACTACCCAGCTAGTAAGTTCAGATTCAGTTTAGAGAGATTTGTATCATGATTGAGTTATGCACACTAGCACTGACTCTGTCCAAGAGCCCAGCAACAGGCATACTTGTCTTACCTCAGCTGTTCCTATTTAACAAATATGTATCAAAAAACATTATACATCAAACTGCTGATCTTAAAATTATTTTTTTATTATATTTATTTATTTATTTGCTATGACACCATCTATGTCTATCTAAAGGTCCAATCCATTGTGACCATTATAAATTTCTTGGTAACTCTGTGACAACAAAACTCTAATCTATAACTGGAAAGTATTCCCTTTTTATATTTTTTAATTTTCCACCTTATAAGTTAATTGATTACCCTGCTCTGAGTGCCACAATCTGTCTACTAGTATATTTTTCCAATGATGGAAATTGACTAACTTGCATCTGGCTATAACCCTTCATGCATGAGGTTCTTTCACTGACCAGAAACATGTTCATATAAGAGAAACTCTTACAGACGTGGGCAAGCCTTTCAGCTTCTAAATAATTATTCTGTCTGTTTGTCCAAGGCAATAGTGTTTACGATATGACACAGGATTAGAAACCGCTTCAAGTCTATAAACATATACTTGCCAGTAAAACCTATAAACTGTACATTTGGTGTCACTGAAGTCCATATTCAAAGTCCAGATTTGTAAGTCAGCATAGCTGCTCAAGACTTCAGTGGAGTCATGCTGGTTTATACAGTTGAAGACCTGGGCCTTTGCTGTTGGATCTGGGAATTTTAATCAAAAAGAGAAAATTCAGTCAAGTTTGACCTTTCCTTCAGTAAGTCATAGTTGCCAGAAATTGTGTTATGTTTGAGTCATTATTACTATAAAAGTACAAAACAAAAATGTAGTAAACTAGATAAAATCCACGCTGTTGCATTTTAAATAAAATAAATATCCATGTTTATGGATCCATATGCAGAATCACATTAGTTTCAGTGGTGTCTACAAGATGTAGTTTCTAAATGATTAACTGAAACCTTAACCATAACTTTTATTTCCCCCTCCTACCTGACTAAACCCTTGGGTAGAACAGACATCCATGCTGTTGTACTCACAGTGTTGAGTCCCTGAGGAATACATAGAAGCAACTTATTATTTTTACATAGTAACACAGATAAAATTTTGAAAAAAGTTTGTAAAATATATTGGGATTTTCCAGTCGAAAGTAATAGATAGTATAAAAGCATTTCTTGGCTATTTATAAGACACAAGTAAATCATGAATCCACAGACCTCATGGAGTTGCATAGTCAAATGTGTTCTGTTACCCACAGTATCATACCAGGTGATACAACTGGACAGCTATTCTAAGTGCACAATTCAGACCTTCTCATCTGAATTCACCAAAATATACACCTTTATAGAAAGGCAGTCCCAGGTTCACGATTACTTGAACACTATTTAGTGTTTATGTCCCAATACATGTTGGACAATAGGCTCTTTGCCTAGAGACTAATGCAAGTCTTCAAATGTTCTGAATTCCAGTGTTACTCAGTAAATTTTGTTCAGATGGCTTTATTCAGTATTTCCATATAAGCTTGACCGAATTTTCTAATCCCTTGTTCCAGCCTTTCAGCTAGAGAAACATAAATAAATAAAGAAAGATAGACCAGCATTCATTCTTCTAGCATCCTTTCTCATAGCCTGTGTCACAACTGGTTAGAGTGCAACTGTTCCAAACAAGAATTGGCTTTCACCATGTCTTTGCACTTTGCCTGGTAGAATGGAGCCTATGCCTGTGCTGCAATGCAAATGAATAGTAATTTATGATGATGTTGGAGGGGTGTTGACAGAAAGAGCTAACGGCACTAGCAGGGAATAACTGTATTTATAGTAAAAATAACTATTGTCAGTCAAAAAAAAATACTGAACTTAATTTCCAGTGTTTAACCTTTATTATCTGGAACTCCCAGTAGAAAGAACATGATTTTCAGTAGCAATTCTGCTAGAATATAGACTACAGAATTTTTCTACCTACTTCAGCATACTTTGAAGCCAGCTTATGAAGAGAAAAAAAAGAAGAAAAACCCCACAAAACAAGTGAAATAAATATTGTTGGCATTTTACAATAAAATGGGAGTGCATTTTATAGGTGGCTAGCAGCTTGTAATTACCCTTAGTAAAACTAATCCTTTTCCTGTGCTTATTAAAATGTTTCACATATCAGTAAACTGTGAAAAGGACTCACTACCAATCTCTTAACTTGCACTAAAACTGAGAAACGTCCACTTGAGTCATAGTTCCCAGTGCCAGTCCTGTTTCTCTGCCTGCTATTGGAATTCAAAGCCTCTTAGGGAATTAAAACTAACACGTTAGATCCTAATTAAATCCAAAAGGGATGTGAAATGTAACCAAATAACTTTATAGTATTTCTTGGGAATATGGTCTCCAGAGGATAAGGAAGGAGCAATGGCTTTCAATTAATGATTTTCCCTCTCACACACAGAAAACATCTGCAATGTTCCTTGACCCCTTTTAATTTCTTTAAGGGGAGCATTTGACTCGTCAAGCTTCCTCCTGCAAATATATTTTTTAAAGTTGCTGCAGGTTTGTAATAATTTAGTAGGATAAAGAAGTACAGTCATTACTATTGCAGTCCTTTTTTCTTCAATTAGTATTTCTAATCACATTAGACATGTTTTCAGTATCCAGAGAGGATGCCTGATCCCTACAGCTATCGTGAACCATTAACTTTAATTAAAATTTACAAGTCTAATGTTGTTACATCTGCTAAAAGCATTAACTGCCATGTTAATTACCAAAATGTTAATGTTGCGTTAAAATATGAATGCTCCCTTTTGACAGTTCGTCTGCGGTTTAATTATTTATTTTTGGTAGAATATCTCCTAAAAAAAAGAAAAAGACATAGAAGCATAAATGCTGACTGAAATAATGAGACATAATGGGAAAAATTCATCTAAATAGAAAAGTTACTACTTTAGAATGCTGTTAGCAGAAACTTTTTTACGTCCTTTGCTGCATCTAAAAGAAATACATGGTGCTTTTGTCATGTCTAAGATGTTATTTATAATTGCAGCACATTCTTTTGCTATTACTTTGTCAGGCTATCTAATCTGCAGGACACAGTTCTTAAATCCCTGTAGCTGAGCATTGTCATTGTTTTGGCCTTACGACAGAAATTTGCCCAGGGAATTTCAGGACTTCACATGAGAAACTTCTATTGAATTTCTAAAGGTTTCTCCATATAGCTAAATTTGAAATAGTTTTATGAAAGAAGATGCCTAGAACTCAATCCTTAACTTACTGTACTCCCTATCCCAAAAGTACAGGATCGAAGTGTAAGACTTTTTAAATAATTACAATCAACAAGAGGTATAGCAAAGTCTTTGCAGTAATTCAACTAAAGAAAACAGAAACCTCTGGTTTAAAAAAAGCTGTCACTTGCTGTATTTCATGGTAAGATATTCCTCTGTCATATTATTCTTAAAGGCATTGTCACTGAAATGAATAAATTAGAAAGTTCTGACAAATGTTAAATATAAGTTACATGTTTCTCTCACATTGAATAATTATTTTAATGGCTGAAGTTAACAGTCTGCCAAGTAATTTTATAATGCAATTGCAAATAGGTGCTGTTAGATTTTTATGCCATAATCTATTTTTTTTTAATTTACATGAGAAAATCTTAATTTTGCCTGTAGATCTATGTTACACGTCAGATGCACTTTCCTTACTCTGTATTCTGTTGAATGTTGGAAGTAGACAGCTGTTTAGTGGCAAGTGCTTAATTGTTGTTGTAGGGTAGGGGAAGATACATTTTTAGAGGTGAGATGTCCAGTGCACAAATTTAGACAGTTTATAAGAATAATAAAATATTTAAATGTACAAAAAAAAAAAAATAACAACAAACCCAACAAACACAAAACCCACACACTTTCCAGCTCAAACAGTGTAAAACCCAAGCCATGGCTGGTTTTGTTCTTGTAGATTTGATCCATACTGCATTCACATTCAATAGGACTAGCGATAAGATACTTATGTGCTCTGATCCCAAGGCTTTTTAAAGCACTACTACAAACAGAGAATGTTTCTATTTTAAATTAATAGTTGTTATTATTTTGAAGAATGTAGCAAGCTGCTAAAAAAAATGTTTTCTAATAGTCTGCCAGAAGGCAACCTATCTCCTGGGCTTTGTCTGCTTGTATAGATTTCATTGCCTGCAGCAATACCTCTTGAAGTCAAGTTTACAGAAACTTTTATCTCTCCTGGGGACATGAATACCTTCCAAAGTTCAATATTTATTTGGGAATATTCAAACACTCTAGGATAGACTGGAAAATATTTCAAATTACTCATTTGCAGTTAATCTAATACTTGTTGCAGAGCTCTAACTTGCATAACTTCTTGCAAAGTTCTGTATTAACTCCAGTCTTGGAGCATGGAATTCACCCCTCTCATTTGGCATCTTCAAATTCTATCAACATGGGGAAACTACTTAACTCTTTTTTTTTTTTCTGAGGAAACATAGAAACACTTTGATTTAGTTGCTTGTGGCTGCTTGCTTGACTGTCATGAAGCAGAGTGTGAAGGAAAGTGCTATACAGGCACTGAAACACAGAGATGAGTAAGAAGCTTCACTTTTCTGCAATTATTGCAAATCCTTTTATTTTTGTGAAATGCAAATTAACTCCACTGTACCATGCCCACAAAGTGGTTCCAGCAAAAATGTTGCCTCTTCTCAGTCATTCTGATTAAGGGAATGCAGGATCTTATTCAAGGATGTAGCATTAAGGAAACAACAGAGCACCTGTATTCAACAGGATCACAGAATATACAAGAAAAAAGAAATAATTTGTGTTTGACAGCAATGCCTGCTTTATAATTGGCATATCTTTTTTCTCTGCCTACTTTTATTCTCATAATGCATATACTATTAAATGGGAACTTTAAAAGATTTCTTCCATTCCCTTCACCAAACCTTTGGGTGAATACACATTGTGCACACCATCCACTGAAAAACTACGTTATTGAACTGTAAAACAGTGGAGTCTTATTAATAGTTAATTAAAAGGCCAATGTAAGGGCATTATTTTATGATCTCTTTCAAGGTATGTTCACAACAGTTTTTATCCGATAAAACATCAAAAGGCAAGCTGCACAGTTTTGCTGTGCATAACTTTTTGATAAGTGACAGACTGCTTCCACAGTAAACCTTTTTTTGACCTTTCTTCTGAATATACATACATTCTTGAATGAACATAGTAAAAACTCCTCTCTTGGAGTGCAGTTCTGAACATCTCTCTGTTGCAGAATCAGTGTTGTTATAAATCTAGATTTACTTTAGAGAACAATATTGATCACACATACCTGATGTTGTTCACAGAGGAGCTCCAATGTATGGATACATAAGACCATACCTGACATCAAGGATCTGATTTATATCAGACTACACTATTCACATGTTTAATTTGGGCATAGGATTTATTTACCTTTCAGAACAATGCAGGTTTCTGGTTCATTATATGTATACATCTGCATGTGCATATATATGTGGTTTTGTGTGTCATATACACATGTATATATATATTTAAATAAAATTTTATAATTGTAATTAGCATATCAGAAATAAATACAGTATAAGTATTGTATCACATCAATGAGTACTGAAGACAAAACTTTAAATTCCAAAAGTTAAATTGTGGCTCATTAAAAGCTAATGGAATTTTTCATTTATTCCTTTATGACCAAGATTTCCCTTAAAAGACTTAATATCCATTTAATATCATGCTTTTTGTTCTATTTACTTACTCTTCTGCAATTATGCACAATAATACTGTAGCAGTGGAACAAACACTGCTTACTTGACATTTGGTGCACATCTTCCATCAGTCATTTTTCAGATCTTAAGCTTAAGCAATTCCATTGTAATTCTGGACTCTTGAAAGAACACAGCATCAACTGCGTAAGGCAGTGCTTTATCGTTTAGGAAACAAATCTTTCAGACTTTGAAACAAATCTTTGTTCTTCATTTCATATCGTAAACACAGAAATCTTTATAGTATCTCCTCATCTGTTCTAAACTTTAGAGACTCTCAGGACTAATATGCGGGAGTAATTTCAACTTTCTTCTGTAGTCTCACTGAACAACAGTATTAATCACTCTTCTGTAAGTATCTTATACCTAGTGTACCCCAAAAAAAACCTTGATCTGTTCAAGGCTTTTTATGAGCTACTTCATTCTTGATATAACTCTAAATTTACATACTCTAAGATTAATGCCGTGTGTTCTTTTAGAGTGTACATTTATATTATTTTTGTAACTTCTTATATAGCCAATTATAAGGTTCCATACTGTTACATACTATATACCTAATTTTCAGAGTTCACAAAGCAAATGCTCATACAAGACCTGTTAAGCAGTGATATATTAGGGCTCATTTAAGATCTGCAAGCAATCCAATGCCCTATTCTAAAGCTGAACATTGTACCATTTCTTTCACCATGTATTGAAATACCTGCAGCAAGGTGCCAGTGTAAACAAGTGTCTTATGAAAACAGTGGTCAGGTACATGTAATTCATACATAGTTTTGGCAATCTGATATGGGGGAATTTAATGATTGGGTTGAAACTCAGTGCTTAATAAACAGGATAAACCTCAGCAGAGTTGAATGGAACATGATAAACCTCAGGAATAAAAAAGTCTTCCAGCATGAACTGGAACTTAGTTCTTGGGAAAATCTGAGGAGGAAAAGGATATCCATCTGCTTCTTGATTACAGAATGACAATGATCCAACA
Organism: Neopsephotus bourkii; assembly: GCF_033783945.1. Lineage (NCBI taxonomy): Eukaryota > Metazoa > Chordata > Aves > Psittaciformes > Psittacidae > Neopsephotus > Neopsephotus bourkii. Next base: position 12,342,466 of record NW_026902242.1, on the reverse strand, counting down.
AAATGAAATGTAATGCAAATACATTTAAGGCAATGAGAGGCTACGTTGGGAGATATATGTTCAGAGATTGTAACAATAACATTTGACAAAGCTAAGGCAGTCTCAGGTGGAATATTTCAAGCAATTTCTTGTCATTTGTTTTCAAGGAAGGTTCATTCACATGGAACCAGATCAAGAGCCAAGCTACTAAGATTATTAGATGAGACTATTTTATTGGAATATCATATTTTTTCTTCAGTTAGATTAAAAAGAAGGAGACAAGGAAATGGGAAAATACTTCTACAGTTTAGTTTAACAGGCCAGCAACAGAACTGGGATGAAAAGCAGTCTCTATACCAGGCACTTTAGAGTCAATGAACATGGCTCTTCATAGTTATAGGCTTTCCTAGCAGTATATGGGAGAATTTATAGTTCACAAAAAATTCACCAAATTGAGAGGATGATACTAAAGACAAATTAAAAAAGACATTGAGAGGGTCTATGGCCAGAAGTAGTTATTAAATTAGCTACCTTAAGCTTTATAACAAAGCAAAACAGAACAAGTTTCTTCCTTTTGGACTGCTGCCTCTAAACCCCCACTCCAATCCTCTTGAACCCTTGCCATGGTCTTAATACATTCCAGAGACCCCTGGGAACAAGATCTGGAAACACATCAGCAGACAAACCAGTTTCTGAAAACTGAAACTTTTGTTTCAAAAACACATCCAATACAAGCTCACAGAAGGCCTGAAGTTAAGAGCCTTGTTCTTTCTTTTCTGGATTCAGTCCAAGCGGAGAAAACTTGGAGAGAAAAAAGATTGCTTTAATGATCAGGGTACAAACAAACAAAACGTGTATGAAACATTGGTATGCATCTGCACAGATACAAGAAGAAAAAATTAGCATTCATTCAAAGCTTCTTCTACTTTCTGACAGGTAATAATGATTGTTAATGGGACTGACATTTCCACTGTACAATCAAAACATATTCTTCAAAACCTATTGCATAATTAACATTACCTACACACAATTCACATCGAATAACATCAAATTAGAAAGACTTATGGGGCTAGAGAGTAGCATCTTGAAAAGCATCTTGCCTAGGTGTTAGAAGTGAGCCTTGATATCATAACCCAAGGCCAGGCTGTGTTGCTTCTCTCAGTCACAAGTCCTCAATGTATTCTGCCTTGCTCATAGTAAAAGGTTGCACGTGCAAATACAGAACTTTCAGGTCTCATTTTCTTCCCATACATTTTCCCAAGAGGAATAGGAATTCATTAGCCATACAGAAAACATGTTGCTGCATCCGGTAATCCCTGTGAGCTGGCAGGAGAGACAGCAGGAGGGACAGGAGCAAGGTTCATGTCCTCACCTCAGGATTAGCAAAATGATGTTGCCTGAGCCGCCCAAGATTAGATAAGACAACAGAGTAATTTAAATTATTAATTTCATTATATCTTCATCAAATCATACCTTGATGCAAATTCTATTTGTCCTCTAAATAAGCTTCTTGTTTTTTAGACCAGAAAGTACTCTATGCACACATCTGTGCACAACTATTTTCAGTTGTTGAAATAGAAACATGAAGCCTGCAACAGCTTCCCAATGAAACAATAAGGCAAACACCTGATTACTTTTAATGTGGAACTTAATCATTACATGAACATCATTATATGCTGTAGTGCCTGAATGATGACCCGGAATGTGCCTTCCAAACCTAGAGTTTGTATGGTTGGAAGGAACCTTGGAAACAGTAACCCAATCATTTGTTCTTCTTCTCAAACTCTAAGGAACTTAACATATCTTTTGGGTTTGTGGTGGGAGAAAGAAGGAAGAGAGGTTGCTACTACACTTAAACCACAGCACAGACAGTTGTTAGAAACATGCTAAATAAAAGGTCTAGGAAAAAAAAAAATCAAGAAAGAAAAAAAGAACCTTCTTCTGCAGGCTTTGATGTTTCCAAACATTGATTGTAAATTGAACAGGAAAAAAAATAAAGCAAGCTGAAAATGTGCTGTCAGGACTTTTACAACACCAAGCTTTTTTATGATTTTTTAATGCTCTGATGACAGATATATGAAAATGGGTGCAAAATGCACAGAAGAAAGAAAATAAAACCTCACTGTAGAATTTGCATAGACAAAAAAGAAAGTATAAAATCCTAGCACTGACGACAACATAAGCACAGAGTAACTTTCAGGAGAATTATTTTTGCAAAACACCAGTATGTTTCACATGTTTGAGTTTCTAATATGTCATTGTTAAATCAAAGAAGCTTGGCTTGCTTTTTTTCAAGCATGTAGAAGAGTTAAGAAATGTGAAGCAAATTCTAACACTACCAGTAAGGCGCTTAAAAGTATAAAGCAACTTGTTTATACCACTCCTATAGATCAAGCCAACAGATAAAATAGCCTATGGATTTCCAGCACAGTACATGAGTATGCACAAAATATGGTAATTAAATCTTGTATGAAAATTTATATAAAAGGTAATCATATCTGACATTTCAGTTTATCACTTTTTGAGGATTTATGCGGGAGATATGAATTGTGTACCACCTATCTTCTTACTGAATCTGAGCAAGACTAAATTTCATTCAATCTACTCTCTTTTTCTTCTCATTTTGCATACCAAACCTTAAATAGCTCAGGCCAAATGCTAGGAAAACAGCATACTTGTGCCTTCTTAGAGCTGAGAGCTTTTTTACAGGATGTTGTTTCAGACTACCTATAGTGGATCAATGTACGCATGGATCACTCAAGTATAGAGATACATTACTCTGTGTTAGGAAATTATTCAGAATTTTGCTTCATATATTGCCTTTATATCTCAGAAAAGTATCTGAACATATGTATCCATTTGAACATCTACAATTCAGCAGCAATTGTATACTGAAATTAATGTCACTGATGACAATCATAATATGGTACTAACCTTCACATATATTAAAGGGTTCTAAATTGTAAGTTGAATGTTATATTGCTAGCAGTTAATCCAACATATTGTTTCTGGCTATCATTTATCCATACAGTGTTTTAAGCACTGTAGTAAAATCAAAAATACAGTAATCAAAGAAATAAGAGCTCAGTTTCTACAGAAGGAATTTAATTTCATTGAATGAAATTGGTGAAATTGGAGAGTGGCTTAAATCGGCAGTCTGGTTCCCAAAAGCAGTCAGCAATGATTGTCAGTCAAGCTACTGAGCTTTCATTTTGTGTAGATTAATTTTTGCCTCCAAATAATGTATTGTGTCAGAGTACTTCTCTGCTGTATTTCCCAGATACAATGTATATATGGCTCCAATATCCCACTATATTTTGCTACTTTTGAGTTGTACAACATCTGAAATGTTTTGGGCACTTAAATGGATGCTGGTATAAAATTACATTCCATAGTCTACAGCAGCAAATTTGCAATTCTACAGGGGAATAAAGATACTTTAACCAGGCAAGGTGTTGGGGTTTTTAAGAAATTAAAAATATTAAAGTTAGTGCAAAAGTTCAGCTGAAAGCATGTAAAAATTGGGGGTTAATGAGACTAGATCAAGAAAATGTTATACTAAGGAACGTTAAAAGGAGACCCAGGATCAGATTTCCACAGTTTAGCCACTTTGTGTCAGCTGAGCTACAGTAGTTGTCCACAAGCATCTTCTTAGCCAACAGGAAGTAGATAATTCAAGCAGCATCTCTCCCAAAGAGAGAAACAATGTTTTAATTCAGCATAGCCTTATAGAGTGTCCCAGCCCAAATTCTGCAGAAACATGCATGGTTAATGGACTACCTTGCAAGATTTCTGGAGTTCAGCTACCCTCTTGTCCCAAGAGAAAATATCCCATCCATCTGATCTCAACCTGCCACTGAGAGAAATCTTCAAGTAGCTCATAACCATGTTGCTGAACTTCATCTCCTAGAAGGTGGGAGGGAGAAGCACAATTAACCAGAGTACATCATGAGTGTATTGCTCAAATGTTTCTAAAATTAGAAGAAGTTACACATCTAAATGATAGGAAAGAAATCAGCAATAAGGCAGAAACTGAGGGCAATGGAAAGAAAGAGGTTCATGCTACCAAAAAAAAAAGGAACAAATGAAACCTTAAAGCTGGTTCCTGAATTTTAAACTTTCAAGGACAAAATCCCGAAATTCAAGGCCCAAGCTTACCTGCCTCAATGCTATCACTAGGGATGTTATGCCTAAAATTTTAAGTAATTTTGATTTTTACGTCCTGTAAAATCCATTCTTACATCTCTGTCAGCACTTCAGTCAGTCTGAAAAAGCTTTGTTTAATAGGTCTACCGTAACAGTCACTTCATATAATCTGGGTATTTCCAAAGTGATTGAAGAGACTAAAATGTATTCTAGCCCAGACTGAAGCTAACACAGTGACACCAAATATTAATTTGGCCCATTTTCTTCCAGTTTCATTTGTGGTCTCTTGTATTTGCACTTTTAACGTGAAAATAACTTCAAGGCAAAATTCTCTTATATTTATTGGTTGCCAAGACCATATATCTGAGAATTCTGTAAAGAAAAGGAAATCAATTCCAAAAGCAGTTTCTTATGGTAACTTTCATAGGTTTCCGTGCAGTAAAAACAAGCTTGGAAGCACTTAGGATCCATCTTTAGATCCTTCCTTGGCATTTCTCCTACTCTAGGATGCCTGGATGAACGGTCCAGTAGAAGCTTGCAACAGATCTCACTGCCCATGACAGTCTCCGTGCAGTAAAGATTAGCCCTGTCTTCCCAGATCCCTACAAGCTTTTGCACACTTCACCACCAATTAACCAACAGCACCACCCACACTCTTTCCCAGGTAAAGCATCACCTTTGTCTGCTCCTATGCCTTTCTCTAGGAAGATTTTATACCACCCTGGGTCCAAATCAGGCCTTCCTTCCAAGAGTCATTTTTAAAGTGAAGGCAACTCCGCACAGATTCCCAGAAGGAAGAATACAGGCAGGCTGAGATACATCACAGAGATATTCAAGCAAGGCTTAAGAAAGCTGAATCAGCATTGGAATCAGCAAACTCTTTAATGCAGGCTCATTTTACCCAGTTTCTCAAAGGGTGCTGGAAAGATTTAGTAGTTAATTACGTGTCAAGGCAGCACGCCCAGGGCACTGTGCTGTGACAGGAGACAGAAGGACTTGTTCTCTGCTCTGTAGCCGATCTGCTTCATAACCATGAACCATTTTGCCTGCCTTCCCTCCCCTTGTGAATGTGTCTTGCTCATTAAGACTGTAAGGGGTTTTAGGGCAGGGAATATTTTTTGTCACAGGTGAAATCCTTGATGTGTTGCAGTCAACAGTAAAACTCCAAGTTCTAAGCATGCCAAGTTTTAATTCTATGCATTCATAAACTGTTTAATACAGTAAGGACCCTAATTGCATTTCTAGGTCTTATAATGCAAACAAATTATAACTATAAAGCATCTTTTAAATTGCAGTTTTTAAAGCATCTTTTTAATGAATCTTTCGTACCTAGGAGTATATATTTATTTATCCAACTATTTGATTAAATCCCAAGCCTTCCACAGAGAAGGAAGTAAATTTTAATCATAAAAGAAATAGATGAAAAATAGAACACTTTTTCCTTATCCCTGACCAAGCATACTTCAGATATATCAACAAACATATATCAGAATCCAGACAATGTGAGGGGTTTAGAAAACAAAGGAGAGAGAAAAAGGGGTGAAGTTAGCAGAAAAAGAAACAACAAAAGCAGACCACATGTTTGGAAGACATTTGAATAGTGTGGAATTGCTTTGAATATTCTGCTCTGTGCTGCTGAGTTATGACAAATTTTGGCTTTGTTTTCAACTGACATAGTCTGCTGTTACTGAGAATGCTTTTAATATTTCGACTTAAAGATATCCTTTAGGGTGACACATTGCAAACATGTTTTGTTTTGTTTCCAATTTTTTTGTTGTTGTTGGAGTTGCAATGTAAATATGCACCGTATTTTTTCTCTTCATCTTCCTCATTATATGCATTTTAAATTCTTCTCTGTGAAGTATCTTCCTCCTAGCACCATAGCATAAAGGAATATATTCTGAATTTGACAATGACAATATTCTGAGTAGTTTAACTGCACAAGGGCAGAAATCAGGAAGGTAGGCAACAACATATAAAATTCATTTGCAGACACTGAAACTGACTTCCTGAGCAGGACACAGCAAAGTGTGAAATAAGCAAATGATATGAGAGGAGGGGGGCAGAGAGGAACTCCCATGTATGATAGAAGCAAAGAAAATGAAATGCACATTTGTTGATACAAAGAGGAAATTCCTATTTTTGTTCCTTCCTTTCTTCACCGTGGCTCTGGTTTCTTCTGTGCAAGTCTCTTCTTTCCCTCCACCCTTTACTTAACATAAGAATTAAAGAGCTCAGGATTACTTTAACAACCGAGCACTCCATTCACTAACGAGCTATTGCAGTCCATTTGAACAGGTTCGGTACCAAGACAAATGCTTCCCAGAAAGTCTTGCTTTCCTTATTTTTCATGAATTCACTCTTAATTCACCCAGTCAGCACCAACCTGTGCTATCCTATTTGAAATCGAGGATGGATTCATGATTACTATGTAAGCAGGTCAGTGGCTAGCAGAAATGAAAACCAGAAGAGTGCTCCCTAAGAAAGGAAACCTACATTATATTGTTAGGACATGTTTCCTAAATCATGCTTTTTAGACTGCAATATTCTTCGATAGCTATTATGTTACCATAGCAACTACAAGTACTTGCTGTGGACCATTGTGCAAGGGACTGTACAAAACAGAACTGGTCCTTGCTCTAAATTAAAAAAAAAAAAAAAAAAGAAAAGAAATAGAGATGCTTGGAAGAAAAAGTACAGGTTATTGATCCAGAAGATAGTATGTGATACCACTGTATTGGCAGACTTGTAACTGGCAAATTTATTGTAGATATCACAGTAAAGGAGAGGTTTGAGGAAGGATGGAGCCTAAGGGCATAAAAATTATTGTTTGAATATGCTAGCTGGTGCCTGAACATGCATGCCTGGTTGTCAGAAGGCAGGATTTGCCACTTTTAGTAATGAATTAGGATTGCTAGGATTCAACACTTTGCTAATACTGAAAACTGTGTTATTCATGTTGAAATTTATTATCCATTGTGGGTTTTTCAATTTATATTTTAACAATTTTACAAAACTTTGTATCAGTATGACCCAAAGAATAAACTAAAGGAATTGTTCTACCATACACCTTATAATTTGTACATTAAACATTACACTGACTTCAGGTGTTGAAATTAGGTGTGTTATTTTTGTACTAGAACACTTGTCATTGCTTTCTTGAATATAAATTTCACTTAAAAATATCTGTCATTTAATTTTTAAACATGCTTGGATTATTTAATTTCAAAACAAAGCAAGAAGTGATTTAAGTGTTAGGGAAAAAAGATTCAAACATTAACTCAATCTGTCAGATTCAGAATTGTCAAATGTATCACTCTAAGAAGCACTGGTTTTGTCATTTCCCTGTTTGCTTTTAATATCTTCTTTGAATAATGTTTAACTACATTTTTTTGCTTTGTTTTTCCAAGAGAGTCAAACTTATCTTTTACCTTGAATTTATGGGCACAAATCAAACAAATCCCGTTGTTCAGGCATGGTATCAACAGGGAGGGGTTCTTAGCGTCCCACTACTAAATTAAGAAAATGACTTCATTTTTCTCATGCTGAAATACAATTCACATACTTGTTTCTGCATTTGTTGGCCCAATGCCACTACTATGTGGAGAGTCACCACACTGTCAGATTTCTGAAGGCTGTATTAGAATAACTTTAATAATTTGCAAGACTCAGTGCTATTTTTAGTTCTTGAAGGTGAATGAGATTTGTACCGGATAACATCTGTTTCCGAACAAATTTCTGGCGGTGTTGTTATGTCTGATCAAGCTTACTGTTGTAATTTTTTTTCTGAAGATCAGGGAAGGTTATCAACCCCTGCTAGGAGTTCATTCATTTTTATTTATAAAATCATTGGTTACACCCAGGATATGGTGTGATTTTATGAAGTTGCTGAGCTGGGTGAGGGATTCCTTTTTCCCAAATATTTTCAAACATTTCAAGAATTGAAAGCACAGTTTTACCTAGATCTTTATTTTTGCCATATCTCAGCAACTGTTCAGGTATGCTGGTCAGTCTCTTTGAGGAATATTGTTGCATTCTCCCACAGTTGTAATTTATTTATCATACTGACTCCAGCTAGAAAAACCATGAAGCTGGAGCCACTATTTTAGGAGATGTGAACATTCTTTGTAGCAATGCCATTTGCAACATCAGAATAAGTCTGACTTTGTTTTCAAATGTGAATATTAATATTTCAATAGGAAGAAGAAAATCAAAGCACTCTTTAGTGGAAAATTAGCCCATTCAAGAGTGCAGTGAAGAATACGCAGACTGAGGCTGGTAAGATTTAGACCCTTTAGCAGCTTCTACACACCTTCCACCAAATCACGGTTGATTGATACAGTTTTCATTACCTGCCTTACATTCTTCAAAAACACTACCCAGCAAAAAGGCATAAATAAAGTCTAAGATGAAGAATTATAGTCCAGGACAGCTTCTATATTGACAAATTTAATCTTTTAAGTGACAATTACTGCTAAAAGTCTTCTCAGTACTGGTCTTTTCAAATACTCCTCCCAGTCTATGTATATAGAAAACAGACAATTCTGCAAGCTGTTCATCCTTCCAGGACTTAAGGAAGGGGGATTTTGATGATGATTTCCTAACAAGAAAAAGGATGTATTTAAGAAATTGAATAGATATCTTGACACAAGAATAAGATAATTTGCTCAAACCAGAAAATACACTGAATTGTTTAAGAACTCTGCAGCAAAATTTGCCTCTTGGCAAACTGCTTAAGCATATTTCTATGAGTGATTTGTCTTTTTTCCTTCCCCTGACACTTCAAGAGGCAGATGGTAGATTTCTAGCACTTTTAAGTGTCTGGTTGTTGTGCTCCATCATCACGATATACACACACTAAGAAGTATGAAATACTTACTTGCTTGTACAATTTTTCTTCAATTTCTTAAAATCAAACAGCTTTTCCCTGCAAGGTATTCTAATAATCCATCCTCACACTTATGTTTTTTGATTGTCTCATCTATACCTAACATAATTCTACCCATCCTGTTTGAAGACTACAGTGCAGCGAAAACACCTACATTCTCTAAAGCATTACTTTGAATAACGACCTACTAAAATATGAAAGTATGTGTATTTATCTATATACATTAGGCTGTAATTGACGTGCTGCTTTTTCATAGAAATTAATTTCATTATCTCATTTGAAATTGAGAACTACCCAAATATTGATCAGTGACAAAATGTGAAAGTTACAGTTATTGCATATGGTGTGAGGGAAAAATATTAGGTTAGATGGATTTAAATAATTAAGTCATTGAACAAGTTAGAATGAAAAACATTTAACAGCACACTGAGTAGACGTAAGCAGGAAAGAACTGAAAGGAATATTGACACAATTAAGCAACTTAATTTTACGTTCCAGTTGTGTGAATTAAAAAAAGAGAAATCTCAATTAGTTATGAAAAAATATGCAAGACTTACTTAACTGTCACCAAGGTGTTGGAGATCACAAAGAATGCTGTTAAAATTATTACTTCATAAATGAGAGAAAGATTAATTTTGTTTATAATGATTAAAAAGGAGGAAAGGAATAACATGGTGAAAACACTAAGGGCATTGTTTTAGCCATTTTACATATGAATTAGACTCCAGCCATCATAAGATTATGTTGAGATAGCTAAAGCTTTAGTTTGGGTGGAGAGAAACAGGTGTGAGGATGAAATAGTGAGAAGATGGATCTACATGTCATTTGCAGAGCAGCGATTCTTGAAGGATGTATTTCCTGGTTAATAGAAAGAGTTTAGAAAGCACAAAATCAAAGAAGCTAGGCAGAACAAGATTAAAAGGAAGGACACTAACCACTTTCAGAAGGATACCACAACCAGTCATGAAATTTTGCTTGGATGAAGTAGAAGATTTGGCAAAATATCTCAATTATGCTTAAGGCATAAAAGTGTACTTGAGAAGAGCTAAGATGAAACAGAGGTATGCCATCCCCACCTTTTCTAAAAAGAATGAACAAACACTTACGGGTACCTTTCTGCATGAGAAAAATTCTCACTGGCTGTGTCTCAGTTTCCCTAGTCCTACAGCATTATACTGAAAGTTTGAGAACCAGTTTGAGACTAATTGTTGTTTGATCATACAACTTTGGAGTGCATTTATAATGAGCACCAAAGTCCGACTCTGATCTTGGCATTATTTTCAGTGGGATCTGGCTGTGTACAGGTGTGACAAACTGCATCTTAAGACTTTTACTGCAGGTTTTAATTTCTAATATTCATGTGCTCATTTGCAGGACTAGACCCATAATGCTTTGTTAGCTTGAACAGCTGTGGTTTTACGGCCGGACTAGATTTGAATGAAAGTTTAAAGGCTGGTGTGTACTTATTGTATATGTCCAATTAGTCTTCACTCTGCAAAAACGAGGCGTTTTCACTTCTTTTTGCTACATCACATTTCTTATGCTTGCTTTGGACTGCAAACCTGGCTCACACTTCAAGTTAACAAGGCTGAGGTACTGCCTTAATAATCCCTAACATGTTTAAACAGATGTTTATAGCTGCTGGTATACCTAAACTCTTGTTTTAAATTCATGAATTTACTTGTTAAAGCTGAGTAAGACACAGGATGTCTGGTGATAAAGTGTGATTTTTTTTGCTGTATTTGATTGCTGGTATATGAATGCCAACACCTGAAGTGTCTCAAACTGTTCAAAATAAATTACTAGTACAGATACATGGGTTTAAAAATCTCGTAGCAACACAGCAGAATAATTTTATCTTATTCGTGTGATAATATGTCTCAAAAAGACTTCATTGTGCTGTGTACTACATGCATTAGAAAAGTCATTTTGTTCTACATCAACAGACTAAAGACAAAACTGACGTCTCCTCTCCCATTTTATGGATAAGTAACTGGACAGGCTAAATAGCTTGACCACAACCATGCAGTAGACCACAGCTGAGCAGACTGAGCACATCTCTTCAGGGTGCTGGCAGAGCCTTAGCCTAAACCAGTCTGGTTTCCTGACACTTTGCCACAATCTTCCCATCACTTCTGATGGTGCAGTTTAGCCCAGTAAGTAAGCTTTAGGGTTTAGAATCATACCTTTGCTACTTCATACTTATTGTAGAAGTTCACATAATATGTGGTTAAAGTGGGCCACTATATGCTGATATTAATACCACTATTCACCATAATTGACATGGGACAGAAGACTGGCAGATCAGGACTTCTGCTGTCAATGAGGTCACATTGCTTTTTTTAAAAATCTTATTTAAAATACCTCATGTGTGTATATATATCTCTCAAATTAGGACAGAAGATCAGAAAGGAATATATAATCTGACCAAGACTGTCACCCTGTAAAAAACTATTTTGTGATAAATTTCGAGGGAGGCATATTTAAAAATACAGTTCTGGATTTATAAAACCCATATGAACCTGCTTATTCAAAAAGGGCCAACAGAAGATTTTTGTAACTCCTCATTTAATTCATCAGATTGCTCTGCAGATGGCAATAAAATTTATTTTCTATTTAAAGAGTGTCTCGCCTCATCATATTCAAGGAAATACACTTTCAAACTTAACCAAAAACTTGGCAAGGAGAAAATGCTGCACTAGCACCAAGTAATCCCATACAAAAAGCCTGTCTCCATCTTACTTGTTTTGCTGTGCCAGAAATATTTTTAAAAGACCACAAAGTAGACTTTTCATATTTTACTGTGAAATATTCACACTCACTTTTAAACACACATGCTCTCAAGACTCCAACAATTGGCTCAGCCTGGCCTACACCACATCAGACATTTTGTTTCCCCACAAACAGGTCCATGGGAAGTTAGAGATCTCTAGGCTGTCAGGAGAGGAGCAGAGAAGTGTAGCTGGATAATTGCCTACTCAGGCCTTGTGGTGTGAAGGGGAAATGTCCTGGGAGGAAACCAAGGTCTTCCAGAGCACATTCTCAAAACTTTCTGATACGGTTGTTGAATCATTTTTCCACAAAGGAGAGAAAGTGAAAGGCTTTTCCAGAAGACTGGGAAATCAGAGCTCTCGGGTTAAGTGCCACAGGATCCAAAGCAAGGATGGGAAGGCAAAAGGGGAGAAAGACTTCATTTAGCTCCAGGACGAGTACAGAACCACCAGGACAAAGTACCCCATATCCAAAGGCAAGTGACAGCTGGCAGGCAACAAATATGAGACATTTTCCTGGAGCCCTGGGACAGGAGAAGGCTTCAGACAGGGTGAAAATCTGCATAAATGGCATTACCAAAAGTAAGTTCTGTATCTTACTACACTTGCACGCTAATATTTGACTGCCTTTTCCTGGAAGCATCTCTGAAGAAGAAAACAGCAAACAAGGAATATGCAGGTGACCATCAGGCTTTGGAGTTGCACTTAGATGAGTGGCTCACAAAGGTGTACTTTTCTTTGCTTGCACTTATATCCATGACAGTGAATTCAGGACAATTATCATTCAAATATTTTTATCAACTCTAACTCAAGAATTGTCATCAGTTCAAGCCAAGGGGAACAACTACCATTCTTATTTGTACAGTTCTCACTTTCCAAAAGTGATTTTTACATGAACATTTTCACACTAAAAAATTAATGATTACAAAATAATTAACTCCACATGCCTTCTTGAGACGGCTAATTTGCTAGCAAGCTAAGAACTAAATCTTGGAAAATGCTGAAGCATTTCTGATGACTCTCCAAAAGAGTATTTAACCGTGTTAATTCATCTGCTCAGCAGTTCAGCTATGTATTTTCCTAATCAGGTGGTTCTTGGTTTTAAATGGGTAAAAACTTCTTCATTAAACAACATAAAAGATCTCGGAAATAATTAAAAAATACAGCTACAGATCTGACAAATATTTACTTACCACCAAAAATGGATTCATGAGATATATACATACAATTGTTATCTATACAGCAGATAAATCCTTATACTATAAAGTTTTGTAGCTCCAAACCTGCTGTTAAGAGTGAAATGCTCAAGAGAGAATCAAGGCAGATCTTTAGGAAACTAATGGCATGAGCATATATTGAACCGCTGGGAAGTATAGTATGAACATGCATAACTTAATAACAACAAATGACAAACAATGGCCTAATGTATGCAGTTAGAATCTGTTCACACCTCTTTTTTCTTCAAGTTACAAAATTTTTAAAAACATATTTTTTCAAAGCCTTTTATTAAAATAAGTTTCATCTTAAATTTGCATTGAGAAGGTATTTACATTTAAAAAAACTTTTTAGGTTTCATTACTGCAGTGTAGTAGCATCACCTATACTAATGGCGATGGGACTAATAGTTACAAAGGAAACATAAATGCACATTTTAAATGAAATTTAGTAAGTTTTACCATGCAAGAGGAAGGAAGGAACCTGAGGGTAGCAATGTGGATCATATGCTACTTTGAAATCTAACTGACGTATAATTCTATATTGCACAAAATCTTTACTTAACCTGAATACTGAGTAATTATTTACCAGCACCTGGCAGTTATTGGCAAGGCTTCTATTTTCAGATGCTAACCAAAATGTAAAATTATAACCCTTAGGACAAAATAAGGATTACAGATGGAACTACTCTTTTGTTAAAAGTCTTCATAATTGTAGTTCTACTTTGTTTAAAATATCTTGAGGATATAGATGCTTATGCCTGAGGCAGCGAAGAATAACAAAACTGAACACGAGTCATTCCTGTAAGGCTACTGCTATAGTACACCAGCTATGCTTCAGTGGGATTGTTTATCATCAAATATACATGACAGACCAAGCCCCCTACTTGACTAGACACGACAATTTAACATTGCCTTTTCAACTGCAGTGACGTGATCATAAACATATTATCACATCCTGCAGTAGGATCAACAACACATGCAAAATTAAGAGTTGACAAGTTTTATCAGGTAGGTGAGCCTTAGCTATCTTCTGCCAAATTTAATTTTCACTTCCAAAAAATCTTCCAGGCAAATCTTTTTTAAAGAATTAATAGGAGTGCTTTCTGTTCTGTTCTTGGTTATAAAGTTTTCACTAGGCTTATGAAAAACTAGTATTCAGGTGTTGTTTCTTTCAGGACAATTTGCCTTTCCTTTTTTGTTTGCCTTCATTTTATTAGTTTGCATAGAAAAGTAGATCCGGGAAATAAACTGCCTTTATTTTTGTTCACAACCTGAGTAACAACGCACTGCATAAATTAAGACAAAAAAATAAACTAGTAAAGGATCTATTGCAACTGAAATTTTTAGACCAGGTATCAGAAACAAGGACATAGCCTAAGGGAACATTAAGAAATCCAGCATCACAACAAAGTGCAAAGGGAAAAACAAATATAAACATGTCTAGCCCAGATTCTTATGAGATAGAATGCTGCATGAAGTTCCCATATCTCATTTGGAGCAGCTCATTTGGTTTTTCGACACTGAATGATCAGGAGAATTAGGCTGAACCTGAGCATGAATTCAAAGCGTCTCAAACAGATGACTATGCAAGGAAATGTATATCCATTCCAAACAAATGCCAATGTGGTCTCACTTGGTATGACATAATATAGAGCTCTAATAAATGGGTATTGTGCACAGCTGTAAGGTTGTACCTCTCAGCATTTAAAGGCTTGTTCATTAAGGAAAATCTCACTGCATTCATTCTTCCAAATTATTCTTTCTTTATCTTGATCAGATATTCAGCATACTTAACTAGGTTCTTGACATTAGAACCTATTTTTTTCTCCCAAGTTTGAGAGAACTTAAGAATCCACTATTTTTTGTGTATATTTCCAATTTGTATCAAATAGACAAGAACCTTATGAAGTTCAACAGGGACAAGTGTAAGGTCTTGCACCTGGGAACACACAATCTAGGAGCGCAGCACAGGCTGAAGTCTACCTGGCTGTGGAACAGCTCTGTGTAAAGGGACATGGGGGTCCTGGTGGTCAACAAGCTAAATACAAGCAAACAGTGTGCAGCTGCAGCAAAGAGACCCAACAGGATGCTGGGTTGCATCAACAAGGGCATCACCAGCAGAGATGAAGATGTCATTGTTCCACTCAGTGCTTGCCAGGCCACACCTGGAATACTGTGTTCAGTTTTTGTCCCTGCTGTACAAAAGAGATGCAGACAGGCTGGAGAGGATCCAGAGAAGGGCCAAAAAGAAGACCAAAGGACTGGGAAGCCATAAGAGGAAAGGCAGAGAGAAGTGGATTTGTTCAGCCCAGAGAAAAGAAGGCTCAGGGGTCACCTAATCACTATATGCCAGTATTTAAAGGGTGGCCATGAGGGAGATGGAGACTCCTGTTTTACAAGGAGTCACATCAAAACGACAAGGGGTAACGGGTACAAGTTACTCATGGGGAGATTCCAGTTGGACTATAGAGAAAACTTTTCACAATGAGAACAATAATCATTGGAATAATCTCCTCAGGGAAGTGGTGGACTCCCCAGTGTTGGACATCTTTAGGATTCAGCTGGATAACATGTTGAGCTATCTAGTCTGGGTTGTTCTTGGCAGGAAATGTTAGATCAGATGATCCTTGAGGTGCCTTCTAACCTGGTATTCTATGATTTTCTGATAATAATTAAGCAATAAGCTATGACAGGTAATGCACTTATTATATGATGGTTAACTCCCATGGCTTTACAAAGCATAAGGTACCAATGAATGTGTCTATTCCCTTTGGATGTAATTATACTTTGAAAGCCATTTCTTTGAGTTGCTGGTATAGTTTCTCTTTGAATAAATATTGCTTTGTCTTCTATGGATGACAAGTATTTTTCTTGAACTGTATACTATGAATGACAAGTGTTGATGTGAGGATTTAGTTATGCTATGTCAGGTTCAAAGTTTGGTGTACAACCTCATACAGCTTAACCATGACAGTATTATATTGAAACATGAACACCCATCTTCTAAACCAAATTTTAGTCCCAAGACTAAGCACCATTCATACTTAATAGTTTAAAATAAAATATGTTAAAAATAGTTTAAAAATAGATATTTCTGATTATTAATTCCTCTACTGTGAGTAAACCCCACATTAATAAGGTAGGAAAAATGTGGCTATAATGATCACATTCATCTGATTTATTGAAGACCTTTGATCCATCCAGTACCACACTAAATTGTCGGTTTTTCAGCCTAAAAGAGCGAAATCACAAAAGAGGCATCTGCAGCCTTGGGATAGAAAAGGAGAAGGACAAGGTGAAAGGAGAAGGTTTACTCCAAGATGTTGGGAATATTTAGTCTAAAGCGTTATTAAAGCCTAAAGCACAATTTAACAGTAAAACACGAACTATAGTGCCTGAGTAACTTCAGTTAAAATGGATGTAAAGGAAGTATCATTACTCAGCAACCACAGTAGATATTTATCTTTAATGAAGTCACATTCCCTCTCAATTATACTGAACTTCTACATCATGGTAGGGCCAAGAAGCAAGTATCAGAGCCATGCTGAGAACATACATTCACATATCCCATTTGAACCCACAACAGGACATGGCCTTTGTTTCTCAGTCTTGCTTCTACTGCCCTAATATCTTTATACATATATTGGGTTTTTTTTGTTTGGGGTTTGTTTGGCTTTTTTGTTACTGCTCCAAATTGCTTAATTGTTTAATTTTTTTTAACTAGGATTGATCATTTAAATGTTCCCCCTCCTAAATTTCTATTTGTAACCTGCATGAGCCACCCCCCCATATAAACCTTTATAAACCTAATTTTGAATCTTGAAAATAACCTGGGTTTAAGTACAGTTAAATAAGTATTTGTAAAATGGGCTGTAAATAGAGTTCAATGAATGTTTAGGCCATTTAAATTAAAACTTTTCAGTAGCTTGAAAGCAAAACTGCATTTCTTCATAAGGAAAAATAATTATGGTTGCGTTACAAAGTACAAGTAGTGAAGTACTAAAGCAGATCAAAAGGTTATGAAATCAACCCTTATAAAAAGGTAGCGATAACTACAGGCAACTAGGAGAGAATATTGGAATGAAGAGGTGATAATCCAGTTTAATAAACTTGGAACAAAAACTGAGAATTGCAATTAATGAATAAAACAGAATTGACAAGGAGGAAGGGCTAGCCATATAAATCACATAAAATGAGTTTGTCATTTCCTCTAGTGAATAATGGGGACCCAGACAAAAAATGTTAGGTTTGATCTGTTTTGCTATACTTTTTTTCCTGAAAAACAAAAACAGAAATCCTGCTGACAGGTTCAGGGCACACTTCGCAACAGTTAAAAGTGGTGACTGCTCTACTATTATTCCTTCCCATTTTGTTCTATTCAACTATGACTTTCATGACCTCTGTCTACACCTCCCAAAAAAGGATTCCAGGACACTTCACACAGCAAAGCAGTCCTAACCAAATTCATTATTTCCAGTTATTAAATAGCAGATCTACTAAAACTACCTCAGTATTTCTTTTCTTGGTTTTCATACATTCTTTGCTGTATCAGTTTGCTCCTTACCTTTAGTTTTTAAATTAACCATTTCTAACTGACTTGTTTACTTTCTTTCATTCTCTTCTAAGATCTGGTATGAAACCTGTATCATTCACTTTGATATCAGTAGACCACAGCAGAAACCCGCCAGTAATACTCTTATTCTGAGATATTTGACTTCTAATATTTTACATAAAATACTTTGTGCTTCTTCATTCCTTTGAGATATTCAATACATGGGAAGCCTACCAACATCTCCATGATACTTTTCTTTCTCTAACCATCTAGAGCACTCCCCCTTCAAAAAAAATAAATTCCCATTTTCATTTGTATGAATTGTTCTGCTCTTATAAACAACTTTATTTTTTGCCACCTTTAATTGCCAGATGTTGACAGCTTCAAAATATTCAGTATTACTTAAATGATGAATTTGTCTCAGTTCACATTTACTCCAAAAGGCAGAACTCAATTATGCCCATATTTGGTAGAAGAGTGTTAGCAAATGTAATGAATCATAGATAAAAATGAAGTCAAGTAATTGAGTTACTATTTTATCCTTATTATGTTTAGGTTTTCACAATTGTTAGTAGTTATGGATAAGAGTTTACTGATCCCAGATCTCATGATCTGCTAATAGTTTTTATTTATAATTCTCAATCTCTATGCAGCATAAAGAAACAGTACATTCTGTAGCTTAGCTGCATATAAGTAGTTTTGAGCACTGAATCAGTGTATGTGCCTTTATCTTCAAGAAGCTTGAATACATCTACCTGAAAGTTTTTCTAAACTGTAAAAAGTCATTTGTATAATATTGTGTTCCTTTTCCTTCCTTCCCTCCCCCTTTCACAATATCACAGGCCTTGCTACATTCCCTGCATGAGATATTTACCAGTCATTGCTTTTTTGTGGAAAAACAGATCATATAAAGGAAAGAGTTAGCCTTAGCTGTTTGGAAATTCCAAGGGTGAATTGCATAAAAATCTAGTACCATCTCTTGTTGTTACAAAACACATTAGGAATCACAAAGAATTAATGGAATTTTAATGTCTGGGATAAGTTCTCTAAGAAAGCAAGATTTGTGTCATCTGCATGCCCTCTCCTAGTAATTTTTGCATCCATTCCCCAGGAGTCTTTAATTTTGTTAATATGTAAATGTTCTAAAAATATGCCCTTTTGTGGGAAAGGCAGCAACAGCACATCAGCTGTGATTAGAAACCAACGTAACCCAAACAGAAAAAAATGCTCTGGAAGTCTGGAACAACATTTATACTTCATTGCATGTCATGAGACAAATCCAAAGGAAAACAGCATTCACTGGTTCTGCTCCTTGTTAAATTAATTGCAAGCTCAACCTACCTGTCAATAAGTGACTTTAAAGAGATAGGGGTATGGAAGTGCTGTATTACTCTGGGGTATTATTTGTTTAAAACCAATAAAAATAATATGTTATAAGTGACATTAACATGTTGTAGTTCCTTAGGATTATGCCATAAGCAACATTAAAACATCTGCAGTTAAATGTACAGGCAAGAAACAGCACTGAATGTCTAAATAGGAATGGGAACATTCAGCTTCCAGAACTGGCTTTAAGCACCTTTGGATCAGTTGTTACCTTTGCAAGTTCCTAGCACTGCCACTGGATACTGGATTTATCTTGCTCCCTTTTATTAGGAAGTGAACTGCAGGTTAAGATGAAGGCATTTAAGTAAATAGCAAGCATTTGTAGTTGACAGTAGAATTGCATCTTCTTTGCAAGATCTGAGCCTAATTTCACCTATAGATAACGCATATAGGTTAGGTTTCACAGAGTCGTCTCAATATACACATACAAAGTACTGCTTCATGTGTAGATGGGAGTTTGTTCTAAGATCTGTGCATCCTCAATGTTTCTACTAAGCCTGTATATCTGGTATTTACAGCCTGCTTATCCATATTCCTAAATGTTTTATATCTTCATTCATATGCAATAAGAGTACAAGACTTATCCAAACGCACCACCAATATATCATTAGTAAGCAATAACATTTCAGCCATAATGCCCTAATTAGGTGTAGTCTGTTTCCAGCAAGAACTCAAATACTCAAATATTGTGGTTATACTTTATATAACCTATTTAATTCAAAACAATATAATAGTGTATACAATATTATATAATTTCAAGTAGTTACATTAATATATTGTGACGTTGCATGCTATTATGAACTTCAGTAACCTTGGTGCAGATACTTCAGTATTCCATATATTCAGTAACGATGGGCCTCAAACATTAAACATACATCATGTGTCAAAGATAACAGGACTTATTCTTGTAGTCTGTAATGTGGAAGTACTCTTTCTACTTACACTGCAATGTCTTACAACATAATGAAGAGTTTTAATTCCCCCCCCCCCAAGTGATCAAAAAGTGGAAATAAAACTTGACAGTCTGCAATTGTAACATTTTCAAGTTTGAGTTCACCTTACACAATAGATGGTTCTCCAAAGTACTGTGCAGTGTAAAACCAGCCTCTCACATGTGTGTGTAAGAGTAGTCAAGGAAAGTTTACTAAGACGTTGTGTCTTAATGTACAATATAAAGGGGTGTATTTCAAGCATTAGCTGCATTTTTAATAGAAATAGTTCACTATATATTTTTTTTAATTCGTTCCTTTCCCACAAAAAGCGATTGAATTTATCAGATTCATAGTAGAAGGGTTTTCCTGCAGAAGCTTTCCTGTCATAACTTATTTAAACCATTCTTCTGCCTGGATCTGAATTTAGCTGGAAAAATAAAATAGAATGAGAATAAAAAAGCATTGGGCTTTAGTGTCATACCAGAAAAAGCAAATGAGTAAAAATACATTTTACACTTCCCATTACAAGTTCATCAGGTACAACCGTGTTCAGAATTTAATCCACTGTTTTGCCACCTTGTTCCCTCTGGCACTTCCATAAGTCAAAGCCTGACTAAAATTTTCAGACTGAGTTTATATGACAGGCATTATCTTTGTGATGATACAGCACAATCCTAAAACACATGATAAAGTGAATACTAAGGCTTTGGAGTTCTTCCCCCACAACACCTTGTCCTTTTCTGCTGTTTGCATTCTGCTGTCCCATTCATTATTGTTTACCTACTGAGATTTCTCTATCTCCTTGATTGCTTAGATATTTCATAGCTGCTGGTTAGACACTACTATTGTGTGACATAGTCAACCTTTAAAACAAATAATTTACTTTGAAAGTTGAGAACAGTTAGAATGATTAATTCATATGTTTACTACTTAGTTCTTCAGGCCTAAAAATACTGTGAAACTCCAAAACATGCAAGTTTAATAAAATAAGTTTTATTTCACGGTCTCATAAAATGGATGGTAGGGGTTTTCTCATTCTTTGCTCAGTCCTGTGTAGTCTATCTGGAGGAGCTGTTTGCAAAATAGCATGTTCATCTTTTATCTCACAGCCACATTTAAAATAAGCAACAGAGAACCACTGTGCTGTTTCTTGCCATTCCCATTCATGCTTCTGTGGGAAAGAATGTCAGATCAGCTAAAGCTGGCAGCCAAAACATACAAAGAGAAGAGAAGGAGCTCAGACAACGTAAGAGAAGTTCCCCAAGTCCCAGAGCAGTGAAATGGCACCAAAGCAACAAGCACTTCTGTTTCAAAAGAGCCTGAGGAACTGCTCTGCACAGTGGAAGACATCAAGTGAAAGAAAAACTGATACTTAAATGGTTGGTTTGTGTCTTAGCTAGAGTACAAAAGCCCTGCAAGACAACATAAAAGGAGCTTAATTTAGTTACTAGTCTAAAGGAAGTAGAAGCTTATGGTTCCACTAACCATACCATGGTGAGAAGATGAGTGTTCAGAGTCAGGCCAGGGCTTGGGGAGATCATTCCCTTTACCATAGTCTGAAAGTCCCTCCATCACCTACCCCAGATGAAAATAATTCTGTTACAGCAATGTAACAAGACTGGGTATGAGTAGGCACAAGTGAGGAGTGCAACAGTGGACCACAAATACACAGATTATATCACGCAAAGAGAACAAGCCATGACTGAATTCACTTCTGTCCTGAATGGGTCCTTCATCTAACATTTCCAGGAATTTTACTGTTGTTAATCAAGTTAAATAGCACCAACCCTCCCCAAGCATCATTTTCAGGAGTCATACAGATGAGTTTGTAGGTTTTGGCATATTCATTCTAGGGAGAGATAGAGCAATGCCTTACAAACTGATCAAGGTCCAGGCTTTTTACCTTATCTTTTTTACTAAAAAATCAAATTATGACTCTTGCATCTCTACTGAAAGGGCCTTTCTGCTACCAGTAGTTTGACAGTGAGTGTGATTGAATTTAATAGTAAGCTTTGTCATTTGATTTGGCATTGAGTCTGAGTCTGAGCCTTAGAAACTAGGAGGCACCTAGCATCTACTACTGTTGCTGGAACAGAAGGAGATAGAAGCTGGACAAATTTCCACTTTTCCCAACTATAATAACTATGGACATAGCTATATTGTCCAGAAAAAAAAAAAACAAACTTGTTTGGGACGTATTCTTGCAAAGGGCTTGAATAAGCAAATCCGATAGAAATCACTAAGCAGAAAGATATTGAAGACTATGCAGAATAAGAAACTGTTTAATACACTAGTGTTGTAGTAAAAAAAATGCTTTTAGCACTTCATGCTTTCTACATGGTATTCAGAGTAGCAAAACAGTGTTCTGACTGACTATTCCATGTGATTTCATTTGTACCACCAATAAAGCTTTTGGATATGTTTGAGGGTTAAAATTATTTGATGAAGTTCAAAATCTCTTCTTCTGATATTATTAAAGTAGTCATTGCCTCCAAATGCCACGCTCTATTACTTCTATGGTATTTAAGACACTAAAAGAAAAGAGCCCATAGAAAGGGTCCAGGGATTTTTAAATTCCGCACAAAGGAATCATTTCATCATTTGTTTCCTTTTAGTTAAAATCCTCAAAATGTAAGGAATAGCAAGCATTCATTTCTCTAATAAAATCTTTTCTTAAAAGAAGAGAAAAACAATCTATAGCTTTCCTGAAGTCATGTAGATATTATACAAGAACCATAAGTAAAATATGAAGAGCAGAGTGAGTTTCTATTTAATATTAGCTTAATATGCTCTTAAACCCTATTTATTTCAACAAGGTTCAAGAAGAACTTGTTTTATGCTTTTAAGAATGAAGCCAACGAAATCTGCACATGAAGCTAAGTCTGGCCATGAGAAGTTTTCAGGCCAGATGATGTGAAAACCTACATGTAACTTCAAACTCAGTTAACTTCCCTAATATTTAAATGCTGTTGGCAAACACAAAAAGCTTGCAAAAACATCTCACAGCTCTGTAGCATGACATTGTAATACCCTATGCAAAGATTAATGTTACCATTTTCCAACTAGACTAGAATCTCAAAAATGGACTCTAATTCTTGCCAGATTGTCTTCCATTTAAAGGAAGTTGAATAAGTTACTAAAATCTCCCAGATAATACGTTAGAACTGTCTATGGTAGTTAATATTTTCTTCTCTTTCACCTCTTCTTTTACTACAGCTTAGTGACACATAGTTTCATTTCTCCTGACCCCATACATGCACTTTGTCGTATCTTTTACAAACCAGCATCAAAGTCTGTCTTCAGGAAAAAAAGACAGTTGAATTTGAACCTTCAGAATCCTGCAGCAACAACAGAGTAACAAGAGAGCAGGTACTGTCAAAACATGCTTGAAGACAGAGTTCTTCAGAGGGCTTTGTAAGAACAAAAAAGAAAATAATTACTTGATGTTACAGTACCCTGTGGGACTTGATTTTTGTTTTAGATCAGGAAATATTGTTCCTGAATACGCAATATATTGATTTGTTAAATCTCTGATTTAAGAGTAGCTTTCATTAATGGAATGGCATATTTTCTTTGTGAGTTAGGGAAGTCTTCAGAGAAAACAATCTGAGAGAATCTGCAAGCATCAAAACATTACTTATTTCTAAAATGTTTACTCAAGACATGTCGGACATGTTAGTAAGAATGAGCGCTTTCTACCAGGACAAGATGCACAACCATACTAAACTACAGAAAACCATTCACATTTTGAAAGACACACCAGAGCAACTGCATCAGACCATCTTGCAATAAAAGGAAAGAAATATTAGAAAAATCATAGAACTACCAGAAAGTGAGAAAGAAATTCTTCGGTATAGAAGGTGTAGATCAAAAGCAAGCAGGAAGCTAGAACTTTTTTTTTCAGATTTTTTACTAAAAGGGAGACATTTTAAGCCAGAAGTCATTTTTCCTACGAGCAGAACAGTTTGATTCAGTACTTGAATAAAGATCAGAACTTATTTTTTGTAGCTATGCCTTCCAAGGCCCCAAAATCTGTTGTCTAGTGAGTTTTGTTCAACTATCGTTTATTACCACAGATCATTCCCATATTTATTTGCAGTGTTGGCTTTAAGGGTATGAGTATGGTATGCATCTTTCTCTCCTAAATGCGAATAACCAAGGTCCTGTCTGCATGTTAACTTGCATTTGTGCTCTCCACAGGAATGACTAAAAGTTCAATATTTGGCTTGTAGCTGTCTCACCCTCTAGTGGCAGAGAGGCCTTAGTTCTCATCGATGAAGAAATGGGAATTTTTTTTCCTACTAGTCAGCTGTGCTGTGCTGCCCATTTACAGCAAGCTGATAAAGAAATGAAATTGTTTTATTCTTTTATACAGCTGCAGATCATTGCTTTCAATATGTGTCCATCATTTTTAATAGAGCAATGCAAAATATGTTGATCTGCAGGCACTGAAATGATTAAAAAGTTGCTAATGAAGGGTAGTAGTGTGCTCAGATATGATCCTTCAGTTATGAGAAATGACTGCTATTAAAGCCTTCCTATGCCACCACAATTAGCAGCAGTACTGTGCTACTGCCTGAAGACTAACAGACAAGGAAGCTCTATTTTCCTCTAAGCTCAAATTCCCTATCAAATTTTCATATAAAACAGAAGACAGACACTATCTTATCTTGATCCCCAAGAAAGACTTCAAATCATAAAGCAATTTTTTTTAATAGAATGCTGCCCAGATATTAGATAAAAAAAAATAATTTCCCATCCTAAAAAAAACAAACAAAACAAAACAAACAAACAAACAAAAAAAACCCCAGTATTGAGTAGCTTTGGCTCTCACAAAAATCTTTGTGGTACTTTACACAGTGAGACCCTTTGAAATAGAATTAATTCAACCCTGAATCATTTAGGTGGGTAATTATTTTGGTATTGCTATTTGGTGTGTACAGCTGGACCAAAACAGAACAGAGAAAGCCTTGCTCTTCGGAAAGAAAATACATGGCATTACCAATACTTACTCATAGGTAACCATTGACTGAATGGAGAACTCTGGAGATACTAATCAGGTAGAAATTAGTTCCAAACACAATTTGTTTCATTAAAAAGAAAAGCCTTTGGCCATATTTTAGATGAGGATGTATAAAATACAAAACCACAGGGAGCAGAAGCTTACTTGCCAGGGTGCTAGTTAAAAGAGTTTTAGTATTCTTAAAAAGTTTTTTAAAATTATAATTCTTACTTGTAACTATGTTGTTGCAGATAAATGTTTCTGAAAATTAGGGTACAAAAACCTACAGTGTTTTTGCTACATCAAAAAAAACCTACTGGTACTTTAAATGAGTAATGCTCCTAATAGAGCACAGAAAATTTGCATCTCACCACATTTGTAGGACTGTGAAACATCCATAAGGAGCATGAAGCCTTTGTGGCTGCTCAAAACACCCGTGTCATTAAGCAAGTACATAGATTGTGAGCGACATTAAAACTCACTGTAGGTTTAGGATGAAAAATTGCTTTAGCAGCCCTTGCAGCATACAATGCAATGCTATTATTTGAATTCCAACCATGCAGTAGCATTTTTGTAAGAATACTGGCACATACTTATAGTCATTTTGTACATATAGTGATTGACATCATCCTCAGGAAGACTTCTGGGAAAGCAAACCTTCAGAGAGAACAGCCGAAAGTCACAGGGCCTAACATTTAGGCTCCGGAGTGAATCATCTCCTCTGACTATGAAGTCAAACAGCTGGATTTAGTAATTGCAAGATAAATCTGAAGTGGAGCAACCTCATTGTCACAACATATGATCTAGGATGCAAATGCTGCCTTGGATAGAGCTAGGTCACTTAACCTACTGCCCTACTTGTTGAATACTTTCTCAATTTCCTCATGTACTTTAAAAGTATCTAATAAAAATGTTTCGCTTAATGTTTCCTTATATATAGATCTCAAAGGATAGATAATGGGAAACAGATGACATTAGCACATACAAGCAAACTCATTATATATAGACATATATATATACACATAAAGTAGCTTTCAGAAAAGCGAATGAATTTTTTTAATGGAATGGGTTTAATTAGACCATAGACTTTGATGCAATTCACAATTTCAGTGTGAATTCAGACAAAGCTTCACCATATTCAAGTGATACAATTACAGGCAAAGGTAAAAGAAGAAAAAGTGTTTCTGTTGGTTTTCTTCATCTTGCAAGCGATACCTGAAGAGTGTTACTGGGATGTTAGAAACACAGCTGATATGATTCATTAGTTGCTTTACAGTGCCATAAATATATGACATTCTTCAGAAGGAGATCAAGATCTGAACCCAAAACCCAGTAAGGACATAGAGAGGTGATGGATGCACCATCCCTCCAGACATTCAAGGCCAGGCTGGATATGGTTCTGGGCAACTTAGTACAGTTGAAGCTGTCCCTGCTCATTGCAGGGGGGTTGGACTAGGTGACCTTTAAAGGTCCCTTCCAACCCAAACTATTCTATGATTCAGAGCTGCAGCAGAACACCTCTGAGAAAATGGTATTAGGTAGGTGGTTAGAGTATATTTGATACCTGTGTACCAGCCTACCACCCTTATTTACCATGGAGACTACATAGTGACTATTTCAGTTACGTAAGTCTACTAGAAAACACACAGAGAACAAACCATAAAATAGTCTAATAATTGTATATACGTGTTACATGTGTCATCATTATAAGTGTTACCTATTTCCCAGTACTCTATACTGGATTTCGCTTTCACTAATGCCAGATTAATGATAATACATGTACTGCAGCACTAGCACAGAAATATCTACCTGGAGGGAAGGGTTCTCCAGGGTCAGTGGGAGTATTGCCACCACTCCTTGCTCTTAAAACCAATACACAGACACCTGGTTAACACCTGTTAACCTTCAAGAGGCTGCTGAACTTGAGGATTGCTGCAAATGATGTTGATTAATTCCAATAATTTGTTCTATGCATGTAGTGGTAAACACCTGTGATTCTATTTCCCTTTCAAACAAGATGTAGTGCAAATTCAGGGCACATAAATGAGGACAACAGACTCTGCAGTTTGGAGTCTATAGGTCTGCTTGTCTTGAAAGTTGCTCAAGTGTAATCACTGCCTAACTTGATTAAAGACAGGAGCAGCACTGGTATGTGTAAGGTCAGTTAGCTGACATTCACCACAAAGGAATTTGCACACTTGATAGCATTATCTTCTAAGGAGCTGAGCCCATGAACTCTTCAGTTCATTACATACTTTTCAGTGAGTTTAAATGTACAGCATATAGCACTTCCTTCTGGGGAAGGCACAGATATTTACCTGTTCAGTCTCCTACTGCTGTTCTCTATTTTGATAGTAAATAATAAATGTTTACCTTGCATTTGGGTCCAACCTAATTCTGAAGAGGATTCAGAGTGCACATTCTGCATTTCATCTGTACATAGCACAGTGCAAGCAGAATACTGCAAATTGATATTGTATATGCCCATACCAGTATTCTGCTTTCTGATATTAGTTACTGGTCAGTTATCCACAGTGCTCCTCAAGAGGGAGAATAACAACAGCTTTCTAGAGGATGTGAAAAAAAACCTCTCTGAACAGGACTGCCATTAGCAGTACAGGTGAGAAACCACCCTAAGACATACTCTCCTATTAGCCAGAGAGGAAGCAGCAGTCTCCATTCTGACACATGTCAGCATCAGCACCAAGCAGGGGAGCAGCGATGCGGATACGGGCATGTGTTCCCACCACTGCGTTTGCTCTCACTGCATTTTACAGTCAGAGTCAATTGACAGTCACCACACAAGGGGATTTATGTTCTGGCCAAACTATTATACTACTGAGGTGACCATGTGGAACTGTGTGTGGAGGGTGGAACTGGGTTTTAAATGTTGTTAACATTGTTGTGAAGTCATTGTTGGACTCTGCTTCCCTTTCCTCTTCAGGCTTTGGGTTGCCTGTATGCTTTTACCTAAAGGGAAGGAACATGAAACCACTTGCGCTCATGAGGAAGGAAATCAGGATCAAAAAAACCCTAGAAATATTGGCTTGAGTTTGAAATAAGTTTTTTTTTTCCCACAGCTTTGTAAAAGCTGTCCAGGTTGGTTCCTGCTTATACTCTTCATGGCTCAGACACAACTGAAAACCCCAGTGCTTTGTACTTGTACATTGGCAGTAAACCCCAAAATCTGGGCATGCTTTATTGCTGTCTTTGTCTCTCATATAGCTACTTTAAAGTGGGCTGAATATTAAGTATCATAATTTGGAAGCAAAGAAGAAATAACATCTGCTGTAACCTGAAATACCAAAAGTAGGCCTTTTCATTCCATGCCAGTCAGCAAATGAGTAACATATGTGCAGAATGTATTTCCTATATGGCAGTGACATATTTGCAAAGTTTTCAGATTATAGTTTCATCCTTTGACCATTTGTAATCTTGACCATTAATCCAACTGCTTCCATTCATTCTAATACTAATTCCTAAGCAAATATAAGCAACTGACAATAAACAAGGCAAACTGGAACAGCTGTAGGGATATTTCACTAGTACTCTACTAGCACACCTGAAAATCTTTAAAGTCTTTTAGAAGGAAACAGAGTTGGTATATACACTAAACTCTGATTTTATTGGTTTATGCCTCCAGTTAAGTCCAGTACTGCAAATAATTCCATTTAAATACATTTCAGTGGTGTCACACAGGATAAGGAAGTTAAAGACATGCATAAATGTTTCCACAACTGGGATCATAGCATATGGATGCAAATTGGAAGTAAAAAGAGGCGCTTAATTAGTTTTTCTTACCAGGGTTCTGCTGCCCATTAGCATTACAGTGTGTTGCATAGGACAGTGCGAGACTAGCAGCCTTATGGAATCCCTGCAGCACACCACCACAAGGCAGGCTCAGTACACATAAATGTCGGTAGTTTTCTTTTCACCTAAAGCTTTGAAACCAGAGTACATCTGCCCCAAGTGCTTTCACCCAAGATTCCCTCCCGAAAAGCAATTTCAGGCTGTCAGGATGCTTAGGGGAGGGAAGGTGCCCGCAGGCCCCGTGGAAGCCACCAGCTCTTTGCATAAGCCACCACAGATGAGCCCAGAAGGCACAGGCCTGCCCTGCACCAGACTGACCCAGTGCTGTGCTAGGGAAAGGGTTACTGCAGCCTCAAGTGCCAGCACCCTATTTCAGCCTTTGTTTTGTAAGTAAACAAAAGGTAACCTTAGCTCTGTCCCAAGAGGAAAGACAGAGGAACCTGAGCTACAAAATGGAGCCATGAAGGAGGAGGCAGCAAAATTAAAAACCGTAAAGTGATAATTTTCTTACTGTACCCAAGGATCCATAGGCAACCTTGAGGGAGCAGAGCCAGAGCCACACAGCACCTGCTAGAAGCAGGGAGAAGGCAGACTGAGGTAAGACAGAGCTCAAGAAGGAAAAGGGTCTCAGGGCCCAACTTAAATGGTGCCCTGGGCTGTGGGTTGTGGAGGGCTCAGGTGGTGGTGGTCAGGGTGCACTAGCGCTCTCTGCCTGCCAGGCCTGTTGGTGGGTGCTGCATAAACCATGTAGGCCACAGGATTAATAAAAGGAATAAAAGCTGCTTGAGGAATATAACCAGGAGTAAGGTATGTTTATATCCAGTGAAGGATCTTGTAAGCTAATGCACATCATGCTGATAAGGCTGCTTTTGTAATCCTGCACAGACTGGCTTTACATGGGCAAAAACGATACAGGGGAAACACAAATATTCCAAGATACTGGAAAACAAGAAGTAATAAAGGAAATCCGAGGGTTCAGCTTGCTTGAAATTAACAGGTTTTCATAATGGAATGTTTTTAACTTAATAGCAAAATTATTTAGAGGCTGAAAAGAGTGGCTTTTGGAAAGTAGTTCTTGGACAACATGTTTCCAAAAAATCACTTTTCCCTTTTACTTTTCTCTTCCAAAAACCAACAAATCAAGAACAAAAAAAAAAAAACCTGCATATTTTTAGAACATTTCTGAACTGAATCTTGGTTCTGTAAAGTTGTTTTTTCCACTGATGTTATATATTACTCTGTTTTTCAGTTTTGCTAAAGTCATGAGAAAGTCTAACAGCCCATCAAAAGACTAATTTTGTTTCAGACAGGTCCAAAAGAGGAAATCAAAGAAATTTAATTGAAAAGCTTGAGATTTCACCAAAATTCAACAGTTCAGAAATATACTGAATTTAGAGAGTTTGAATAGGTTCAAGGACACAACCATATTTTAGAGTTATCCAGTTTTAATCTGTACTGTTGTACAATGGGGCATAAAGATCTCAGGATATGGGTATTATTTATAGAAGATTTGAGCACTCCAAATGATATAGTCTTTTAATGATACTGGTTTAGTGGTAAATTGTGATTTGGAGAACTGTTTGATTTGGGCCCATCCACTGCAGTGGACTGCACAGCAGTATTTTGAAATCTGTGTTAGTGCTGTTACAGGTGAAGTAGCAGAAAAAAATAATTTGCCCCGGGCGATTCTAACATTGTTGTACGTGGAAAGCACTCCTGGGAGAACAAACTTTTTCTAATAGTTTGTAATGAGCAGCAACAGCTCTGCTTTCTTAATCTGCTCCAGCCAGATTCACAAATATATGTATATAGCTGTCCAATGATTTGATTATTAAGAACAGTTTTGACAAAATGTGGTAGGAAATTACTTCAGCTAATACAGTTATAGCTTGTCTATATAACTTCATATGCAAGAAGCAAGGCATCCTCAAATAAAAAAGCAGAATGAAAGCAGTAGCTCCTTTAAGACTGGTATTTGGAGCCTCAGTGCAGCAGCATTTTAGATCAAATGTGCTAGCAGGCACATAAAAGGCACACAATCCCATTCACGTACTTTACAATGTCTATTTAGCTTTCTTTTCTGTGGCCCACTCTTTCTTACAAAGTCAAAAATTACTCTGCTGGACAGCCAGAAAAGAAAACGAGAGGTATTATCTAGCACATGTGGCTGCAGCCCGAGCCCTAAGTATTCACTTCTAAGCTGCAAAGTTGGTTACTTTCTGAACTTGTCTTACTGTCCCTACCAACACTCCATGCATAGCTCTTTGTTGGGATGGGATATGTATTTGTTTGGAAAAGTTAATTATCCTCTATGAATTGAACAGAAATCATGATCCTGTATATATTTATAACTTAAGATAAAACAACAAACAGTGCTGTTGGCTTTCCTGAAGTCGCATTTTGTTTTACTGGTTTTAGAATATTGAGCAACATTTTGTTATTTTGCTAAATAATTATTCCTGAAAAATTCTTGTTGCAGGTTGTTCTCTGTTGCACCTCAGTTGCAGGAGCAAAAGGCATGTGGCAAAGCAAGCTACTTAATCATTTTACTCTCAGGCAAGTCCAAATTCCTCAATGAAAATGATGAAATAAGGATTCTTAGTATGATAAATAGAAAGCTACCTATCTTTCCTAGTGGCTGCTTGTATTTGCAGGCTTATAACAATTTCTTAGCTTGTTCTTTCCCTTATTATTTATTTGCTACATGAAGCAGTCTCAAAGATTCAAAAGGCTGTGCATCAGTTCAGACTTAGAAATCTGTATTGAAGTGTGTAACGGAAGTACAGAAGGGAAGCATATCTAACTTATTTTCTAGCAGTAAAATAATTATTTGTGGTATTTTTATTCTCTGTAAAGTCCAGTTTGAAAAGGGGGCAAACTGGATAATAGCACTGATTTTTGTCATGCTAAGTCAGACCTTCAGTCTAGCCCTCTGCTCCTAGCAACAGCAAATACCAGAAATATCAAAGAATGCTTGCTTGCAATTCCGTTTCCAAAACCAGAAGCAAACGTGAGCCAGAAATGAGTGCAGCTAAAGATCTATAATATCTCATATTATCATATTAGTTAACATTAGAATTGCATGTAGTAGGTATTATTTCTTATGATAAAATAAATTTGTGAAGGAGAATGCTTTTATAGTAACGTGCAAGCCATAAATTCAACAACTGCAGTTGATTTTTTTTTCTAGATATTATAGGAAAAGCTGGCAAAATAATCTGTACACATAGATGCTTCAAGCCCTACGTTTTTTTGGTCCAAAGCTATAACAACTAAAAAAAAAAAAAAAACATATAAAATTAATTTAAAAAAAAACCTACTCTAAGAAGTGTTTTACTGTAAGGAAGTATCAAACCAAAAACTATGACAACTGCCTCTGCTAGCACATGTAAGCATGGAGAGTTGCTTCCTGTAGGTTTGAATGACTTAAATAAATATGAAAATACTGGTTACGTGAAGGCAAGACAAGGATGTGTATATAGGTATGTGTCAAGATAAGTCTGTGTCAAGTAAGAAGTGCAGAAGAATTGCTCAACATTGCAGAATGACTGAATAAAGTCTCCAACACTATAGTAGCTTCTGGAAATTCCAGTATAATTTGTGTCCTGTATTTCGGTGAAGGAGGACGAAATATTTTGAAGTCAATTTAATGCATGTGCCAGGTGCTTGGATTAGCAGCTTTGAAGAATGAAGTCCAAAGTACGGAGCAGCATGGCTGTCCTATATATTCTGTCTCATTCTGAAGGTTATGCTTTCTTTAGAGGCAAGAGAGTAATTTAATCTCCATGTTCAGCTCCTGGCTGAAAGTCCATGGAATTAGGGAGGGAGTCTTCACCACTTTCAGTGGGCTGTGGTGTCAGCCTTCTGTCATTTGACCTGGTCTTGCAAGTCATTTCTCTTCAGTAATTCTGAATAAGGTGTTCCAGGACTGCGCAATCTTGATTTATTTTTCAAGACCAGGAGTGCAAAGAAATGCTGCATCTAGACATGGGTATGTGTCCACTAGAACGACCCTCAATACATTTCTCAACAATACTGAAAACTTAAATTTGTCTTTCATTCTCTCAGATCTCAGCTGAAATTATTCCTTTCTTTCTTTCTCATTTAATTCTGCTTTTCCAACCTGTTTGCTGTCTTAATGCAGGAGACAGTTCTTTATCTTTCAAAAGAATTTGGATTTTTTTGAAAGGTAAAGAACTAATGCAACTAGTCAGGTCAGTCAGAGCACAATGTACAGACCTACCTCCAAACAAAGAATAATGTTGTTAAGAAAAATCAAACCTTAATGTCTAACCTATAAGTATTCAACTGGGGGGAAGGAACTTATTAAAGAATGCAGTGATTTACAAAAGAAAAATTACAGTACATGCTTTTTTTTTTCTTGGCCTTAAACACCACCAAGTTCTTTACTGATTTGAATAATTACTGTTTGTAATATTTTCCTATGGACAACAGGGGGAAACCACATTATTGCTGTAACACGAATAATTGCTTTCCTACATTTACTTACTTTCTGCAGTAATAAATACACATAAGGCTTAGTTTAAGAATTTCACAATATACTTAAATTTCTGATCAAGCTGATTTGAATTAAGTCCAACATGCTAACTTTTTTCAATAGAACTTTACAACATACTATAAAACTGTTGTTTAAACAATGCTCCCCATAATTGCCACCAATAAATGATACCTTTTATTGCCTTTAGAACACTCTTGGTTACCGGTTTCCAGAGATGACTGCAGCAATCTGTACGTAACTTTGTGTTATGTTAGTAATTGTATGGTTTTCTTTTTAGAATTCAGAAACTGGAAAAGTTTAAGAAAACATGCAAAATGCTGAGAATACACGTAAGTGAAATATTTAATGTCCATCATTCATAAAAGTTACATTGTTTACATAGGGTTCATTAGTATATAATAAAAATGTCATTTTAATGAAAGATTTTCTGGCAAGTCTTTTATATGTTAATTTGTTTAACATACCTTTGGCTATACAGCTAAATAGGAATATATTTTAAAAAATCTTTCTGCAAATACTTGCTTAACAGTTACAAAACCTCATTATTAAGAATTGGTTATTGTTATACACTTGTTTGTTGGCTTGTAAAAATCATCTGCGATTTGGACTGGGAAACTTAGGACCAACTTCTTGTAACATACTTGCATAGTGACTATGTAAACAGCTTAGGGATCCACAGATTATATCCTTGTACTCTAAATGTGATTGAGAATTTTACATACTGTACTGCTTATGTTTTCTTATATTGATGAAGAATTTGAGGATTGTTTTATTGTGGATGCTGATGGGATTTTTTTTTTAACACATCAGTTTTATGTGAGAAATTTAAAAAATTAAAAAGTTAACACTAATGGAAATAATTTTACACTGTGCAACAGTATTGCTACCTCATTCATTTCGATTTTAGATATATATAACATTGGAACTGCACTGTACTGCTTCTTTTGAAAAGAAAAGTTTAAATTAGTTGAAACAATTAGCTATGTGTTTACATAAATTTAACTATGTTTGCATCAAACAAAATGTTTATTAATGAAAGCTATTATACAAGAAACAGCAAAGAGAAATTCATCATACAGAAATGTACACTATATGTGACAGATGGAAAAGTGCATGCAGATTTGTCTCATTAAAAAAAAATAATTCAGAAACAATAGGACTAAAGTTACTGAATTTTGATTCCTATGGTCTCAAATGAGTGAAAAGTTCTCTTTGAATTTACAAATGTCCATTTAACAGATATGACCAGTACACATTAGCAAGCAAGTGGAATGAATGCACTCAGATTTTATTTTACAAGTACTTGTGCTTGACAAATGTGATTTTTTTTAATTTCGTTTTTAAAGAAAAGCTTTCTTCAAATATGGACTGGGTAGATTGCTGCCAGGTTGCTCTGGTTTTATACATAGTTCCTCTAAATTTGTTTTTAATACCACACCATTTGTTGAAGCCTTCAGTTTTGTTAACTAGACACCATGAAATAACATATGTTTTGTTAACATTCAGGAAATGACATCAAGTCTTTTCTTTTTATTTTTTGGCTCAATAGATTTTTAAATGTATGATTATCATAACCTAATATTGTCTTTGTCTTCACTGCAGTGGATTTCCGATCAAACTTTTCCCCTTCTTTTAATACTTTAGGGAATTTTCAAACGTCGGGATGTTTGGCTGTAATGCCCCATGATTTGTTCTCCCTGAAAGAAATCATAGTGACAATTTATTAAACTACAGAGCAACCTGGCTTTTCGGGGTCTGCAATTCTATTTTGTGTTCAATATACCTAGCATTAAATCTTGATTCATTTCATTATATTATTTAGGTTGTATTTTTCATGCAATTACTTTAGCTGCTAGTTTTCTGGCTTTTTTTTTAGAAGTCTAAGGCAGGGTTTCAGTATCAAATCACTGGGGCATTACTTTGCATGTTCAAAAAAGGTTAAAAGGCTAAAAGCTAAATTGCACCAGCACTAGCATATACATTGAATATGAAGAAATTGAAAACCTAAGAAAGAACCATATTTAAAAATATTTAAAAGGCCGTGTTTCCGTGTTTAATACCAATTGTTCACAGGTACCGTAAAAGCAAAGAGACACACTAGTACATGTAGACTTTAAATTAAAAGGAATAAAAAGAAACAAACAAAACAAACCAAACAAAAAAAAATGATGGGAAATAAAACTCCTTAGATTCAAAATGGTTTATTCACACAAATTTAATAGGATATATCACAATTGTTTGGTCCATAAATATTTAGGGGAAATAGTTTCTATACAATGCATTTATCAATAAACAAAGAAACATGGACAATTTTGCTAGACCACTTACTGTACTATAAACACGAAGCTCAATATATAAGATTATTGGATTTATCAACTATATCTGAAAGAGTGCACAACTGCTTTCTATGACATGTTTGTCCCCTCTAACAGGATACACCATAAAAAGAGTTTCAGAAATAAGAGGTAAAACAGTACAAAACTAGTGAGGTGTCAAAAGGGCTTAAAACAGTTAATTTAACAAACAACACATATATCCTGATTTTTCACAAACTTACTCCCAAGGTATATCATAAGGCACATAGTAGAACTGAGTTTCAATTAGTCTACTTAATAAAGTAGATCTCTAGTACCATATATTGTTCTGTCAAAGAACAAAATTTATAAGTATCAATATTTTTACCTGTAAAAGTGTATTAATAAAGATCTCAGCCTTACCAAGGTTGTTTGGTCTGGTTAGTGGTAAATGCCCATAAGGTAATAGAAATAGGAAAAGTCAAGATTTAATATCCATAGAAGATGATAACCATACTTGCTAAATATATAATGGCAAACACACCTTTCTTCTATTACAGTGTTAACATCTCTTCCATCATCTTTTTTTAAAAATAAGCTACTTTTCTGTGCTAATTTTCTAAAAACCCTGAGCAAAAATTACAATAATGCACTTTAATGTGGGCAGTGAACTGTCAATATGTAACCACACATTTATACAGCCAAAAAGGACACCTTTAAAATATATTAAATAGCCACTTTGACCACCAAAAAAAGAGATTTGATGGTGTCTAAAAAAGTGGGATATATGTGCAAAGTTATTCTTAACAATCCACTAAAAGCAAGACATAGATCTTGACTGATTTTTGTTCAATTTTGTTTCTGAGACTCTCCACAATCTAATTGGTGTTCAACTACAATAAAAGGATACAAATGAACATTCACCACTGCCCAGACCATTCAGACTTTTAGCTTAAATAAAATTAAAAAAAGAAGGATCACTATTGTAAACTAAGAAATGTATTCAGATCAGCATCCACAAGGCTTCTGAGTTTATCTGCTTTGAAATTATTCACTGCCAATTCCCATTTTTGTAAGAATTTTTGCTAGCTTTTTTTTTTCTGTAATAAAAAGTTTAAAAAGTTAAAGTATATGTTAGAGATACTAATGAACAAAAGATTTTTAGTTCATGTGTTAAACATAGTGTCTGATACAATCTCAGGAAACATCTAAAGTAAATTCAAAATAGTAATGTATAAATTGTACTGAAATAAATTTTCTTAAACATCTTATTAAATTATATTTTGCTTATTTCCATTTTCCCTGAAAAAAAAGTATGATTTATCAAAAGCTCACTTAGCACACATGCACACTTCTTCTGGGAAATTATTTATGTGCTCACTAAAGTAGGTGGCAACCTCCTGTTTGCTTTAATGATACAGTATCAAGGCCATGTAGTGAACTGCTCTAGTTTTTTTTTTTCATTCCAAATCAGAGCTGCTTGACAAAGATGAAAACCTCTCCCTATGCAATATTTTGAATCAGTAGGACTCCTCACTTGAACTGTTATTCGGCTGTCATTATTTTAACATCTATAGGAGTGAGCTCATTTTGTATCCAGTGTTTTCTGGATCATGCCTCCTTGCCTTGTCCTTGTACAGGACACAACTTTGGAGGCCATCAGCCTGAGCCTGCCATCCTCACTGTCATGCACGCTCATCACTGGGTCTCTCTCTCCAAACCCTCCACTCAGGCACAGCTTTCAGTGGTGGCCAAGGACATTCCAGCTGGGTGAAGAACTGGCAGAGGAGAATTTAGCTATCCCAGTAAGAATCCCCAGTGCTCAGGAAGGATCAGGCTTGTGACTAGCGCCTTAGAAAAAAGCACTGCACTTCCAGTCTGACTGTTCCAATGAGAACTTTAATTCATTTTATTTTTTCAACATTTGAAAACTTTCAGATGTGTCATAAAAATTAAGTAAAATTTTGGGTTCTTAAATGCTGTAAGTAAACATTCAGTCCTGAAGCAGCATTGTTTTGGCTACAATTAAAATGATTCCTATCTGATTATCAAGGAGGGAAAAGACTCTTTTTTTAAGTGGCAATACTCATTTTTCTCAAGGTACTGGAAATAAGTAACATACAATTTTAAGAGGCACTTATTAAAATGCTTCATAACCTTCTCTTCAGTTATTTGATGAATTTAAAAAATTTGAGTACAATTTAACAACAATAAATGTTCATTTATTATAGCAATATATTACTTCAAACTCACTTGCCAAGTGGCTGCAGATGCTACACATGAAGCTGCTTATTTTCCCAAATATTTTGTGGGTTTGTTATTAAAAAAAAAAAGGCTTGAAAATAATAATAATAATAATATAATAATAATAATAATGAAGAGTAAGAATTAAAAAAAAAATAAACCAAACTGAAATGTTAGAAAAGGTTCGTTAAGGTAGTTTGTGAGGGGCTCCCGGATTCGTGGCTGTCCAAGTTAGAGGTCACTGATGTCACTACAGTGATAGTGGGATTGGTCAGGTCTGTTAAAGTGGTCGCAGTGCCGGGTGGAGTGAGTGCGCCGCTGTCTGCTGAGGGCGGTGCCGGTAGTGAGGTGCCATCAGCTTTATCGACACCCCCATTCTCCTGCCGCAAAAGGTTCCTTCTGAATTTGGCTCTTGCGTTTTGAAACCAAACCTGCAAACCAATCCCAATTGATTTCTTTACCGATGCTTGCTTTGTTTTGTTATTTTTTTGTCTTCGTTCGTGCTTTTAAGTAACTGTTGGTGTTTGGTCATGTGTGGCAAATAGACTAAGTCCCTCTATAGCTTCCCTTGTTACTGGTGGTATTGACCCCTTCACAGGCAGGACCCTGCATACAAGGCCCAGTGCTACAGGTGCTCACTGGAATGTTGCAGCCCAGTGTGCAGACCTCATAGAGCAGCCTTAAGAAAAAATCTGCTCACTCACTCACCCAAGGAAAGCAACTTTCTTGATGTCCATGTAGTGTATTCTTGGCTTGGGTAGGTTTGGGATCGAGACACATAAAGATTGAGGCAAAGGGTGAATGAGCAGATTTTTGCCAAGGCTGAAAGTTTGCCTTGATCATTTTAAAAGACCAAAGAGGAAGGAGGGGTAATTACAACATCCCTATCATACACATTGTTGATAGAGGTCACCTAGTCTCTGTTCTGCAAGGCTCACTGAAAATGATTTTAGGCAACATGTAACACAGACAAGGAATTGCAGCTAATAGATTCTACTTCTACCTCGATCGCTGCCCTTCTTTGGCACTCTGCGTATAATATACACTTCGCTTTAACTTCACTGAGATAGTAAGCACTGTATAGGGGTGTTTTTATAGTGTAACTTTCTAGGCTGTCCTTCACAGAGAAGTGACATTTTACTATGTAGGCCCTTAATGGTAACAGTTGTCTAACATGCATTGAGAGAAGGAGCCGGCTGCTCATGGAGGATCATATTGGCCAAAGCTTTCTTCCTACGTATCAGGGGATCTGCTCACTGAGGGGCCATATTAACTATTTCAGGGGAGCCCAAAGGCTTCACCCAGTGTGTATAAATTTTGTATATTTTCTACCTCTGCCCTTAATAAGGTCACCACTGAGAGACTACAGATCCCAGGAATCCTTCTGGGTCAGTAGACACTTGAGACAGTTTCCTAATGCTGAGGGTGCAACTAATTGCAACTCACATTGTAGTATTTGACTGCCTGGATGCAGTAGGGCATATATTTGGCACATATGGCACATTTGGCACATACCCCTCTGCACACCCACTAGGGACACACCTAGTGGGAGTACTTCTACATATATCATTATCATTACACATAAGGGAAATGCTATTGACTGGTAGGGGTAGGGGAAAATTCTGTCAAGCCTGTGATGTGGCATCTTACCTGCAGAACTCTCTTGGTCAGCCCTGTTTTCTGGGCAAGCTGCTTGAGGTCCTTGGCATCTGGGTTGTGGTTGATAGCAAAGTAGGACTTCATGGTACGAAGCTGGTGGTGTTTGAAGGAGGTACGCATGCGCTTTGTCTTCTGGGATGGGGGATAAGGCTGCTGGTCTCTGTCCAGGTGATCTGCCTCATTCTCATTACAACCTGTTCAATAAACGAAATGAAACCAGGAGTTAGTGGCCATGCATCAGGTAGGGTGAATGATAGAGGCAAAAATCTTGAGTCACATACTGTTTGGAAGAAAAGAAACAAGCAAAAAAGGAAAGAAGGAAAGGAAGGAAGCAAGCAAACAAGCAAACAGGCAAAATAAGAAGGAAACAAGTAAGGAAGGGCTAAGATGGTGCAAGAATAAGTAAAGATGTGGTAATTAAATGAGACAAAAAAGATACATAAGATTACATTTTCCTATTCTTAAACACATCATGTCCCCCCAGCCTGTACCTGCTAAAGGCAGACTTAGAAAGTTCTCTCTCCTTTGGCATTTATTTTCAAACAAGTCTTTTTTCCTATGGTGATAGTTTTGCTTTGGGCATTCAAAGAGTCATTTGAAATCTCATTCAGATTTTGAAATCTCACTCACAGAAACACTCTTAGCTTGAGAGAACAATAAAGGTCAAACCAGCATTTTGAAAGTTCCTGATCTTTTCCCCCACATCACAAGCACCTAAAAAAAGAGATGTACAGCAGGAAAGTTTGTTATGACAGTTCCTCCAGAAAGCATAAAATTTGGAGGGTTTTCTTGATGAAATAGATGCTCTTGGACTGTGCCTGGGAGTTTATATGAGCTGCTCAAAGACTTTTGTCTGTAAAACATGTCTAGAAAGAACTTGCATCAAGGCTTGATTCAGTTCCCCAATCTCAACCCCAATCAGCAATATCACTTAGTTGGTACTGATTTAAGATGTTTCCATGAGCAACCAACTAGTGGCTCAAAACTCGAGAAGAGTTTTCCTGCTTTCCCTTATTCGGGATTTTCAAAGTGCCTATGAGAGATGGATTTGTTTCAGATTACACTTTGGTGGGTGTGAATTGTACACAAGAGTTATTCAGAGACCATGGTATCATTGCTTCTTGTGAGGGAGAGAAATTGCAGTATTGGCAAAAAAAATAAAAAATCAGACATCTATATTTTTATTTTCTGCTTAAAAAAAAAAAAAAAAAAAAAAAACAAAACCCCCCTCCCCCCCCAAAAAAAAAACCTGTTATCAATTCACAAGAATTCACAAGATCTCATATCTTTATAAAGATAGCTCAGTCACAGAGGAGAAAATTAATGGTGTCATCATAGCAAGGAATATTAATTAAAGAGCAGCTAATGAAAAATGTTTCAGAATGTCTGTAAACTAGAGCAAGTTTCATTAGTTGCCCATTTGAATTCTTGAACTGCTTTCCAACAATTGTTGGATTATTTACTAGGCCTAGTTGATCCGTAGTTCTAAAAGAAAAGAAAAAGAGAGAGAGAAGGAGAAAGAGGGAAAGCACCCAATAGAGAGAGACTGATGTTGACAGGGCTAAAAACAGAGGCAAAGCAATCTGAAACTAGGAGAAAATAAAAAGTCTCTTGAAGGTGTTTTCTCTTTTGAATTATAAGACAAGTCAACATGAACAGATGCTGGTAAGTCAACGCTCTGACAGAAAATCAGGTGAATATTTAATTATAGCTAGATTTACTTCTAGCCCTGTTAAGAAGTGTATCTGCACTTTCAAAGTAAGCTGACACTTCTGAAAATACCAGGAGTTGAAAGTTGCTTTAAAAACAATTTCAGGCCAGATTTGGTTTGTATTTACTACTTGTTTTCACAAGCAATCACACTGCCTTCAGTCAAACTATACGTGGGCTGTAACTTATGAGCTGACATAAATTAGAGTACCAGAATTCAGTCCTTGGGTTTTTACTTCAGAGACTTGCAAGCTGTTTGTTTGTGTTGTTTTTCTTGGGTCGCTCAGGTTTACAGCAGCAATGCAAACTTCTTTGGGGTCCTCTGTCCTGCTTACTGCCTTTGTTTCTGTGATGTACTTTTTCGTCTGTGATCTACTTTAGCTTTCATTTTCAAGAGAAAATAGAAAGAGGGCTCCTAGTTTATAGAACAGTTGTCTGACTCTACATGGGTGAAACAGTGTTATGTGGTTTGGCCACAACATACAGCAGAGTTTTACACTGTTGCTTGAATAACTAAGGAAAAGCAAAAAACGAGGCAAAGCTCATTTCTTTTCAGTGGATGGGGGGGGGTGGGGGGGGGTGTTGTAATTTTGCTTTGGAAAGAGCTAGAACAGTTTGCTTTTTTATTGCCAAGAGTTCTTCAAGCGAACTCTTCATAGTTTTACTCACACACACACATATATATAGTGAAATAATGTAAACAGCTCTTTGAGCAACAGCTGTGTAAAATATTTTCCTAGGGAAATCTTCTTCACCATCTCATTTCTATATCCTGTGGGCTGTAAGTCAACATGGTTTCCCTCAAAATACATATTAATTCTATGATATAAGAGGTAATATAGAGAAAGCCTTCAATGTTTTAAGTACTTTTGAATAGTTTCTTCCATTTTTCACATTAACTCCAGACAGCTCACAAGTATGAATGGCTTTTACCTCATAACATTTTGAGTTATTTATTGTTGTGTTTCCACTTTAAAACCAAGGAGCTGAGAAGCAGAAATTAAACTACTAAACAAAATACAGAATAGAAAAGCTGTTGTCGATCTGACAGCAGAATCTGATTTGCCTTTCTGGCCCTGTGCTCAGCTGCCCTGAAAGCAATGTTCTCACAAACCTGAGCAGGGTACTGCCAGGCCGCTGGTGAATGAATACACGTGTTTATGCGCAGCTTGGTGAAGTTGTTAGCCTAACCAGAGTTCCGTTTTTAAAAGTCGGATTCCTTTCCAACGGCTTGCCAT
Source organism: Neopsephotus bourkii (assembly GCF_033783945.1). Taxonomy (NCBI): domain Eukaryota; kingdom Metazoa; phylum Chordata; class Aves; order Psittaciformes; family Psittacidae; genus Neopsephotus; species Neopsephotus bourkii. Next base: position 12,300,119 of record NW_026902242.1, on the reverse strand, counting down.
ATCGATATGGGCACCCTAAGCTGTGACCGGTTCGATAAACCCAGTAAACTTAGGCCTGGGTTCACTGAGGAAGTTAAACTGGCGGTTCTCACCGAACAGTGAGAGACAAGAGTAAACTTTAGCAGTCACTTAAGAAGTTGCCAGCGCCGGGGCGGAGCGCAGCTTCCTGGCCCATGTGTGCTTTAACGCGGATGCACGGAACAGGGTTGCGCCTGTGTCCCTCGGGTCTCTTCTCCGAGCCGGGGAGGCCGCGGGGACCCTGGCCCGGGAGGGAAGACTTGCTCCTCTGCGAGCCCCGCCGGCGCCCAAGCGGCCCGCGGTGCCGGGGCCTCGGAGGAAAAGGACCGAGCTGCGAGGAGTCGTCCGGCTCCAGATTCTGCCTCACTTCTCCGTCTGAAGGCGGCACTCAGGGGTCCAACATTTAATTTTCTGTGGACTGGTTGCCCTTTGTAAATGATTACGTGCATGAGCAGTTACCGAGTCACAGGCAGAACGGAAAATGCGTGTAGGACAGTGACTGCCAATTATTAAGAATTTTTTTTTATTATTATTTTTTCTTTCAAGCAGCGATTTCACCTACTGCAACTCATTTTGTAACTGTTACAGATTCAGTTTACTCCCACTGGATCTGAAGCTCAGTAGGTCAATGGACTGGAGTCGTTCTCGCCGGATGTACAGTTTGGCTGCAAACTGTATTTTCTCGAGACCATGTGTCAACCCTGGTCATTTTTAGATAATACTTAAAAATAATAACAATAATCACGGCTCTAACAGATCAAATGTCTCCGCCATCTAGCCTGCGTCCAAAGCAACACACTGCTTTTTTTTCTCTCTGTTGCCCCGAGGGTTCTGTGAGATCTCAATGCAGTGAGCTGTATTTTCATAACGGGTAGTGCCTCTTAAACTCGTTTGGAGTCAGAGGCACATCTTATATGCCCCCCTGTTGTACAGAAGGGGAGTTTTAAGACTAACACACAAAAGCTATGACGGCGTTTGCATGTTATGTGTCTCTGGAGTCCTGACCTGAAGTTTAAGGGGTGTTTTATCATATCTACAACTTTTCATTTTTCCCTAAATTCTGGTCCTAATTCTAACGGAATTTACAGGGACAATTTAGTCCCTGCTAAAATTTCCATCTCGGGATAGGGAGAATTAGAGTGCTGGGGTGCGGGTCAGACATAGCAGAGTGAACAGGCGGGAAATGCGCCGCTCAGAGCGAGGATCGAACGAATCCTGAATCCTGGCTGCGCTGCGGGTTCCCGTTGCTTTAGGAGCTTTCAGGACTGATTGGAAACCGCTCCGTAGCCAGGGATTCCAATGTCATCTTCAATTAACAAGGAACAATTAGCGTAGTGATTACCCTTGCTCCAAGGTCTCAGCACCAGAGGAGGTGAAATGGCCTTGCAGAGCCGCCCGGTTCCCAGCTGAAGCCCTTTCCGCAGGCAGCCCCGAGTTGCTGTTGGGAGGAGAGGGAATGCCGGGGGAGGGTCGCTCAGGAATCTCTTTTGTGGCCGGTTGAACTTGGGTGGAGGGGAGAGACCTCCGGGTCGAAAGCGATGCACTTTTATCGACCTGCGCTGGTTGGAAGGGGAGGGAGGCCCTGACTGATCCTCTCCCGGATTCTCGGAGGGGCCAGCCTTCCGCCGCTGCCCAGAGAGGTGCTCCGGGGTTGGAGCTGCCCGGCTACCGCCTTATAGGGAAGGGCCCTGCACCACCCTTACTTCCCACACCCTTCTTTACTCCTTACCGTTCATGGGGAGCCTGCGTTTCACTAAAGCAATGTTTGGAGAAGGTGGCTTGTTAATTCGGGTTTTCCCTTACTGCTTTCGGCTTCCATCTAATTAAACGCCACCTAAACGGCTTGACCATACCTGCGACCCCTGTACCTCTGGTCCCTAACACTGTGTGTTTAGACACATTTTGGGTACTTCAGTAACTGAAGTTAGGGAAGATATTTAATACAGGACAACACTTGCTCCTTTCCTACCGTTGAAAGAGCAGAAAACGTTATCCTTAATTACATTTGTTAGGGCTTAGTTACAGGGAACAGCACTCGTTGGCCTCTTGTACAGTTCGCTCGTTTATCTGCCAGTAAAACAGAATTATTCAGCCTGAAGAGTTAGTTCTTATAAATTGGTTATCTAAGTGGAATTGTGTGCTTACTGCATTAGCTTTGTAGGAGCCATGTACTATAACTTTTAATCTATTTTTTTTCTGATTCGTTTGATTACCTCAAATTTGAGGTCTAACTGGTGAAGTACTTTTTAATAATACTAAAATACAAATAATCATAACAGTATATCTGAAGTTCTCTTAGAGCAAGGGAGTTGTGGGTTTGAAGCTGGGATTTTTTTTTCTTTTCTTTTTTGTCTTTACCATGGGAAGTGGCTAACTTCGGGTGTTTGACATTAATAGGCAAAGACAGCCTTTGAGGAGGGCTGCTGTTAGCTTTCCTGCAAACGCTCCAGCCCTCAGAGGGCTGTTTGTTTGATTTTCCAATGGTTAAGCAGGATCTGGCCTGGCTGAGTTCCTCGCGCACTGCCTAGCTAAGGGGAAGCCCGAAAACGCCCTTTTCGGGGAGCGGGAGGGAGGCTCGGCGTGTGTTTCCCACCTGAGTTGTAGGTGACGATGTCCACTCCCAAGGCAGGACTCTTTCGTTTCCTCGGCCTGCCCTTCTGGACCGTGCCCGTGCCGTTGAAGTAGGGCAGGGCCAGCCCTCCACTCTTGGCAGCCAGCTCGGTGTAGCTCAGCTGGGGGGGATATTCTCCTTGCAAAAGGGACTCGAAGTGGGCCCTGCAGTAAACCAGGTTGTCCTTCATGCCAAAGTGATCGCCCGTGGTCAGAGTCTTGTTGCAGGTGGTGCAGGTGAAGCAGCTCAGGTGATAAACCGACTCCCTGGCTCTCATGACCATTTCAGAGGCTGAGATCCCAAGGTGGCAGCGGGCACATCTCTGCACAGAGAACCTTCTGAAGGAAACAGGAAAGTGGGCATCACCTAGAAAGGCGACGGCAGACCTCGCCCTGAGCCGCCCGCCTCCCCCCCGGCCGCCGGCGTCTCGCCCTCCCATTCCGGGATGACCCTTAGTGTGGGCCATGGTCCCTGCCATCCTGCTGCCGGCGCTCCGTCTGGTGGGAAATACCACTGGGGAGTGAGCACTGGGGTCCCAGGGGAAACACCTTGCTCCTTCTGCCAAGCTGATCTATTAGGTTCTCTTAGGACTTTTGCAAGAGCCCTCACGCTCCTCCTGCTCATGGAGAAACGCGGAGGGGGAGAAACGAATCCCCGCTTTCCCGGCACCCGTGCAAAGACAAGAAGGGCAGCGGGAAAGCTGTAACGTACACATGCAACGAATGACCGGTCCCGCGGCCCGGCTGCTTGGCGGTACGGCTGCGGGGCTGTGCAGGGGGGCCGCGGGCTCAGCCGCTGCTGCCGCTTCCCCCCGGCCCTCTTCCCGGGAGCTGAAAAACTGGCAGACTCCTGGCGCAGAGAAACTTCTGCTGGGTCTTACGCTGGCATTTGCGGAGGGAAACCGCAGAGCAGCGGGAGACCCGGGGTCTTCTCCTGCGTCTGTGTGTGTACCGGTACACACGCTCACTCGGCGTGCCCCCTCTGGATCCGTTCAGGTTTTGAAAGCGCGAGACCTTTTGGAGGGGATACATTTACGGGATTTATCGCTGACAGCGAAAATATACCTTTAAAAGCCCGTATGGATTAAAAAGCGCTTCGGTTCATAATGCCTTTTGAGGGCATGTGCTCTTGAACCTGGGGGGACTTATTGCTGTACCTGTAGTAATCCTCCTTGCAGTAAATACTGCCGTCCTTGGCAAAGCAGGTGAGTTCTGACTCCAAAGCCAGTTTACATTCACAGCACTTAAGACACCTGAGGTGCCATTGTTTGTCAACAGCCAGCAGGTAATATCTGTCTGAGATCTTCCCTCCACAACCAGCACACAAAGCAGGCTTCTCGGGGCTCATTGGGGGCATGTTCTGCAAAACAACCACACCACAAGGAGATGAGACAGGGAGAGAAGGACAAGCGGGCACCCCGGGCTGGGCACGGTGGCCGGTACACGGAGAATGACGGCTCGCTGCGACCGACGGCCCTCTCCCGGCGGGAAGTTTGAGGAGGAACCGGGACCATCCCCGCTAGGAAACCGTTTACCGCGATTCAGCTTTCGTGTTTATCCCATTAAACCTCTCCTAGCGATCTAATGTCATTTCAATATGCGAACACAACTGATTAGGCCTCAGGAAGAAAAGTAGAGCCCATTCTTTTCTGAGGTACCGAAGTTAAAGCCTGTGGTTTCCCCCTTACTTTGGCGTTTTAGTGTTAGAGCACTGCCGAAGAAAGGCATTTTAAAGTAGAAAAACACCGCTTTGCTGCACCAAAACTTTATGGCAGAGGATGCAGGCTTGCTCCGACTTTCCAGTAAATTTTCAGCCGCGCTTGGACGAGCCAAAACCTCCGTCTCCAAAGCAAGCCAATCCATTTAAAACACGAGTAACAGAAAAGGGACAGGTGGATGGTGTAAGGGCTGGGCCGCAACGCTCTCTCCACAGGGACGTGGGCACAAGCTGGTCTCAGCCAAACCTAGCGTATTTTCATCAGGAAACTTCTTCCATTTCCCGTTAATCTGCTCCCCACGAGGAGTGTCGCTCGGGACAAAGGGAGACGGAGGGACCGCCGAGACAAAAGCTCTGCCGGAAAACCCCGGGCAGCGTTTGCTGATAAACGGGGGGGGGGGGGGGAACAACCCGAAATCTTGTTCTAAAGTCGCAACTTGTTTAAAAGTGGCAACTCCGCAATAATTTTTCAATCTGAAGCTCTTCCTCGCCCCTCTTTTCTCTTATACTTTTTTTTTTTTTTTCAGCAATTGGAAGGGCGAGTTAAATTTACATTGCAAATCCTCGTATAACAAAGCGGGAGGTTATTTAAGAGAAGGGGGGAAGGACCCTATGGCTCAAAGCCTCAAAGCAGTTTTCCAGGCCGTTACTTTGTGTGCAGAGCCTATGTGCGCGATCAGCGGAAGCCCTACAAGTTGGAAAAAAGGAGATCTCGCTTTGCACAAAACACAGCGTGACACTCGGTTTCTCCACCATCCCGTTAGTACATTTGTGGAGACTTTGGTCCTTTGAGTAAGAAAAGAATGTCATTGCTAGGCAAGGTAGTCGGCGTGCGTAACATTCAGAGAGAGCGGTGCCTCTTTGGATCAATCCCACATTTCGGACTAAAAATGGTTACAAGTAAGGTCGCGGTTTGCGGTTTAATTTAGGAGGTGCCAGGAGTGAGGAAAAAAAGATACAGTACACCTCCGAAACTCCAGCTTGAGCCCGCTCGGGCAGGCAGAGCGGCCGCAGCGAGCCGAGCAGGGGCAGAAAAACCGCCCCGGTTACCAGCTAAAAAGCTTTCCTCCCGTTACCCCAGAGAGCACACGCAAAGCATCGATTACACACATGTGTAACTGGGCCTGGCCGCAAGGCCCCCGGCACTACGGTGGGTGTACAGGGAGCCCTGAGAGGTTTTCTGCAAGCGAGGGGTAGGAGGGAAGGGCAGAGAGAAGCAGTTCCTTTCTCTTCCCCAAAGCCAGAGGTTCCCTTCAAAGGGTGCCAGCTCCTTTCTTACCGTTTCTCGGCCGTTCATTTGTCCCCCTTTGGCCAGGCGGGACTCGGTCTTGGATCGCCTCTCCATCTCCTCCATGATTCCTTGGATGTGGCCTCCGGAGATCCCGTGGAAAAGCATGGCTGGGGGACGGAAAGGACAAGTATTTTCTTCTGCTCTGCACCCCACTATTTCCATATACAGACCCCAGAGTCTTTAGATCATCCAAAATGTTTACACCGAGGCACACAGTGCAGGGAGGGAGGTTGCAACAGGAGCTTCTCTTTGCACAAGCACCGAGGGCTTCCTGAAGATGTGCAGAAAACAAACAAGGGGGAGGGGAGGAAATGTAATAATAATTAATTTAAAAAATAAAATAATAAAACCGAGCTAAAGGATCTGATACTGTTCTGCAGAGCTGGGGCTCCTGAGTGGAGAGACTTGGACCTAGGGCAGTAGAATCGGTCAGGAAAGGATATAGTTTTGAATACAAAGAAAGCAAAAAGAAGTGCTATTTTCAGCAGTCCCCGGTTGCTTTAAAGTTCCCAGTGCCTGTAGGTTGGATTTGGGACTGCTGCTTTCTGGAGCTCTGTCCAATTTGTTAAGAGCCTAAAGCCAGCCCATTTTTGATAATTTAGTAGGAGGAGTTCTCTCCCTTGAGCTGCCACTGATTTTTATTCAGACAACAAAGACCTGTCATACTCCTCTCAACCCCTAGTGATGGGCAAGCAGTGACAAACATTACAGTCGGTCTGTGGGTGGGGTGGGGTTTATTACCTCCCCCCCAAACACGGAGTCCCGGGAGTTGGCGGCGCCTGCCGAGAGGCAGGGTGGCCCGGGGGCCCTGCGCCGAGCCACGCCGGGGGAAGCTCCGCGGCCCCTAGGGCTGGCACCGACCACCGCTCCTAACTCTGTCGCGAGGAGGGGCGAAGGAAGAGAAGCGCCGCCGTGGGGCAGCCGCAGCGGGACGGAGCGGTCAGACTGCTGCCCGTTCCCCGCGTCCCGGGCCCTGGCAGCCGCGGTCAGGAGGGACGGCGGCCGCGGGCTTTGGCGGCCGGAGAGCAAAGCCCGCCCAGCTCCCGGGAGGATCGAAGCCTTACCCGCGCTTTACCCGCCCTGCTGCCGCCGGGGAGCGCCAATCCCGCGGGACCCGCCTGTACCCGCAGCAGGCTCTCCGGTCCTCTCCACGGGCTGCCCTGACGGGGCGTGCGGCGCGGTACGGGAACGTTCTGGAGGGGCTCTGTCTCCTTGCCCGCTCCCCGGCTGCGGGCTGAGAGCGCTCATTGTGTGCGGGGGACCCAGAGATACATTCCTTCCCGACTAATCTCTTTCTCTGCTCCCCCTCCCCTCCTTTCTCCTTTTCCTACTTACTTTTCACAACACTCTTCCTTGCCTTTCCCTGGAACAGCTGCCGGCTGTTTCCTGACACCTCGATTCTTACTGAAGGATCTTCCTGGCGGCAGTTCTTCGCTCCCCTTTCCCTGGGGGACGCTCCACACCGAACCCGAGCGCGACTAGTGAAAGAAGTACCCCAGCCCCCACTTCCTTTCCAAAGCATCCCAGAGACATCCTCAGGGGCTCCTCGAGTCACCTCTTCCATGTAACCCAAGATTCAGGCAGCCAGTTTCCTCCCTTCTCTTTCCCCCTAAGTAGCTAAAATTAATGTTATTTGCAGATTGAATGTTGCTATATTCTGCCTAGTGCCAGAATACAGCTCATAAAACACAATTTCACACAAAGATGAAGTCAATCAAGTGAAATAAGCTGGGATTTCTTTTTTTCCTCTGTTGGCACACTAGACCCTGGACAGCAGGGCTGCTATTTACTGTAAGTAATGTAATTAGCCCTTTTGGATGGAAATCAATGTGTTGTATATGTGTGTGTGTTTTAATAAGAGAGTAATAGCTATAAAACCAAAGAGACTCAAAGGGATAAGGGAATCTCCTTTAAAACGGGTAGATCCCTCCACAAGCCATAGTCTACTGCAGAGCACTCCCGGTCTGGAATAAAAAAGGGAAAGAAAAAAAAAAAAGAGGGAGTGTGGGGGAGAATACAGAAAATCTGTGTGTTGGGAAGGAGGAGGCGAGATAGGCTTTCCTTGGAGAAAACAAGTCAATTAGTACAACAAGCCATCAGGAAAAAATAAACAAGGTGATTCTATCCGGGATACAGGAGCTGTTCGCTAAGGATCCCCCGTTCCCGTCACCCTTCCGAGGCGCCCCGGCTGCTCCGGGAGACGGGAGAAGCCACTTCCCCCCCTCCCCTCCTGGGTCCCGCGGGGGCAGCGGGAGCGCAGCCGCAGCCCGCCCGGGACGGCGGGGACGGGAGAGGCGGTGCGGGGGGAGCGACACACGGGGACGCCTGTCGGAGAAGAGATTGCTCTCCGCAAACCCTGCTTCAACAGTAGCGTGCCTACCTGGCGTGTGGGGTTGTGTTGGCGGCTGTCGACAGAGGTGAAAAACCCCTCACCTAGAAGACGAGTTTATTCCCGATAGCTGCAGTATAACCCTTCCACTCTCCTGGCACGTTCGGGTTTGGTTCCGTTTATTTCCCTTTGAACGAAATATTCCTGTATGCCCCTCCAGGTATTTTGTCAGGTGTAACTCGCGCTGCCTCAGCTCCGGGCTGCTCCTGCTTCTCGGTGCTGGCTCCGCAAGTCCCACGGTGCCCGCGTTGCTAGAGCCACCTGCGTGTGCCTGGCGGAGGTACCGCCGACACACCAACACCCCCCCCTCCCCCCCCACCCCCCCGTGTGCTCCCCGCTGCCGCGCCTGGCCGTGACCGTGTCCCTGCTGCGCTGAGGACGGTCAAACTCATCGCTCCCTCTGGGAGCGGGGGAAGCAGGGGTTTGGGGGATCCCCTTGGTGGGCGCTGGGCCCAGCTCCCTCCGGGCAGCTAAAGCGGGGGCAGCTCGCCCCCCGAGCGCACACCGATCCTGTCTCTTTCCGCCTCTCTGCAGTTTGCTGTCTCGGGCTTTCTGAGGTGCTGTCCGCAGGTGCAGCGCCAAAGCGTCCATCCAAGCCCGAGACACCAAAGTCACTGCTTGTTAAATTCCCGTCTCTACCTTAGCTCGACGGCGCCGTTAGGAATACCTGGGCAGATTCATAACCAAAGTCCGAAATGACTGAACTTCCTCCGGCTGAGCACACTTAATTAATTAGACGGTCCTTTCTTTCTGCTCCACCAGGTACTGTTAGGGATATGCTACTAGCTACTGCTGCTCCAGTACATGAGGCCAGGGCTTTCCCAGACGTTTTCTGATCAATATCCTAATGTTGGCAGACCACTTCTTACCTAAAGGGACACGGAAAGTTTATTGCTAGCATCAAACGTGACTTCTCCGTTTTCAAAAGGCCTGTAGGAGATCAAGGTAAATCTATTTCAATGTTCCTGAGCTCTCCTTCCTCGCGTCTAACGAGAATATGTCTCTGCTCCAAGGCAGGCTGGTAGTGAAAGGTTGCCGCTGCGAAGCGGGGGTCTCTACACGGGTTTGCTGGTTTGCTTGGGGAGGGGAAAGAACAGCTCACAAAGAACACGACAGGGAATCTGAAATCCAAATCGACCAGTTTATCCCTTACGAATCCATCTGCATTAGCACTTCGCCTCGTAGTGTTCTCATTGCAGGGTGCTTTTACCCCCTTCTGCCGCAGCGTTTTGGGCAGGATACCTCATGTGCAATTTTCAGAACGTTTTAGTAACATGACAGGCTCTCTCAGGCTTTTCCTTTTTGTGATGCCATACCCGGACTCCCCAGCTAACGAAGATGAGGGGGAACAAACACATAGCTGCTGGGATTTCCACAGGTAAAGCGTCTGCCTCGCCGGCTGCCGCCCTGCCCGGAGCCGTTTCCACCTTCGTAATTAGCGTGTGCCCTGCATGGATTTCAGCATGCGGTCACTGAGATCCGCTTTGCGATACAACCCTTATTCTTCCTGGCCACGGGCTACACTCTAAAGCCTATTACAGCGTGAACGAGCTTGCGTTTAGTTCTGAGGATTTAGGACAAGGTCTACATGCAAATTAATAATTGACCAACAGTAATTAGAAGAAAGGGGAGGGCGTTCAGGCGGAGGGGGGTTGAGGGGTGGGAAGGAGGGGGATGTTCTTTGAGCCGAAATGGTGTGGATTTAGTCCATTCTAGATGAGGCCATCGCTTGTCCCAGGCTGCAGGGGCCGGGTCAGCAAGCCTCCTGCCCCGTAAGGGCAGCAGAACTTCACACGTCTCCGTCAGGTACCTGAACTTCTCAAGACACTTCCACTTTAATTATTTCCAGAAATTTAAAGCTCGTAGTAATAACAGCATCAAGATTACAGTCCTGTTGCCTGAGAGTCGGGTGGTTAAAGGCAGGTCTATTTTTAAATCCTAACTATTTTCTGGTCTGCGAGGTTGTGGCGAAATACAGTGCTAATAATGATCACCCTCATCTCTTTGTGAAGTCTCCGGCTAGTACGAGCAATCTAGACACAAAGAAGGAAAATCTGAATAGAGTTGCATCTCTCGGTGGGGGCATCAAATGTAGTTAACGTCGTTTTCAGCATTTAAATAGATTGGGGGGGGGGGTTGTTGTTTGGTTTTAATTTGGTTGCTTTTTTTTTATTTTTTATTTTTTTTTATTTTCCGGCATTATTTAGAATTCCACGTCTTTATCCTGCCCTGAGCCTTCCCGAGTGTACCGCAGGTCAACTTTGGGACTCCCGTGCTAGGAAAGCGGGGAGGGCCAGTGCACTGCCGCCCCTCTCCCCCCCGGGCGTCACGAGTAACACTAGCCCAGGGCATCTTGAACTGTAAGGATCGTCGAATTGAAAACCCCAAACCTCCAGCATGCTCTTACCTCCCGGTAATCTGAAAACATGTAAAATAATCCACGTATTCATTTACTTAAGGAGATGATATTTAAATAATAAACAATTAGGTACTTTGCATAGTAATCCTAGACACATAGCCGAGTGCTGTGACTGACCACAAACAAGTGAGCACACGGCCAGAAGAAAGCGGGAGAGTCGGGTTATTGTCTAACACGGAGCTGCTCACCGCCCAGGACCTCAGCATTATTAGCTTCTTAGCTGTCTGATACTAACCGTAACCGTGTTTGCACTCCGGTTGTAAAGAAGCCATTGGAAACTATCATATTCTGATGCTTTTGAAAAGGACTCCCTTCCAGTAGGCTCTATTCACAGGCAGGTGAAAGGAGCTACTCCATTTAAAAATAACAATTATATTTTAAAAAGCCAAAAAGAAAAAATATATTAAGAAGACAGAAAAAAAAAAAACCCAGTCTCTTTTCTGTTTATTTTTCCTTTCTTCTCTTTTTTTCCTCCTTCTTTTCCCTCTAATTGAGCTGAATGGCTCAGTCTTCCTAGGCTGCTATTTCTCTAGATGAAAACACAGATACACCAAATGTTGTCTGCGAATACACCTGGGGAAACAACCGTTCTGTGCTGTTTAAGAAAAACAAACAAACAAACAAAAACACAAAGCAAACCCAAACGAGTCACCATGCCAAAGAAACATCCCGCAAATGACATCCGTGAGGTCCAAATAGCTGCATCGCTAGCAAAGGCTCATGCAGAAGCTTACCTTGAGACCTTAGAAGCTTCTTCCAAAATTGTACCCTCCTTAATGAGTGATGAGGGATGGGTTTTGGATGGAGAAAAGACGCAATGATCTAGCCAGTAGATGGAGGTTGTTCCTTGTTCCTAGCAGAGGATCCCTATGTTAATTAAAATAAACAAGCTGCTTGGTGGAAAGATCCCCCCCGCTCCCCTACATAGCCTCTAATATAGAACTGACGTGGATTTCTAACCCCTGACCTCTCACATACACTTATACCTGCCTCTTATTTTCTGTTTGTTTCGAAATCTTTTCCCAAACCCAAATAGATAAATAAGGAAGAAGAATGAATGAAAGCAAAAATTAATCCCACCTCTCAGTTTTGGCTGGTTTGCTGGATTTTCTTGATTAGCTGTCTCAGCTCCTCAGTAATCAGGTGAGGTGTTAATGGGGAGTTGGTTGTAAATAAAACTAATAAAGCAAAGAACATACTAGGAAATTAAAAAAAGGCGAGGACTGAGAGGCTGCTAAAAATATTGCAGCAAGCTGAGCGTTCCCCCATCATGTCTTTTTTTTCGTTCTGTGCTTATTCACAGCTGAGCAGCAAACCCCGTGTTGTTGCCATCTCGCCACATTTTTTTTCCTTTCAAATCGCACTGAACCAGCCATGGACTGCATCAACCCTTCCCACTTTCATAAAAAGCCTCTCAAATGGAGTCGCTAAACAGCAAACTTCAGCCTGATCTGATGTGATATGATATACGGATTCATGGAGCAGCCTCGCTTTGCCAAACCCGATGAAACTGTGAGTTGTCATGCAATACTACGCAGTCAGACCTGGGGTAATTGTAAAAGTGAACCCAATTTAACCCATTAGAATAAAATCAGATGCCAAGATGAATCGGAATCATTGCTTCTTAGGTGACAGTACTGATGACAATTGATCCACCGGCTGAAAACAATAGAAAAATAGAGAGTCGGGAGTCATTTCTCGTGCTCGGAGCCTCCCTCCTCAGAGAAGGGAGGGGGGGACACGCCGGAGCCGGAGACGAGGCGGGAGCCGGACCCCGGCAGCTCCCGGGGGGGCTGCGGCGGGGCGGCTCCTGCAGGAAGGGGCTTACGGCAAGGGCCGGGTGGTCGGGGAGCTCCTTCTGGAGCTAGAACACGAGATGACTCCGTGCTTTGGTTTTGTTTGCTTGTTTCTCTTAACTCCGGTGACAGTTTCAGTTCTTCTCCCCTGAGCCATGTAACCCTGAGGTCTACGTGGCCGGCTTGGTAATCTATTAAAAGATGGTAATAAAAAAAAAGGCAAGCAAGGGATGCTAATGGCCTTCCGTGGATCAGGTCAGGGAGCGGAGACCCGGCCATGTGCGGAGGGGGCAGGGCTCCGCTCCCCGCCAAGGTGCGCATCGCCGGGCGGGCGGGGGTCCGGCTGGGCGCCCCGGGGCAGGCCGGCCGCCGGAGCTGCCAGCAGACAGGAGCTAGGTATGGCCGGGTCACAGCGCGGTGTCACGGGGAGCCGCTTTCCCCGCCCCGGGCTCCCCCGCTGCCGAGGCCCCACGGCAGCACCGCGCCCGCCCTCCCGCGGGCAGGGCTTGGAGGGCAGCAGACGGGGGGGGGCGGCAGGCACTGCTAACGGGGACCTGCGACGAGAGCGCAGGCCAGCTGACAGCAGCTCACCTGGAGAGCCCAGCCAGGGAGGTGGCGGGCTGGGAGGGGGAGCGCTGCTGGCCGAGAACTGAAAAGCCGCAATATCTCACTGCGGGGAGAGTGGGTTTGGGGCAGGTGAGTGGCAGCTCTGAGCACGCAGAGTTTGCTTTGCCGGATCCGGGGCCGTGCAAGTTCGTCTTGCTCCCATAGTCTGGACCGCGAACACTTTCACAATAAGGTTTTAACGAAATAAGCTGTCGAGCAGGAAGTTTAAAGCCATTCCAGGCAAAAGCGGGAGCACCGTCGGGCAGGATTAGCTGAACCCGTCGGTCTGTGCCAGGGCTGGGAGGTGGCTGACCGTGCAATGAGAGTGAGGTGCCTTCATGGGACTTGCTCTCTTCTTAAGTTTCCCTGAGACAGCAGCGGACATCCGCGCCAAGGTACAAGAGTAATAATTACTGTTGTCATCATAATCACCACGGTTGTTATTGCTGCTACTTTGCCGGACGGTGCCGGGGACCGGGGAGCTGGGGAATCCGGCCCATCTGGGCAGAGCAGTCGCTGACTTTTCCCTGCTCCTCCGCTTACTCTCCAGAGCGCATAAAATATTTTTTTTCCTCAGTTACCGTTGCTTTAATGGGAACAGGAGGCAGAAGAATATGCAAGGCTTATAATAAGCCACCTGCTGCGTCGCGCCTAACTATTGTCATGCTTTATTTCATTATTACTGTCGTGGAGGCCACATAGGCGGACATGGCGTTACACATTCCCTACCTAGCAGGACGGCAGGGAGCGGAGGCCGAGCGGTGGCAGGGCGAGCCGTAGCCAGTGGCCCTTCATCCAGAGTGACCGGAACACGGAGCCGGGACTCGCCGGCGTCACTTCGCAGTGGGGCTGGGCTCAGCCAGCATCCCGGGGGTGCACAGCTCACCGGGTGCCTTTATAGCTGTCCCTCCCCACCATGACCCCCCTCTCCGTCTATTTGCATGCACACACGAAGCTATATATAAACAGCGGTAATAGCCTCATACGTTAAGTCACTATTTGTTAGTACAGCTATTCCAAGGCATTTCAGATATTTAGACTCAGTCTGTTCACTGTAGCTTCAACCTATTGACTTGCCAGCCGATATGTTCATGTGGACCCGGTTGCTAAAACGATAGAAACAGACTTTAGCTCTTAACTGTGCTACCCTCCCATCTGACGGATGTTAATGCACGAACGAAATCCATTTGGATGTTTTCTGTTACCAGAAGGCAGCGCTGACGTTCAAATGATCTAAGTCTTAGCATCTGGAAGACTGTGCAAGCATCTTTTTGGAATAGGTTTCAAGACATTACGTTCAACCAAAGCTGACGAAGGACCAAAATGGGACACCGAGCAAATAACAGTAGTTTCCCGTCTAAATGAAACTGTCTGCTTCATTTGGAAGTACATAAATGGAAAGAAAAATAGCCTTGCCGTTTGCAACATCCAGTCCCGCCGGGTGACCCCGCTCCCTCCTAAACAAGGTCCCTACCGGCGCGCTCCCTGGCTCCAGGTTCTTGCTCAGGGGAGCCGGGGAAAAGGGTGGGGAGGAGCGGAGACCCGCTCAGTTTGGAGGTACCCGCCGGGCCTGGGCTTCTGTGGGGTTCTCTGGGCGCAGCAATTCACCGACACGGTTGATAGGACATCTTTCGGGAGTACCGTTTAGTCTTAATGAAGATCTGTGAGAAAAGTCGTGCGAGACAATAAATACGGTAGTCCGGATATCAGTAACTCTAGCAGGAAATAAAGGGGAACTTTCGTGTTAATGAAACAAAGATGAAGGAGCTCCTGGCAAGGTTGCCTCCTCTACCGTACAGGAGTGCTCGGTACCTCCTGGGTGCTCATGAGTATCTGTAGTGCGCTTTACACTTTATATTATGTTTGCAAACAGAATTGTTTTGTCTTTCAAAGGCTTTTACAAACTTGGACACCAAACAGACCGATGTTCAATCAAATACAAAGAATTTAAATTATTCAGGAACCGAAGCGATTCTGTGGAGCCTTTCTTTCTTCCATCCCCCATCTCAGTGCCGGGGGTTTAATCCGGTAATGAGTGTGTCAGGGAGCCTCCTCGTCCCTGCCCCACGGCGGCAGGATCCCCCCACCACCAACCCCCCGGAGACCCGTGGCAGGACCCCTGGCTCGGCCTGCAGTCGGCGGCTCCCCCGGCCTCTCTTCTGAAGGGCTCCTGGCCGGATGCCACTCTGCTGCTTCGGCTTCCCCAGACTCATCGCACAAGGAGGCCGGAGCATCCCCCGGCGCCCCGAACGGGGTGGGCTCACGCCCGAGGGAGAGCAGCCCGGGGAGCCCGCAGCTGCCGGTGGAGAGCAGCGCCCGGTGCTCACATCAACACAAGGCTGCACAACACAACACACGACACAACGTCCCTCCCCGCCCCTCCCTCCCTCCCGAAACTCCTGGGCGTACCACAGTCATCTTGGACATCACGGCGCATAGAAAAGCAACGTTAAATAAATCCGTGGAGTTTTAATGAATGCATATGCTCGCTCTCTTAGTTTGCTTTAAAGTGAAATCCACCGTATTATGAGATTCTAACCCGTTACTTGTAGCTCAGAAGAAAAGGAAAGGGGGATCAACAATGCGGCATCCGAAACACACGTGCACATATGGTTCAGTTTGTGTTTTATTGCAATTAAAATGCATTCACTGGGAGCCAGGATCAGGTAGAGCAAACGCCAGTATTTCAACTGTGGAAGCCACAAAGGGCTGATGGGCTTTGGTTTCACAGGGTGGAAGATGTTAATATTCACACATTAAAAAGTATAAGTGAGTTGAAGCGCTTCTTTTTGGGCTGGTCTTTCCCATTAACTTGCTCATATGGACACTGGAGGAGAAATAAAACAAGTCTTTACTGCACTGCTCAGTAATCAGTATGGAAAACCCAACCCTGCTTATGGTTAACAAGAATTGTTAATGATATATAAATCATTTGATCTATTGTGCCCTCCAGACTAAAAGGAAAATAATGGCAACCCCAAGCAAATGGTCCTAATTAGTGTCCAAGAAACCACTTCCTAAATGTAGCCTTCCAACTCATTCCAGTTTGACCGTCCAGAGCAATCTTTTGTTCTTATATTTCTTTATTTTGTGTAGCTGCTAAAATGCTGTGCACACCCGAGCTCCCAGAATAGCTCCTCTAAGGGTACAGCACAGCACCAGAAGCAGAAGAGGGGACGAGATGGTTCCGGTTTCTCAGTGTCGCCTGTAAAAAGGTCTTGACCACCTGAAACTTTATTTCCCCAAAGCCTCGCCTCCTGCCAAGTCTCCTTAGAGAAGTACGGAAAGGTATTTAATCAGGAAAACAAGCCTGTGCCGCCACTCAGACAGCAACACAAGCTTAAAAAAGGAAAAGCTAAAACGGACCCAGAACCAAGCCGTGCATGTTCGAGCTGTCTATCACACGCTTTCACCCACTCTTCCCACCGCTTTAAAGCGTGATCTCTAAGTTAAACACATCGTGGGTATACCCGTATATACCACACTTGATGGTGGTACCCGAGTGAAGATTCTGGCACCAAGGGGGAGTATCCAGAGCCTGGCCAGTGGACTGCTGTGGCCTTGAGCTCGGCTCCGCAGAAAGCAGGAAAACTTGGGCTGTTTGCTCCCATGGGAGGCCTCTTTCTTGGATGTATGAAATACAAACTGCAATTTCTCATTAGCTGCAGTACCAGATCCTGATGCTTCATTAAAATCACCCACCCTTCCACAGAAACCCACACTTCTGTCACTTCCCTATCCCACTACAAAACATAATTCCTGAAGTTCAAACGCAGTGCTGAAAAACTGAACTTCCTTGGAGACAAAACCAGTCTTGGTCCTATCTTTCCCCCCCTTTTTTAAGGGGAAACTTACCGGAAACAGACTTTCTGGCATGCTGGTTCTCTTCCTAGAGGTGATGGACTTGCCAAAAGGAACAGAACTTCGCTAAAACGATTGTCAACTAAATAACTCCTGTACACTGCTCTTCATGCTATTTCCAAGAGATAATGCTAATTTGACATGCTGCAATATTTTATTTTAACTTTAAGAAAATCTGTCAACGACCTTCCCTGGACTTCAAACGTCATTGACTCGTTTAAAGTCATGATGAAATACAGAAGATGGGTTGCCAGCTCTTACTGCCCCAGCATAAGTGATTTTACAAAGTCACAGAGATAACATGCAAGCCGGCAAAGGCTTCATACTCACAAGTCTGTATGCAGAGTCACCGCATTGACCTTTCTGCAAGTGGGCACCTTCGGAGAGCACTAAAGAACCAGTAAGTGGATCCACAGAGGTCTGCTGGCCAGCCCTACAGGCAAACAAACAACCCCAGCTCTGAGGAGTCTTCAGCTCTTTGAGGTTTCATATTGCAAACTAGTTTGATATTATCCTCTTATAACTGCTACAATGAAACAGGCTTGCAACTGAAGGCGTTTAGAAAGGGATCACAGTCTGTTATTCGAAAAGACTTAGAGAACAAATAGGTGTGGACAAGTTACGGAAGTGAGAGCGCACCGCATCTACAACTATCGTTTTAACTCGGCCACAGCCTTGCCGTTCCCCACCGCTTCATTCAGAGACGCTGTACGCGGTGCCGAGCCCTCCCTCGCTGTCGGTGCGGGGGGACACTACCGGGCCGACTCCCAGTCCCCAGCGGAGAGGCGGCACAGTCGGACGCGGCATCGGCGACTCCGCGGGACACCGCGGAACAACGCACTCCATTCGCTTTGGAAGTTTTCCCTCCCCTCCTCCTCCCCCCACCATTCCCTCTTCCTTTTCCAAAAATCATTTGACATATTTTCCTGCTTTTCAGAGCTCCTTGATCAAAGGCGCCGAGGAGCAAAAGGCTACGTCAGCGCCCGCCTGCTCTTCGCCTCACCCCGGCTCCCAGGGACCGGGTCACCCTTCTCCGCTCTCCGCAAAACAAGGCTGGACCCTGCCCCGTTCCAGCAGTCAATGCTGCCGGACACCCCGAGGGTATCGAGTGCTGGCCACTTTCGGGGGAAACATGTGGCTCCCGTGGCTACGAAGCCGGGAAGTGCCGGTGGGGCTGTCGCCGCGTCTGCCCCGGCGGCAACAGCCCCACCGGCACTTCCCGGCAGCGCCACCGGCGCCGTCCCTGTCCCCAACTTGTCTGTGGCTTCTCTGCCAGGGGCCCGGTGGCTCTGTTTAGGTATGTGGGTGGTTTTGGGGATGGGGGTGTCCAACGTGGCTGCGCTCCCCTGGGACTTGGAATGATGCGCATCTGCTGGAGGCATCGCTAGCAAGGACTGCTGGCAGGGGTATGCCAGAAATAACTGTCAGTGCAACCATAATTTGTGTCTTTGTGCCTATATATTTTGCTATCACTTTAAATTGTGCAGTTACATAGTTTCTCCTTTTCTATATCTACCTCCTTAACCTATTTCTTCTCCACGTCCAGTACTGGTTTTCAGCACAATCTCAGGTTGCACATAGAGTTTTCCAGCAAACATTCTCTTACCTTTCAGACCTCCTTCTCAAGCCTCCAGTCCCCATTCCCAGCCGTTATTCCTGTGACGAAGCATTTCTGGTATCTCTGCCCCAGGCTTCTTGGCCTTTACCCTACTGGATCAGTTTCACCACAGCCAGGTATCTCCAAAAGCCCAGAACATCAACTGACAGGCTCATGAGCCTTGGTGGAACTGGCGCCTTGCTGCTAAGCTGCTTCACTCAGGCCCTTGTCCCCAGACTTGCTGTTAAGTGTTTTCTAGTTGCCCACATGGATTTTGTCCTTTTCCTCAAGTCATGGCCTCAAAGTGACCCAGCTTCCTCTCTGGTTCCTCACCCATTGTTGTCTGATTCAGGGTTGTGATCACCTCTTTATTCCTTTATTTTTTTTGCTTTCCCAAACATGATGATTCTCAGGGAACACAGCTGCTTATCAGATGTCCCTTTATTCCTCCTCCATGCTGAGTGTCAGTTGGCTGCCTCAGTTGAAGTCTGCCCTCTGTTCTCTCCCACTGAAGTTGAACCCTTGCTGGTTCTGTGTGTAAATCAGACATTTTCCTCTCCCACAAGCTCTAAGGCCAGCAGGGACTGCAGACAGTCTGCAGTCTGTCAAAAACTGGAGAAAAGGCTTCTTGTCACTGGTTCCAGGCCCACTGTGGGAAGATCCCAGAACAGTCCAGAAGACAAATTGCAGATAAAGTCATCTGTTACCCTGAGTCTGAGCATTTCTACTGAAATGCAGTCCTCAGATATTTAACTGCATGCATCCAGCAGGTACAGCAAGATACACGGGTACATGCAAGGCGTGGTCTGTTACAGTTTATGACTTGGCCAAATTAGGATACATTTCCATTTTTTTTGGCAAAAGTGGCATTCCCAATGAGAGACTTGCCAGCACACTATTGCCCTGCCAAATACGTTGCTGCTCCAGAGCAGGGGACACAAACATTGCCTAAAGTCTTTGAAACTACTAATGCAAACACAGTAAAATATATATTTATTTTTTTTTTTTGCTTAGTCTTACCTACTTGCATAAAAAAAAAAAAAAAAAAGGCTGTATTTTTCCTGGCTAAAATTTTCCAAAATATTTACCCTAAAGCAAAGAGGAGTCTGGAAAATGGGAGCTTAATTTATTGAAACCAGTACAGTTCTAAGGAGCTGAAAACAAGGGAGATATAGGGCAGCTTTACAGAGAGGGAGATACTGGTTCCACCTATGAATCTATGGAAAACATATTGTTCAGCAGCAGTGAATAGCTCTAAATAATTCTCTTTAGGATTGGTTAACTGCATCAAATTGGTTTCAAGAATTTAATTTATTTATAAATTCATGCAATGTTCTGTGTGGTGCTTTTCAGGATCCAAAAATGTGTGCAAACATTGTGCCTGATCTGAAAGCTTATTTTGTTTCCTAGGGCTGTCTTTTTTGATATATGCATCATCAGTCTAGTTCAAAATTCATATAAAACATGAACCTTTCACTGGAGGATACATTACCTAAAATTATCTTCTAATCACTGACCTCTAAAACAATAACCAAGGAAATCAGCAGCTAAACCAATGTTATAATCTTAGTTCACCTGTTGTTTACATCTCCATTTCTAAATGACTGTGCAGGTTCCCTTGTGCTTTCATTGATTTTGCCTTTTAAGTACTCAGTGACCCCACTGATAAAGATCCTGATGTACTGCAGTGGAAGAAATGACCTGGCCCATCAGTGCTGCAGCCCCACAGGAGTCGTTTGGAAATCCTGCACCCAGCTTCAGTCACACATCCAGTTCTTAACAGCCTTCGAGACACAGGCCCTCTACTAACTTAAAATCTATACCTTATAAACCATATTATTGGAATTCATTTGAAATAAAGTGATATTCAGGATAGGTATTGCAGCTGAGTTTGGATGATGAAGAGAAGATTGAGAAGGCATCTGGTACAGAGAGTGTGGATGGAGTGTTGAATGACAACTGCTTATTTTGTCCTTATGGATGGAGTTGGTGGATTATGCAGTTTAGCAGGTCTGCCCATAATAACAAATACTGATTTAAGTAAATCTTTATATACTAAAATGTAAAAAAAATGAAGATACGTTGGTTTCCCAGCTGAGTAGCCTACTTTATAGCTGGGTGAGTTATATATTTCAGTTAACTGAAAGCAATAAAACTAGACCCGTTTTTGCAGATGTTGGTCCTAGTTCCACAATCCTTGCAGGATTCAGCTTCAGTAGCAATTTGACAAATTCTCATTTTTCAGTGAAAAAAAACACTTTTTTTTTTAAATAAAAAATGAAGAGCCAGTGTTTTCAATTCATTCCAAACCACCAAATCTCAACTTTTTAAGACAGTAAAAAAGGATTGGCAGGTAAGGCCTGTACCGGTCCATTTGGCCAGAAATGTGCTCAGGTGTGAGAAAATTGCTTATTTCAAAGAAAACTGGTAACTACCTTCTTGAGCTATAGAGCAAGCTTTGACTGAGCAGTATTGACTGCTCAGTACAGACAGGAGGCCCCAAACACATGAAGGCAGAATGCTCTATCACAGGCTCTAGCTGCTGCTCTTGATAACAAAGATTTTAAATCAGGTGTAGTGCTTAAATTAAAGGTGGAGCATCACAATAAGAACCTGAATTCTTTATTTCAGTGGAACGATATTGCTGAAATTTATTCTCCACAAGGCCACATCTTCCATTATGTTTGTGGGGCTGCACATGATGAGATATTGCATTGAGATGGGCTTTGAAAAGGGGCCCATACAAAAGGTTATATTAGCTATTGTATGTCTGGAGACTATCAGAAGGTAAATGTTACATTGGAGTCTACAGAGCTCTCTGAGATAATGGGAATTTTTTCAGGAGACTTGACAAGTGTTTAGCCTCCTTTAGATCTGTTGCAGAATGTGCTACCTTGACAGTGCATTTTGGGAGTTGTGGGAATGATTGTCACCTGCCAGGAAAAGTGTCCTCTGCACAGCCTTTTTAGGGCATGGCCATGGAAATACATCTTCCTGTACCTCTGTATGCAACCCAGAAAACTGGCATTTGTAAGGGCAGGAAGTAGCCTGAGGAAAGGTTTAGTAAATTCTATGAACTGGCAGCCCAAGGTGCTGTTATTTCTCAGTGCTGATGGTATGGGTTAAGCAGTCACTAGGTGTGCAGTCTTACACTGTGGTTAGTGCTTGTTTATGGGCTTCCTGTACATGTGACTTCAGAGCCATTGCACTAAACATTTGTACTTACTTTTCTCATGGTCCAACTGCTTTCCCTCTGTTTGGCAGCCCTTCCAATGCAGCAGTACCTAAATAAGGATATGCTGACATGTTGCACATCATTCAGCCTTCTTCTTTGGATGTTAGGTGAGTTTCAACCCTGAGTAATAGGAGCTCTTCCTACAGCTTTGCAATTTACTTAGTAGAGCCAGTTCCTTTCTAGTGGCCTGCACTAATTTCCTTCTGTATTTTTTTTGTGTGTTCTGTGGAATATAAATCAGTATTTTCTCAAATGGTAGTTACAGACAGAAAACCATCTGTGACAGACATTTGGAGAATAGACAATATGTATCTTATTGAGCATCTTTTAATAGACTCTGCTTTTTGTTATGGACTAACCTTTCTTTGAAGAGAAGGAGAAATTTTGGTGCAATGTGTTTTTAGTGAACCTTCTCACATTCTCAGCTGTCTACACTAGATAATAGACAGCTGTGAGCTTAGCAATGACACGTATTTCTATATCCAGAAAGGAAAATAACGTTTCACTTTCCATGTGCTGATATATTATAAAATACATTATAATGCTAAATGGAGCATATCTACTTTCGGTAAAGAAGCTGTGTTGGTACGTGTACTCCTACATGGCATGGTGCCACTGGGACATCTGAGCACAGTAACAACAAAATAATTAATGAGCATACAGTTAGTGTATACCTTAGATTTGTTTAAGATTGATTATGTCTGTTACTATCCGACTTTGGTTTCTCTGTTGGTGTTCACCACAGAACTCTTAGGCAGAGAAAAAACAGGCAGTAACGCAGTTATGAGAACCTGATGCCTGCTAGTGGTGCTTTATTTTATCATACTATAGGGCAACCCTAGCCAAAATAAGAATTGGGTCTTGAATGTTATCTCGGGTCATCTAACTATATATACATAAATCCTCTGCCTATCTCTTAACAGAAGATGGACCGTCCAGAGCCTATAATGTATCTTGAGGTAAAGGAAACTGGGAAAGACAAGCAGTTTGAAATAGTCATCAGACATGTGAGATCTCAGGAGTCTGAGGAATTGTTGCAGTGTCAAATTCTCCTTAGCAGTAAACAGCCACTGCAATTTTTACAGCAAGCAAGCAAGAAAAGGAAAGAGCATAGTGGGGAGACTGCCATTAAATACATGAGTACCCAATCCTGTGCCTTTCCTTTTCCTTATTTTTTCTTGTGTTATTTAAGCTTATCTCCCTTGTAATTTAAATTAATATACATTTATGGTACTTAACTGTTAATATGAAAATATAATTTTTAGATCAAAGAGTAGCTAATGAATCAGAAGCACTTGGTAAACAGTTGGTGATTGCGATAATGTGCTGTTATGGATTGCACATGCAGCCACCAACATACAAAATTATAGTATCAATATCAACCAATTGAAACACCGTATATGGTAGCATTTAATGTGAAAGGGCTGATTTGCTTTAGCCTGTGTTTTCCCCTATGATTCTCTTGCTTTTCCTCTAGCATATGTGGACAGAGTCTATTGCAAGGACTAGCATTAACATTGCAAGTATGTGGAAAATTTTTTTTGCATAGGAATAGGGAAATGTAAATGGATCCATTTGGGAAGAGTGTCTCTTTCCTCTACAAGTTGGATGAAGATTATGTTCTCCCACAGACAAAAAAAAAAACAAACAACCATCATAATCTTCAAAGACTATTTTTTTTAAGGTGTGCAAATAAAACCACAAATTAAATATTTGGGAGCACTTGTAGAAGACTTACAGTTATCACATAGTTTTAGCTCCAGTAAGGAAAAGATAAAGCACTTCATAGGTTTCATTGACTTTTCTAGAGCAAAAGGAATTTAAGCAAATAATTTAAATAAAACAAATAATAAAACAAGCACTAAAAATAAGCTAATTCAGCCTACTGCAAACTAGCATTGAACTTTTTGTTTTCTTTATCTGTGACCTGAAGTAGCAGTCAGCATAAAACAGTATTCATGTAACACATGGGCAAATAAAGAAAAATACATTTGTATTTCTGATACAAGGAGATTTTATCAGGACTGATTTTGGGCAAGCTGGAAAGACCATTTAGTGGTGCATATATTAGAGACATCATCTATGTAATATAGAATGTGTTGATTGAAGGCACTCTGCTGGCGCCTACAGAGATTGTATACATGTTTGCCCACAGACCCCTTTTATCCCTAAGAGATAGAAGGAGGGAGTATCCTATCATGCTCCTCAACTGAATGTTTTATTATCTTTATCCTATTGCACCCTATGGACACCGAGAAATATATTCTCATCAGTAGCACAGTACAAGGGGTGATGGTAGTGGTGGAAGCTCCAGTAAAAAAGAGGATTTCTACCATGTTTGTTTTATCCCAAAATAATGATATAAACCACCTCACACTACTATGGCAGAAATTCGAACTGATTTGGATGAAGGCACTTACTGAGCCAGATGGTAAAAACTTTCCTACAGGAGTGAATGAAGATGGATTGTCTAATTTCAACAGTAGGATTGTGCTGAAAAAAGTGCCAAGAAAGATTTCCTCTGGATGTGCACATATGAGACATATATGCATCTTTCTCCTGCACCTGAAAAAGGTAATAGAAAATGCATTTGACAGTTGGAAGGAGTAGCATCAAACATCCAGTCTCTGAGGGCGTCAGCAAACCTTAATGTCCTGAACATTCTCACCTGGATTCCTATTCACACCCTGCCTATGGGGCCAAGGGCACTACTTAAGCTCAGCCCAGGGATATCAGTTTTTCTACTAACTGTATGTAGGTTTGGTGGTCTTCAAAGCACCACTGATAATCCCTGGCCTGTCTGTGATTTCAGCTCATGTCCTGGCATGATGTTTAATCTACTCCATCACTGAGGTCCTGCCAGGCCACAGTATCCCATTCACCCTGCTCTCTGGCTGGGGTGGTGAGGTGGGATGGACTTTGGCTGTGAGACCCTGCCCTGCTGCACCCCAGAGCTGCTTCTTTCCCCCCAGGGAGCTACTAGCCCCTTGGAGTACCCTATCTGTTATTGCCAGAAAAGCAGGCCCATGTTTTCTCCTGAGTCTGGGCACATGTTAGCTGTTGAATACATCTGACAGGAATTCTTTTCTTTTTTTCTCAGTAGGAAAGCAATGAAACTAATATTATCCTAAAGGAACCACATCAGAGTTTCCTCTGTTGAGGATGCTAATGATTACTTGTCTTCCTTATTTCTGTTCTTCTCTTTTATTTGGAGTATATGTGTTGGTGGTTTTCTTTCAGGAGGAAAGGATTTGGGTGTAAATTATTTTATAACTACATTTTATTTTTATCAATTGAACTGAAAAGTGACTTTTGTAGCAGATATAATGGCAACCTACAACTGTCTCATGGCTGCTGGGTGATTAATGCAAAAATAAGCTGGTAAAGCTACACTGAAGTCTTTGTGGTTGGTACTTTAATCTCAGCAAAACCTTGAAACTTTTTCTTAGCTGCTGCCTCCAGCGGTAAATTTTAATAGAGTAGCACAGTATGTGCCTGTTTCTTCACCACTGTAGATGACTTTGTCCACTGAACATGTGAGTACCTTAACTGATTGCAGGGAATTAGCTCTCTTTTAAGCAGGTTTGGCACCCTTGCAAGACTGTCTTCCTATTAATGTAACTCTGATGCTCTTACTCCAGTTCTTAACCTCTACTGGCGACTGGAAGGAAAAGAAGTAGCCTGGGTGATGTTTGGAAAGTGCTGATTCTTATGTATTCGTTGTTGCTGACTGTGGTTGGCACGAATCTGTACTGAGGTTTGAGGGTGTTGTGCCTCACGCTGAGGAGGTACAGCATGATGTTCCTGTCACAGCGTGCAGGTATGGATGCTGGCTCCCATTCAGGATTGCATGTACACTTGAGTAATCCTTTCCTTAGTATTTCTGTGCTTTAAGAGTAATTAAGGATGGCTGTTTTGAGACCATTATCAGATATGAGATGATGAAATTATTGGGTGGCTTTATTTTTTTTAACATACCTCATTTTGGAAGTGGGAATTAGAAGCCTTAGAAACTAGTAAAGGAAATGTGGAGCCTTTCTTGTAGTTCTTACTAGCCGTATGCTGAGTCACCTGTATACCAGTCAAACACCTCTATGTGCACTGGAAGCTGTTGAATGATGTTTCTTTTCATTGTTTATCAGTTATGACTTAGAAGAGCACTGTAAATAATCATCTTACTATCACCTAAATTGATTAGTATAAACAGTAACTAATTAAGATTTTTATTGTTCACACTTGGGAATAGTCTATTAAAGGAAAGTACATCCTTAATTTACTCAAACTGAAAAGAGGAATTTGGCGGTCTGTTTTACTCTTCAGGGACCTAGAGCCACTGTTGGTGTGAAGAGTTCTGTCATCTACATGTTCCTTTTACTGTTCCTGAGGTAGTGCTGCTCACTGTGTCCCATTTGCTCTTGTATATAATTTGTCAGGTATAGGATCTGGAGTTTGCTCCTTCCCTGAGTTCTGTACGTGTCTGACTAGCACTTTGTAAAGTCAACAGCTAAAGCAAAATTAAAAAGCAGCAGCTCTTAGCTTGGATAGTCTTTCTAACCTATTTGGTTTATATTCTGGATCCTTGCCTCTAGAGAGCTTTTCTCCCTTTCCTCATTGCCTACAGGATGATAAGCCACCTGCCTGACTAGATCAGTGAAATTCACTCAATTCTCGCTCAGAGGGATCAATATTTGCTAGTAGAGTATGGATTTCATGCGAGTGCTGCCAGCTTGATACAGATGTCTTTTTTCCTTGAGGTGGAGCTCCAGGGTAGTATGCATCATGAGCTCTCTTGCTGTGTATATGAAAAAAACCCCAAACCCAATAGCTTTTTATATGGTATTGTATAACAGCAAAATAGGAAAAAAGTCTTTAATTGCAAATTTAACATTTTTTTCTGAAGAAGCACAAAGTCTATCTCTCACCTTTTTCCTACCTTCCCAATTGTTTGTTGGTAGCTATTTAACAGAGATCTTGGACTCTTGGGAAGAATCTGATTGGTTACCAGGAAGCAGTACTGCATTTCTGACTAAGCTGTAGCCTTTATGCTGTTTTCTTTTATCATGAGAGAAAACCAACAAAATCTATTAAATAGGAATGTCACTTTATGCTGCAGCAAAAAAACTTCCTAAGAGTTAGAATGATAATGGCTGTTTGTTTTCCTAGACAATTAAAAATAAAGCACCTACTGCCCAGTATGACTTCTGTAAAATTCCCCTTATAGGGCCCAGTTTCAACTTTTCAAAGACATCACTCTCATCAGTGTTAATGGGCTTGAGTATAACCTTGTGTGAGGAAGGACACCACCAGGTACAGCACAAATAAGTAATCATTCTACAAATATGGACCACTTAAAAGATCAGAGGACAATGAAACTTTTCATTGACTGATCTGTTTTAATCACAGGTAATATTTATGACCATAATTACAGGTTAAATTTCCCACTTCATAGTAGAACTTTAACAAAGGGACAACAACACTTGCATGATCCAAGATTCTCGTGAAGAGTCTTGCAGACTTAAGGCATGTGCAGAGGCAGGATCACTACACACTCAGCTTTGGTACGCTGTCTATTGGACTATCAGGTTCTTGTTCTGCTGTACTTTATGGTAATGAGTTGTAATACAATAGACTTGTTGATCATGAAACTGGTCTGGCTTGCATTCCCAGTGTGGTCATCACCTCTATACTTTGGGAGATATATAATGGAAGTGTTTAGCAATTGCACATCTTTTTTTCCCTCCGTGGGTAGTCAACCTATGAAGGAGACATTCCCTTACTTTGCCAGCCCCTCCACCAGACTATTTACAGCATCATTTGAGGGTTCTGAGGGTTTTGAATGGCCTTTGGGTACCCTTGAGACCTGCCTGCTGATTGTGATGGGGACCACCTTGTTGGCACACATACAGAGTGTGTTTTACCCACAACCATTACATCTGATTTCGAAAGTTAAGCAGAGTCGGGTTTGGGTCTTGTCTAGGAAGCCCAAGAGGTTTTGCCCAGGGCTGGACAGTCACGAGTGGCAGGGTGTGTGGCATAATATGGGCACATATCTAGGCCAGTGGGCCCCACCAGTGCTTTGATGCTTAAGTACCATCTTGCATTACAAAATATTAACAACACAACTGTCAGGTATATGGAGGCACTTAGAACAATGCAGTCAAAGTCCTCCTGTACCAAGGTTTGGGGATGAAGTCAGTTATTGAGTTTTTTTGATTGTATGCCAGAAAGGTAATTGAAAAATATGACTAGTTGCTGGTGGATGAGAAAATGAACATGAGCAGGCAGTGTTTGCTTGCAGCTCAGAAAGCCAACTGTATCCTGGGCTGCATCAAAAGGAGTGTGGGTAGCAGGTTGAAGGAGGTGATCCTGCCCCTCTGCTCTGCTCTCGTGAGACCTCACCTGGGGTATTGTGTGCAATTCTGTTGTCCTCAACATAAAAAGGGCATGGAACTGTTGGAACGAGCCCAGAGGAGGCAACGAGAATGATCAGGGGCTCGAGCACCTCCCATATGAAGATCAGCTGAGAAAGTTGGGGCTGTTTAGGCTGGAGAAGAGAAGGCTGCGTGGAGACCTCATAGCAGCCTTCCAGTATCTGAAGGGGGCCTATAGGGATGCTGGGGAGGGACTCTTCATTAGGGACTGTAGTGATAGGACAAGGGGTAATGGGTTAAAACTTAAACAGGGGAAGTTTAGATTGGATATAAGGAAGAAATTCTTTCCTGTTAAGGTGGTGAGGCACTGGAATAGATTGCCCAAGGCTCCATCCCTGGCGGTGTTCAAGGCCAGGTTGGACAAAGCCTTGCGTGAGGTGGTTTAGTGGGAAGTGTCCCTGCCCATGGCAGGGGGGTTGGACCTAGATGATCTTAAGGTCCTTTCCAATCCTAAATATTCTATGATTCAAGAATCTAAAGGATACAAACTGCAAACTGATCTTATAAAAGGTTGAAAGAAGAGGGGGCCTCCTGATATCAAAGGTAATGATTAAAAACTTTCTAGACTTCCTTCAAAAACTCAGCTGTGTGCTTCACCTCCCAGCCCGCGGAACAGAACTTGGACTAAGTTGGTGTTCCTTTTGGCCTCGGATTTAGAGTTCTTCTGTGTAGATTAACACTGGCAATTACACGTGATAAACTGAACAGTAAAGAAAGTGTTATTGCTCTCCGATGAAACAATTTCAAAATCCAGTCTTGGTTTTAAAGTTTTTAGAGCTAGCAACCAAACAACTTCATGGGATGGAGACAGAATTGCAGCCTTTAAACTGCATAATTAATCTATAACATCTGTCTGACAATGACATTATTTATGCTTTTGAAGGGCTTATTTTTCCACCATGGACAATAAAACAATTCTGTCCTAATTAGGTGTGGGTTTTCAGGATCTGCAGTTCAGGGAGATGTGATCCCATCGATGTTGTCCCTCCTATTGTGTCCAAGGTATGCTAATTTAAGTGCACTGGATGTTTCAAACTGTGCTCCTTGCTACTGTATTACAGCTTAACATAAAAATGGATGCACTCAGTCCCATGTGTTACTAGGGAACTGTTTGATAGCAATGTTTCAGCTGGACATTGAATCTTAGAATGAGCATGTAAATTATCTCAAAATAAGCACCAGCTCTTTAGCAGGTGACATTTTCTGTGTATAAGTTTGCTTGGTTATTGGGTGCTCATCGGTCCAACTTGTTCTCAATCTGTGCTTGGCAGTGGAAGCACATCTTGAACATAGATACAAAGTAGGAGTGCCTGAGCCTGATTGATAGGTCAGGAATGGCATGCCTTCCATGAAGTGTAGGACTAGGAACAGTCTGTGGGAGAAACACAGTAATGAACATTCAAAGCTTGCACTGTGAGGCAAGGAGGTAAAAATAGGGTAAGAAGGGAGGAATCGTAATGAAAAAAGCGGTATGTTAATCTGTCAAAGTTAGCTTATAAGGAGTGATTTTTAAAATACAATGGCAAATACGACTGCTACAGCAAAGTGTGAGATTTTTCACTCTGTGAGGGAGTTTTCCATGTTATGTTGAAACACTGAGTTGCATGAAATTACATCCTGGGTACTGTGTGTGTGGTTCCCTGAGGTTCTGCTGATGGCACCGGAGAAGGTTTCTACTGATTTAAATGTATACTCCTTTTTGTGAGTAATAACCCGGCCTGTGAACTACATGACTAGAATGGCTTGATGATAATACCAGAGAGAGACCATGATTGAGCTGTAATTTATGCTAGTTTTACATTAGTAAGTCTTGACAGCAGTGGAATAAGTCCTGAATTTTTGTGATGTAAGATGAGAACTAAGAACAGTTTGTGTGCTTGAAATTTGGGCTTCCATACTCCACCAATTTGTATCACAAAGACTACATTATTCAGGCATGAGTTGTTTCATATTTAATATCATATTACATATGTCCCTTGATGAACAAAGGACTGTAATGTAATTGGGTTCAACCGTCAGGTTAAACCCTCAAGAGAACAGAGTTCAAGCTGTTAATAAATTGCTGCAGAATCCAGACATAAAATTGAAGGTTGGGAATTCCATCTGTTGTTTTAATAGAGATAGGGAACGATTACTTAAATATTTTAGAATAGCTTGGCTGAATAATAACCAAAGAGATGTGGTGGGACAGTATTTACAAGCCTCTGAGCTACTGACTCACTGTGATGGCATGATAAGACAAATGGGGAGCTATTAAAAATACCTTCAAGTTTTCTTTTTATCAGCCTACTTTCAAGCTTCCCCCAAAATTCTTTATTCTAGAATGAGACTTAGCATTAAAATATTAGGAAGTTGACATAGCCTCAACTTCATTTATGGAGGCATTATTGCAAGGTCCAACCTTGACTGAAGTGCTCTTAGTCTGAAACATTTGCTCTGAAGAGTTACTCAATGCAATTTTATTGGATGGTGTTGGAGTCGCTGGAGATGGAATAAAGAAAGTAAATGATAACTGGCTTCTTTGAAGCTGCGTGGTAGGAGCTGGCTAGAGAAGGGAGGTATAACTAGGTTAGCAAGCAGAAAAACTTGTGGAATAATGGAAAATACCATTCATTAGAGGATGTATAGTTTGGGCCTCTTTCTTATTCTTAGAACTAAAGACTAAATTTGCGCTTATTTCAGTTCTTTAGAAGAATATAGAGCTGCTTAGATATGCAATACAGAAACTAGAGATGCTGCAGATGGAGCTGAAGATTAAGTGAGGGCTTGGAGGCAGATGATGATCTTTTTCCTCAAGACTTTACTCTGTCAGATGCTGTCCCTGAAGTGATCAGAGCTTTTTGCTGAACCAGTGGTGAATGCTGACCCCTTTACTCCCATTAAGCTTTTCGTTCTGGTGGCAGCACCAGCTGCTCAGCAGTGTGGCACCTAGACTGAAGGAATACTGGCTGTGATGGTCAAAAGCAGTTAACCTTTTTTTGGCCATAACTGGAGTGTCTTTGCTTGCTGCTGGATTAAAACTCAGGCAGGCAGCAGAGCATATTGCCCATCAAGGTTTTGAATGTGAGCTTCATTATGAAATATAACCCTGCTTCCTAGGTGAGAAGGTGTCAAGACTTCTTTCAATTAAAATCAAATTTTTGTTTCTGTGCCAGGACATACAACATTTTTACATAACAGAAGGCTTTATTGAGCTATATTCAAAGACTTAATAATGTGAGGTTTAAAATACATCATATTGAATTTTTTAAAACCATTTCATTTTTGTAACTGGGTCATCTATCCATTAATTCACATCCCTTATTGCTGAGAGGTATTAATATAGATATTTTTCATAGCATTAATCTCCTGTAATATGAATCTCTTTGCTTCTGAAATAAAACCCATTAAGCATTTGTTGTTTCATACAAAAATACAGTAACCTGATAGCCTGATTAGATGTTATTTAATCTGATAATGGTGCACCAGTGGGTGGGGGGAAGACTGTTAAAAAACCATGGGAGAATTGCTCTATTGAATAACAAATTAATTTATCCTCTTGAATCTATCCTTAAACAGTC
Organism: Neopsephotus bourkii; assembly: GCF_033783945.1. NCBI lineage: Eukaryota > Metazoa > Chordata > Aves > Psittaciformes > Psittacidae > Neopsephotus > Neopsephotus bourkii. The sequence goes on along the minus strand of NW_026902242.1, from coordinate 12,268,589 downwards.
CTCCCACTTCCTTGGCAGCATTTTTAGGAGCAGATTAATGAAATCTGGGGAACAATTTGCATATGCAAATTATACATGCAATTACTTTTTTGTAGTCACAGCAGACATAGGTGACAATACAACTGCCTTCAAGCATTTGCCAAGATGTAAATGTGTCCTGTTGCATTTGGTAAGCTAATGCACATACCTGCAGTTCATTAAGTCCAGAAGGAATGGCCAAAGTTGGTAAAATAATTCACGACCGAGGCAGTGCTCTTGAGAGGACTGTGGTCCACATGCAAAATACCCCCACCTTGGCTGGTCAGGCTGTTACTGTCAATGCAGGACCTTGCTCTCTTGTGTGCTTTTGTGGGGCGGATTGATATGCCCAGACTCTACCTGTGAGTCCCAGGAGTCTGTAAACATGGACCAGAAATACAGGAAAATCTGCCATCAGACCTGCCTATGCACCAGTTTAGGAAGGGGAAGGGTGGAGAAGAGGTGGGAAATGGAGCAGCTGAGGGTTGTTGGGATGCAGGGCTGGCACAGGGGGATGTCCATCTGCAGGAGTAGCACAGAGGATCTCCAGGAGAGGTGTTGCAGCTTTTTTTTTTTTTGCTGCACTGGAGAACTGATCTGAAAACAGGGGGTCTGAGAAGTGTCAGGGTGATTTTTGGCTACAGCTGTAACCTGTAGTCCTTGCAGAGAGAAGCTGCTGCTGCTGCAGAGCAAGTTGGCATTGGTACTTGTCACCATGGGTGGGACCATTCCTGTGATAAAGATGTAGGTGAATTTTTCAGATGGCTCCAGGTTTTGTACAGAAAACAGTCGGTGTGTCACTATGCAGTGCCATAGCTTTATGGGGTCCTTTGCTGGGACTAGCAATGCCCAGAACTTCAGCGTGTGCATCCTGTACTACCTCTGCAGGAAATTGGATTTGCTTCAGTGGAGTTGCTCCAATTTATGCCTGAACAGAATTAGGCCTTCTACATGGTTTGGATTCAAATTATTGCTTGTCACAGCCACTGTGCAAAGTCATCTGATGTTAATTCGTAGGAGTACTGTGAATTGTCTGTGCTCTCATCTTGTCTTTTACTGTCAAAGAAATATGCCAAACTGAAATGTATCCAGAGCTTGTGCAAGCAGCTCCAGTCCTCTTTTCCTCTAACTCAGAGGAAAGGAAGAATCTTTCGTAGTATTTACAGTGACCAGAGACTAGGTTCTAAATGCGGTGTGAGCTATAAGCATGTTAAAAGAATTCTGTGCCAAAGAAATAGCTTACAAATGCTCCGTGTCAGGATTATGCATGCAATCAGTTACCAGGAATTACTGGGGTTTTGGCAGCTGGAAAGCATTCGTACACATTGATTAAGTGCAGCCTGTCTGTAAATACCTCTTCTTACCTTGTTGCTACATTGTCACTTTTTACTCTATGTGATGGACCCTTCTTACTCCTCGGCTTGATTTTTCTTTCCTCCAGTCACTTGTGGGTGACTGAAAGTCTTAGAAAATGACAACAGGCTGCAATTTGTTTTACAAATTCGGATGAGCTTTCTACAGAAGGCAAAATAGAACCTGGAAATAGGGTTTGAGTTTGGGGTCTGCAAATCCTGTGTATGACCCCTGAATACATATGTGGATCTCATTCAGTATGAGAAAAATGTGACTTTAGACAAATTATTTAAAGCATGTAATAATAAATCATAAAAAGTGAAGTATAACTCAATTGGAAAGATGGTTTTGAGGCTTTTTCTTTATTTCAGATGGTTTAATAGCAAATAGTTATGTACATGTTTGCAGACATAAGCTCATGCTTTTATAAGTTTAAAAATTCAAGAGAATTTTTTGCATGAGTCTTTCCAGACCTTGCTCTTGTTTGCATTATCATTCACATGCCCCTGGCATGCTTTAAGGGACAGTTGCTTGAATCCCAGAAGAATAAAATAATTTAAAATGGCAAAAGACATGTCAAATGTATTTTCTTATTTCATGATGGAACAACTCGTCTGATTTTGTGCAGGAATTAAAAATGTGTTTACTAGAATATATTGGTAGCTAATAGAAAACTGTAAGTTTATTGAATTATCTCAGTAAAAATGTATGTTGTTCTGATCCAACCATTTTAGTATGCTTAGACTTGGACAGGAAAATGAATATTTTAGATAGCTTTCTTGAGCCCTTTTTGCCCTTTATTTCAGTAATGGGGTCTTGTGGCTTGAGCAGGTAAGTAACCATGTCACTAATCTAACCCTGCCTAGTGATGAATTGCATGTCCTTTGACAAGTAATGAAAAAAACCCATGTAATTTTTGTCTCAAAGTCATCTGCATGCCATGAGCTGGACCTTTGTGAAGGCTGATCCATTTTTGTTAAGAGATTTCAGGTTCCTCAGTATAGCACACTGTAAAGAACTCCAGTATTCAGCAAACAGCTCGGAGAATCTAGGGTCTGATAACTTAGAAACGATGCCCTAAAAATGTTAACTTGAACTTTGTTACATACAATGTGGAGAAAATGCCAGTGGGATCATTCATTGAATGAGCCTCTAATTATCTATTTGAATACAAAACTTTTTGATGATGTTGGCTAGTAGATCCTGTATGTCTAAAGAAAGTATTAGTGAATAGGATCCTGTATTTTGGGAGTTAATGCTTATTTATAGCTTGCCTTAGTTCTCATCCCATTGACTCTCACAAGCCATTCTGTCATTGATCTCTGGGATTTCGCAGAGCAGTTAGTCATCCAGAATTAACTGGCTCTCTGGTTTAGGCTGAGGTAATGGTGCTGTGGCTGGGTGTCTCAGGTTTCTCAAATCCCCACTAAAGTGCATGCAGAAGCATTGCCACTGTTGGAAAAAGTGAATCAAGAAGCTGATCTCCATTTTTTGCAGGCCTCTGTAGATGCTTACTTTCTTTGAAAATTGCAGTAATTATTTGATATTATTGAACAGTTCAAGATTTCGAATATTTTGACTAGTGGAATTCAAGAGTTGCAGCTGGAGTTGAACTCGAGACTCATCCCAGGAATGATCAAAGGCAGGGTAACTTCTGCTGCTGTAAAAACCCCAAACTTCTTGGCTTAGGTCATCTTCTCACAAAGGTGATCAAGGAAATGAGTGCTTGCAAAAGTAGCCACAGTTCTATTTCTGTGCCTTCTAAAAGTGCTGAGTAATTACCTGTATGTTTAGGCAGCCAAGTGCCTTTAAAAACCAAATGTTGAACTCATTCTCCAGTCATACAATGAAAATAAACTGGTATTGTCAAAAATCTAAAAGCTTGATAAAATCTGTTCATCAGGTCTGGAACTGGTGGGCTCTTAAGCTTTTTGAAACATCTAAATTAACTTTAAATCATCAGGTGGAGGAAGGATGTCCCTTAGGAGATGAGAGACAACAGGGAGCTATGCCTTCTAGGTGGATATTACAGGGCTGTGGTGGTTTTGGTCAGAAGTAGTAAATTAAGGTTCAGACACCAGTGTTCGCTTAAAAGGTGATGTTCCCATACCATCTGGGATTAATACACGCTACAGAATGATTCATAAAACTGCACGGAAATGACGTATGTTTATCCAGTACTTTTGGCTCTCAGCACAGTTCATGAAAACATAAGTGTTCTGCTTCCTTTGAAATAGAGACTTGACAGTGTATAGGGTTCCCTGCTTCTTGTTAGCATCTCATTTAAGTTAGGAGTGGACAGGGAACCTTTTCATTTTTCCTGTGTCTCAGGAGAAGGGCAGGTCAGTCTATCTCGCCATTATCCTGCCTACCAGTGTACCTAGCTATAGTTATAAACAAGGGTGATTTTAATGCTAAAGCTGATCTTGGATGAGTTGAAGATCAGCTATGCAAAAAAATTTAGTACTTACTATGTAAAAATGTAAACCACCAGCATGAGAATTCTCCCTGGACTGTTGTTAAGCCCTTTAAATCTACAACAAATATTACTGAAACAAGCAACCCCAAAGCAAACCCCAACATTTTAAGGCAAAACAAGCCCATGGCAAAAAAAAGTAGAGTCTCAGCATTCATTATACATTACAGGATGCATATTCCTATAGCTGCAGGTGATCTAGGTATTCCATAAGCAGCAACCTTGAAGCATTTTTATTCAGTATTGTATCATTAAGTAGCAATAGTTACAGGTACTCTTCAAACACTATTTTAATATTTGACAGTCTACCAGAATTTTGGAAACTGAACTTTATTTCTCACAACAAAGATTTTTAGCAGACAACTTTTACTCTCAAAAAAACCCTCAAACCCCAAAAAACCCAAAACCCTCCCCCCTCCCCCAAAACTACCCCAAACCCTTACAAACCAAACATTTCTCAAGTGAAGGGATGGGTTTTTTTACAATGCTTTTCTATGCAAGTCCAATCACAGATTGAGCACTGTATCACAGGCAGCTTTGAGCAGAGGCAGTCAAGCCCTCAGTGGTGGTAAATGCCTGCAGAAACTTTTGGTGCACTTGGGCCCCTATAAAAAAGTTGAATGAGAACTTTAAAGTTGTCTAAATTAAGAATTTACACTGAAAAAAAAAATCAGCAATTTGGTAGCAATAATTTTGCAAAATCTCTGCTTATTTTAGTTTTTAATTAAATTACAAAATCTATTATTAAAAAAAACCCTCCACTTCATAGGACCAGTTATGTTTATAATGCAAATTAAGTGGTATTGAACATCTTTTATCAATAGCCTCAGTAAAACAGAAGTGGGAGGCTAGTCTAACACTTGAATTCAAGACCCAAAGATATGAAGTCGCACATAGCCTGACATGACAGTTTTCTGGTACCTGGTGACAATCCAGGAACTGCCCTGCGGGTAGCTCTGTGATCCTGAGCGGTTTGGTCAGTCATCTGGGATGTAAGAAACTGACTGCGACATTTCTGCAGTGGAACAAAAATAAATGGAGGAACTACAAAACCTCTCATGAAATAGAGTTATTTTCTGCTTTGCTATGTTATCTGCTAAACTTGTCCTCCTTCATTTGGAAAGCATGGATTGCTCTGCAGCTGGGGATTAAACTGAACTTGGCATGGGTCCACAATGGAAGAGCAAACATCCACCCTGGTAGCTGTGACAAGCACTCTTCCCTGTGAGTTGATCTAGACTCAGGAGATTAATTTGGAGACTCAGTGCAAGTAATTGTGCATATGCAGAACAACAAAGCTGTGGGCAGCTTGTTGCATTAGCACGTGGTTGGAGTTATATATGTAAAGTGATGCTGATGCAATTGAGTATACCTCCAAGGCCAGAAATAAGGTTCTGGCACTGGGCTGTAAGATGGCTTCATGTAACAATGATACTAGCGAGGGGATGAAAAGCTTTTCTCCCCAAAAGCTAGATGTTTGGGAAGCAACCGCTGGACCTGTATTGCTTCTGAAAGTGGTGGGAGCTTGAAACCCTGGTGGTGGTGGTAGTGGCCCTGGCTTCCTGCGTAGAGAAGCAGCTCGGGTGATTGGGAAAATTCACGTTTGGAGCTGGCTTCTGTGATGGAGAAAATGGGACCACCTTCATTTCTGCTACTCTGTTAGCACCTGTTTTGGTGTTAACATGCTGGGCAGCTGCGTAGAGACACAAGCACAGATTTTAAGTGTATTGCAAATGTACAGGACATGAGTGTCAGAAGCTGCAGTGAGCAATGCCCATAGCCCAGGCCACCAAGCAGTGATCCAGAGCTCCTGCTTGGTGCCTCTCCTGAGCACCAGTGCTGTAGTGTTGCAACACCATGGTACTGAGGACAAATGGCCCTTTTCATTGACAGAGGGGCTGATGCTTCCAGAAAGCCATGCCTGGCCTCAGGGGGACTGAAGTGACACAGTATAGGTCTGAAAGGGAATGCTTGTGCCAGTATCTGATCCCTTTCCTGCATGCCTGCTGGCATGTAGGCAGATTCTCTTCCTGTGCTCTTGCACTTTGCTTGGGAAACAGTAGTTTAGTGTCTGTGTGGTGAAAGCAAAGGTCTGAGAACGTTGAAATGAGAATAGCCGTAGTTCTCTCTCGAAGTGAGCACAGCAAACGAACTCTTAATCTCTAAAAGACTGTTTTCAGTAGAACACAAAATAAGGTGCTCTTTAATCAGAGGTTCAACAACTGCATCAAACAAATTATAACTTAAATGTTTTGTAAAGAAATCTCCATCTAGTGTGCCATTACTATCCAGCCTGCACTTCTCAGTGTTTGACTTATGATCCCTTCTAGTTGCTTTGTAAAACTCTCCCTTACCTCAGAGGTGGGGTTGCTGGAGTGGCCCTTGGCCAGAGGTGATCCTGCTCCGTCTCTGCTGGCTCTGGAAATTGCCTCACCATCCAAGGAGCTGGTTCAAACCACTGAATTGGCAGAAAACTAACTTGTGAAACATCTTAAAGCTTCTTCCAGATGAGCATGTTCATTTATTGCTAGGAAAGACGTAATTTCCCTGTCCCTTGGGAGAGTTCTGCCTGGCCAGGATGTGGGTGCCAACACAAGGTGAATGGCCAATGGAAAATAGGCCAAGATTATCAAAATCATCCTTTTTCTAAAACAAGATGGGACTCTTTCCTGAAACAATATATAAGGATACTGGACTGTGATGTGTGTTGCTGGTATAACAAAAATCCTTGAGAGTGAAGAATGAAATCAGGTCATCTTTAAAATCAGCGGAAAAAAATCTGCTGAAAAATGCAGTTAAGATCTTTCACCATAAAAACTAGAAGTGTCTATTGTTTAATGATGACTTCATCAAGCTGTTGGTACCCTGAGCCCATGTGAATTGAGCAATTTGCTGGTGCAAATTTCTATTTTGTTTCCTGGTGGCCTGTAGAAATACCAGCTGCAGGTGGGTGCCTGATTTCCTTTTAACTGGTGAGGAAGCAGAAGCTGAAATCTGCTTTCCCTGGCCAAAACCAAAGGGAAGTGCTCTCTCAGGCAGGGACGCTTTAAAAGAGAAAGTAGATCAAGACTCAAAGGGAACAATCAAGAGCATGTATTTATCAAATGATAAATCTGCATCTCTGTCTTAGTCGTCCTAAACGCTGGTGCTCTTACAAACCAGCTCTTCTTTTCCCAAAGCCAGAGAGCCTGTCCCTTGCTCTCTTGTTAGACCATGGAGTTAGACATGCTTATCCACACAAGGTTTATATTTATTTGCCTATGTTGCAGCGTGGTGCCATCTAGAAAGTGTGGTCATTGTTTCTAGTTTTTTGAGCCTAAAAGCTAAAGCTGAACTCTTACAGCTGGATCAGCTGGCGTACTGTAGAACCTCAGGCACTCCAGTCTCAGCTTCATGGAGCCTGCAGTGACAATGCAAATGCAAAAACTTTTTGCAGGATTTGAGCGGTGATTATATTCATATTATATAGGACATTGGGGACATACGAGTCATTTGGCATTGACTTCATACTGGCATATTTATATTCACGCTTTTCTATTTATGATTGTTTAGGAATAGGATCAGGAAATGGATATTGAAACTCTACTTGCCAAAAGCAAATATGACTGAAACAGATGATGTGATTCCTTAATTTTGTACAATCAGGGAAAGAAAGGACTAAAGGAGAAAAACAGTCTACATGTCAGTTCGATGAACTCCAGGATAGAAAGGCCAGAAAGTACAGTGAGAAACAATCTGAAGCAGTCAGCAGCATTACTTTATTGTGAGAAGTGATGATGATGAATTTGGCTACAAAGACAAGAAATTCTGTGGTGTAAAAGATCACAGTCCAGAGTTACCAGGTTTACTGGACTGAAATCAGAACTGGAGCTGGATGCCAGTAGAATCAGACACTTTGGCTCCACAGAAGAAAACTGGGCAAGAATAAAGATTTTTTCATCCAAATGCCATGGCTTCAGTCCCTGGCTCTGGGAAAAACATGCACAAGAGCTTGGTTATTGTTTTCCCTGAAGATGTATTGTACAATTTGATATAGCACAAGAAATTACATTTACTTATTAGGGTATTTAGAATAGGGCAAAGCACTAGGCTAAAGATAGGAGTGAAAAGGAATGACCTTTTCAGACATTGTTTTCTGCCTTGACTTGAGAAGTTAGACTGTCATCCATTCATAATTTACTTGAAAACTGGTTAGGTTTTAGGTTGTTCTGTCCCTATTTGCAGGCTGTTTCAAAACCTTTGTGAAAAAAACCCAACTTATTTCCTTTTTAAACTTTTATGAACATTTTTATTTAGCTCAGTTTCTTGTGTTTTGGGTACTATGGCTTACACCAATAACTTTGGTAGTAGAAACTCCAAGGATAGTTGGGAAACTGGTCAACTGCCCTCACAGCCTTTGTTTTCATGCAATCATAGAATGGTCAGGGTTGGAAGGGATCTCCAAGATCATCTTGTTCCAACCTCCCTGCTGTGGGCAGGAACAACTTCCACTTGACAGGTTGTTCAAAGTCCCGTCCAGCCCAGCTTTGAACACTGCCAAAGATGGGGCAGCCACAGGTTCTCCGGGCAACCTGTGCCAGGGTCTCACTACCCTCACAGGAAATAACTAATATCTAATGTAAATTGACAGTCTTTCAGTTCAAAATCATCCTCCTGGTCCTATCACTATGTGCTCTTGTGAAAAAACAGTCTCCATATTTCTTTTAGACCCTCTTTAGGTACTGTAAGGCTGCACTAAGGTTTCCCTGGAGCCTTTTCCAGGCTGAACCAGCCCAGCTCTCTCAGCCTGTCTTCATAGGAGAGGTGCTCCAGCCCTCTGATCATCTTTGTGGCATCCTCTGGACTTGTTCCAACAGGCCCACACCCTTCTTATGCTGGGGCACCAGAGCTGGAGACACTGGGTGGGGTCTCATGAGAGCAGAGTAGAGGGGAAGCGTAGCCTCCCTCAACCTGCTGGACATGCTTCTGGTGCAGCCCACACTGCTGGGTCATGCCACTCGGAGCTGTTGACCACAACTTTTTGAGTGAGACCATTTTCCTGAATTAGGTGAACCACTTCCTGCTTCCTACTAGAAATATCTCACCTGGGGTGAGGTTTGGGTTTTTTTTTTTTTTGTTTGTTTGTTTGTTTTTTCAGTACTTTGTTGGCCTTACAAATTTGTATCAGTTTCTGTGCTTATTCCTAAAACACCTGAAAATAGTTATAAACTGCCTACTTATAAAGCCATTTGCCTACAGTTTTTCCTGCTTCCCAGTTCAAGGTAGTTTTAGCATGCTTCATTTAAGGAAATTCCAAGGCTTTTTTAATATTCATATTCTCGACTTCTACAGGAATTCTTACTTTACTCAGCTTCCCATACTTAAAGTTTGCCTTTTTGAAATAAAAATCATGGCTACGGATAAGCATTTATTCTCTTTTCCCTTTAAATAAACTGGAAGCAGCTTCCGGTTACTTAATTCAACTTTATTTTGCATGTGCAACTCTCCTATATCATTATTTCTAAAAGTCTGAAAGAACCTGATTTGTTGATTTGAGAATTATTTCATACAGAAACCTGTCAGCTGCCATGTTGAGGAATAACTTTGTCAAATTATTAGTAGAAAGCACTGGTTCATATAAGCAGATTTTAAATTGTTTATTATAGATTTCCTGTTAATGTTCAGCTTTCTAATAAGAGAGTGGGTTTCAATAGTATGTTATTGAGGTGGCCTCTTTAGAACCTCTCTTCTCATGCTTCTTCCATATTTTAAATGAAACTTTATATTGTAGAATGATGTGGACTGGAAGGGAGCTTAAAGATGACCTAATTCCAACACCCCTGCCATGGGCAGGGACACCTTCCACCAGACCAGCCTCACAGCCCCATCATGCTGTCCTTGCTTATTTCATTATAGTTTGTTACATCACTGGTAAATAATTCTTCTTCCCTGAAATATTTTTCTTAAGCACCTTTTCTTTCTTAATAGCTGCAGGTGCCTGTATTGGTTTAGGGTTGCATTTTCATTTGGTTTTGGGTTATCTGTATAATATCTGTGTACAGTCACACATTAACAAGTTTATCTCTTCATTTTTCTATTCAAGTTTATTATACAAATGGCAGTAAGGGTAAGTGTCCATTTTAAGCTATATAGGAACTTTATGTATAAACTTGGGTTTTTAATATTTATTGAGCATTTAAGCCTGATTGACTTTATTCCAGGACTTCATACACTCACGTGGGTAAGATAAATGCATCATCTCCATGAGTGCAAAATGCTTACGCATATGTAAGAGCTTATATGTGCAAGTGAAGTAGTTAGATCAGGCCTCCAGCTAACACTGTTAATCTTGTAGTATGATCTCAGGTGCCCTTAAAATGCATAAATCTGTGATGATGAGCTATTTTATATCAACTTCGTGGAAAAGCCCATTAAACAACTAGGAAACTGCAGACGGATAGTTTGTTACCAAAGTTCTCTTAAGTTGGAAGAAGCTGTTTTTCATACAAAATAAATAATCATGGTAGTTTTTGACATTGATCTGAAATACCAGCACAGAAATGGCACTGACATAGTCAGCAATTGCCGATATCTTGTTCAGTGCTATGCAGTGGATTGTTTAATCTTCCAGTTCTCAGTTCTCTACCCAGGAAATACAGAATAATATTTAGCTTTCTCATAATGTTAGCATGTTAGGATTAGTTTCTGAAGGCTGCTGAATTAGCCAGATGAGGAGCTTTGTAAATCAGACAATCTAGATGTGAATTGCAATCTGGACTCCTCCTTTGGGACTCCCTTGGAAGGCAAGTATATTGAGACATTTTCTCTTGGATTATCATACAGCAAAACTGCTCTATGAGTACTAGTCAGCTTAAAGATTTTAGCATTTTCAATATGTCCTGTCTTTTACAGAGCCTATTATTCCTGACAATGATCAGAAAGTTGGGGTTTGAAGTGTAGACTGCTTGTTTCTCACTATGCTAGCTCAGGGCTAGTCGTGGTTTGTTCGCGTGATTTTTTACCCCAATACTAGCTGCAGATTGGAAGTGGAGCTGCTGTACAGTGGTACAAATCTCTTGGAAAATATCTGATATCTTAGTTTATATCAAACCATGAGGACTATTATTTATGCTGTTCCTGGTCTTCTTCATCATGGCTGTCAGACTGATATCCTTTCTAATCAGTTGGGTAGAAAGGGTTTAAAGCCTCAGGCATACATGCAAACCGGAGAAAGAAGCACTCTGAGACTCCCTGGCAAATGTAGCCTTCTCTGTCAGTGGGGAGCAAGACTGAGAGATGGAGATGACATTGAGGTTTTTTATTTAGTTGTTTTTTTCCAGTGGGCCTAGCCTTTGCTTATGTTCCATTTTGCTCAATAAAGCTCTGCAAGTCTGTAACATATCTCCTCGTCCTAAATTGTAAAAGCCAACTGAGAAGGCCCTAAGCTGTGGACTGTTTGCATCTGACTGTTATCACCCAGGTCCACTTCTTAGAAACAGTTTTAATAAGTGTGACTAATCAGAGCCAATCTCTTGATGATCTAAGACAGTGGATTTTTTTAAGCATGTTTTGCCAACCACAAGCATCTGCCAATCATCCCCCAAAACACACGAATTGCTTTGGAAGAGAAGAGTTTAAGCCGGTTGCCAAAGGTAAGATATTAAATGTGTAGCTATTTAGATAAGTGGGAATACTGGAAACATTCCTGAAAATACTTACACGTATACTTAAGCATAAGTATAGCATACACATAATTCTATTAACTTCAGTGGGACTGTATTTCTGAAGTGAACCACCTGTGTGCTTGAGAAGAACAAGTTATTAAGCTTCTCTGCATGCAGAATTTTATCCTGTGACTAAGTCTTTGTGTATCATGCTGTAAATTTACCCTGAAGCCTGCCATAAAGCCAGTGCTTTTCAAGGGTGTATTTGAAGAGCTCCACTAGAGTCTCAAGGCAGTTATAACAGTGTGTATTTGATTTACGGCATGCCATTGAATTAGAAGGGTATTTGAAAGGGGATTTATGTTAAAGTAATGTAGACAGTGATTTAGAGCATGGATTGTGGCCATAAGTATAGGCAAAACAGAAGAGTTTATTGCGGCAAACAGCTCATTGCCTTCTGCAGAAAAACACAGAAGTAGAAAATTTGGAGGTTGTCATGTTGGCTAAGTATATCTGTCAACTAAAAATACTGGTCAACACATGGCTTTTCAAAGTAAAGATGACTTTCAACAACATTTTGTGTAACCAGCACTGGATAGAATCATCAATGAGCTGGAACAGTGATTTGGAAAGGAGAACCGTGAAATCAATAAACCAGCCAGGACAACGAGTCCAAGAAATACACATTTCTTGGAAAATGGCAGAGTATTCTGGCAATAAGCGCTATAAATGAGTAGATCTGAGAATTTTGCCAAATCCTTCAACAATACCGTGATGGCTCCCGAATAGACACATGCCTTGACCTGATTAGTAAACATTTGGGTTGTATACAAAAATGCAGAAATGAAGTCTTAAAACAATAATTCCAAAGCTCTTTTTATAACTCTCTAGATCATTCTCAATATTGTTTTCATGATTTCTCATTGGAAGCTTAAAATACAAAGCCAGAACATCAGCTGGTATAAATTGCTTGACTTTTGTGAAGATGGACTGATGTTAATGATATGGGCATAATCCGTCTCCTTCAACATGTCTGTTCTCTGCCCTTAAGCACAATCTGTTATTCGGGATTTAAATAGATTTAAAAAAACATGAGGCTTTTCTGAAAAATGGAAACGTTATCAACAAAACATTGAACTTTAAAAACAGATGTAGAAGTTGTTCATGTATGCAAAGTGACAACTATTAAAGAAGCCAACTATAAACTTGCACTAGGAGAGAGATGAAGAGCACAGTGACTCATCTGGTAACAAAGTGCATCTCAATGAGCCCAAAATGTGCTTCTTGTTGCTGCACAAAGGAGCACGCTTCTGCTCCTGAAGGTGCAATAAACAGCAGTGTAACTGTGTATGACTTGTTGGTTTTTATTACTCTATATGATTTTGTTATAAAGAGCTGGTTTGGGGGTTGCCACACTTACCAGTTGGCTGCTTAGTTTTTTTTTGTTTTTAAATGCTAACACTTGGAAAACAAACCAGTGTCGATCCCTGATGTGAACTTGAGCTGTGATTCTCTGCTGACAGAATGTGATCAGACAGCTTTACCCATGAAAAGATCACAGATTCATTCTTGCAGTCTGAAGTCCCAGTGTAAAATCTTCCAGGATTCATCGGGAAAGCAGTGCTGTTTTCCATAACACCGGCCTTATGAGTGAAGTTACTAAAACCCCAGGACAGTGGATAAAACCTGACACAGGACAACTGCTTAGGACAGAAAGGTCTATGCAGTGAAATGATGCATGAACTATTAGGAGGGTGGGTGTTTAGCAGCTTCATTAGGAGGCCAGGGGAAGCATTCTGTGCACCAAGAAAGGGTGAAGGCAACTGTGTCTTGGAAACTTGACAAAGAGACCTTTGTGTTCTCCTCTCTTGTTCAGTTCAGCATCATCACACTCCTCTCTTTCCGGAAAATGTCCTCAGACTCAGCAGAGGTCCCTGTGTTTCTGTTTGCGTGTATGTGCAGGTCTTCTTCAGTCCTCTATCGCTGACACACTGAATCAGTCTCCTTCTGAATCCACATGGATTCACACAAACTGTGGGAGCTGGATGGAGGGAGCTCTCCTGCTCTTCTTTCAGGCAGGCTGTATGCTCAGCCAGACGTTTCAAGATTAATTATTTTCAAATCTGAGTTTATGTACGAGCCAGGAAAGGAAAGAAATTGCAAAATTGAGTTAAAGACTTTATTTATTTATTTATTCTTAATGGGGAAACAGAAGTTAATGCCAAAGCTCAAGGCTTTATCTGATACTTGTGCCAACAGGGCAACAGTCCAACAGGGAGCGAGCTGATGGCAGAAGCACAGAAGATGGAGCAAATAAATAAGTGGCAGCAGAACTGCACAGAGCACTGGAAATTGAAGATAAGGAACTACCTGCAAAAAGAAAGAATTTGACTACATAGAATGTGGAAAGAGAAAGCATGCCAAGGAAAATGACTTTGACAATACTTGGGAAAATATCAGAACAGACAAGGTTGAACTGAATGTCGTTGGATCAAGATTCCTTCTTTGGACACGAAAATTGCAGAAAAGCTTTAGTAATATAACCTTTTAACCCCCAAAATAATTGCAGAGAACATCAAGAAAATGTTATGTGAAATATAAAATGTCAGTTAACATTTTCAAGGTAATTTAACAACATTACAGATAGCAAAACATTTACAAATAGAAGTATTTCATAGACACTAATGAATAGACAGTAAAATCTAAAGAATGTAAAGGCCAGAGAAAACCGTCTTTAAGGTAAATTAATCACAATGCACTGAAGATATTATTCTGTTTCTGCGTATATGCCACTGTTGTTGGTTGTCGTATAGAAGCATACTGTTTCATATGGGAAAAAGAAAAGTGCAACTTTTTTGTCAGAGAGTTTTAAGAAATTGCCACCACTAGTACTTATCCTTTAGGATGCTTTGTCTTTTTCCCAAGCACCTGTTAGCTCCATGATGTTTCTGCAGAGGTAAATCCCCTATATTAGATGAAGAAAGCAACATAGAAAATTCTCATAGATGCTTAACTGTGAACAGAGTCACCAGGAAACGGGGGAGGGAATTGCCTCAATACCCTTGCTTGTCCCTAGTTAACTCACTTGGTTTTAGTACGGGTGGTTATGGCAACTGCAGGACAAACTTAGCAAGAGCAGCTACAGTATCAGAACCATGCACTTCCATACTTAGTGGTTATTTCAAGTTACACATTTCATGTATAGTGGAACATAGCAGATGGACTGGAGGGATGCTGATTTGTTGCATATATTAAAGGGAGTTTGCACTGATTCTTCTGTTGCAGGGAGTAAAAGCCTGCAAGTATTTGGTCTGAGAAGTGCAGAGAGGTTGCTCTCTTTGATTCTGAATGTCTCCAAACCCAAATTGATTAGATATCTTTACCAGCAGTAGGTGACTGTGTTCCTCTGCTGTATAACTTGTGTGATCAGACTTGTGTGATCTCCCTTTGTGGTTAAGGGCCAGATTTGTTGAAAATACTGATTGACTTCCTCAGCAGTCCAGAAATCATCTTAAAATAAAGCATAACATGTTATTACTTTAGCAAGTTATTTCTCTGGGTTACAGTTGTTCCAAGTTGATGACCACATGATGAGAAATTTTTCAGTGATAACATCTAGCAGAGGCAGTCTCACAAGAACAGCAGAGGCAATCACAAGCATTTGGGTAAGATCGTGGGCACTGCAGTTAGACTATTTCAAGCACCTCTTACTGTGTTCATTATAAAACCAACTTCTATAACATGAGTAGGTTGATAGGACACTTTATATTGTACATAATTTTAGTGCACTCTGTACATTACAAAATTCAAAATAAGTTGCATCTCATCAGAATCGCAGTATATCATGTCTTCAGGCTAGACTAGGAGATTATTAAACAGGTCCCACAGTTCAAAACAAGTTTTATTCTCTTAACTAGTGCCTGGAAATAGCCTATAGTTTTATTGTGGAAAACAGATGAAGGAATTCTGTCTCTTTTTTAACTTTTAATTAACTATTGAATGATGGATTATTGTCATCCCAAGCTTATAAGTTGAAGAAAGAAATTTCTTTTGCAAGATTCTGCCTGTATTTTGTAATACATTTGAGGAACTCTCATATGGATTAGATCTCCTGAGTCTGCTAGTGGCTGACATATGTTCTGTGAGAAAGGAAAATGACATATTGTTTTGTAAAACTATTCCCTGTGTCTTTCTACTTGCCAAGCTTTACTATACATTATCTGAGGAAAAAAGTGTGAAAATATTTTGTAATTTAGTAGGAAAAGTGGAACAAATGATTGCAATCAATTGTGTCAGTAATGGATATACTTATGTTAATATAAGTGCTGGTACCAGGAATATTTATTAAGCTCTCCAAGATATTTTCACTTGGCATATTTCAGATTGACTGGCTTGTACTCTGTGGAACAGGCCCAGCCCTGATTAACACAGATAAATTGAATGTTAATAATCAATACCAGATGAGATGAGCAAACTGTCAAGTGCTGAATGATAACAGCTTTCACAACGCTTTTTGAAATGCACATCCGTAATGCTTTGCCATAGAAGCCTGGAAACAAAATACCCTGTTTAACAGCTGGCATCAAGGAAACTGAGGAGATTATAGAGCAGAAAGAACATGCCCTTGAACTATCTTATAGCATATATATATATATGCTAATGTGTAAAAGGTCCTTGAACAATAATTTTGCTTTGTTTTTCAGGAGATTGCAGCAGAAATAAAGAAGTTGATGTTTGGAAATGAGGATTTCAAGACTACTACATTTCAAAATGGTCCATCAGATCTCATGTGCTGTTAAAGCCAGTATTTGGATAGAAACATTCAGAGATAACTGCTTCAGGAAGTGGTAATGATGAGGATGATGTGATCCCTGCTTCTTCAGGGTCAACACTAAATTTAGGATTTAGAATGATGCTCTCTTGCTTAGTATCTCAAGCTCTTGTCTTGGAGGCTTAGTCTCATCATGTCAATCTACATTGTCATGTTGACTGAATTTGCACCATAGCTCTAGCTGTGTTTCCTACTCATGCTATAGTGTGCCTGATGATGTTTCTCTTTGGTACTGCATAATGTGTTTGCAGGGATATTTGGGGTCTAAATATGTTGTACGTACAAAGTTGAATTTTTATTTAGTTGTGTTTTATTTGAGCATCTCTTTATCACAGGCCCTGGTGTTCGCAGAGAACTTCAAACACCCTGATGTCTGCTAGAATGGTAACAGGAGAGTGCAAAACCAATCCAGGAAGTTTCTTGAGTGTATTGAAGACATTTTCTTGAAGCAGATGATCAATTAACTGATGACTGGACCGGTTACAAACAAGGAAGGACTGGTTGAAAAGGTGAAGGTCAAGGGTGGCCTTGGCTGCAATCACCATGAGACTTTGCAAGTCCCCATGGAAGACAGACCTGAAGGGGAAAGGGGCCTGGGAGAGCAGATCAGTCTGCAAGGAGAACCTTCTTAGAGGTTAAGAGTAGTCTATTGCAATGTGTAGAAAGTAAAGCAAGCATAGTAGAATATCATCCTGAATGAAGAGGGCGCTGCTGATCGGGCTCAGATGTGGAAAGGAAGCACACTGAAGGAGGAAGCAGTGACAGATGTGTAAAAGACACCACTTGAGCGTGCAGAGAAGGAATTGCAAAATCCAAAGCTCAGCTGAGCTGAAATTAGCAAAGGATGTGAAGGGCAACAAGAAGAGCTTCTTGTGCATGTGCCTGGAAACAGTGACCAGTGTCAGCCTTGGTCCAGTGGCCACGCAGCAAGTCTGTTGTGATGAGGCAGGTTCAGGGTCAAGCCAGGAAAAGGAGCCAGCAGGTCAGGATCAGGGAGATGCAAGACTGGGCAGTGACACAGCTGCAGCACAGCTGCAGTGTCAAACACAAGAGCCTCAGCTTGAAAGCAGCTCCCAAGGGACAGAAAGGCAGGCAGGCCCTTGCTGCGGCTGCCTCTAGCTTTCTTCCCAACAAACATCTCAGATCAGCAAAAGGGCTGCCCTTGCACTCGGTTAACTAAACTCCCGAACCAACTAAAATCCTGGAAAGGGGAGTTCACTCAAGGCCCTGATGCAATAACAGCCTGGGGATTCACTGGCCAGAAAGTATTCCAGCACAAACCCTGGGAGACCTGGTGGACAAGGCACTGAACATGAGTCAGCAACATGACCTTGCAGCAAAAAAGGTTGCCAGCACTCCAGGCTCTCTTAGCAAAAGGTCAGCCAGCTGCTGAAGAGAAGTCATTAGTCTCTGTTTACTCTGTCCGGTTTTAGGCTCCCTATCACAAGGCAGACACATATTGAAGCAAGTCCAGTGGAGGGCTGCCAAGTCTGTGGCTGGAGCTTGTGATGGAGGAAAGGCTGAGAGAACTGTGCTTGTTCAGCCCCAAGGACAGATTACTTTAGGAGGAGCTCCCCTGTTGAATTTACTAAGGGGTGGGTGCAGAGAAGATGGAGCCAGACTCTTCTCAGAGGTGCACAGTGGAAGGACAAGGGGCAGTAAAGATCATCTGGAACATGAGAAATTCTGGTTTGAATCAGTAATTTATTTGTTTGCTGAGAGGTTGGTCAAACACTTGAGTGAACAGGTTGGCCAGGGAGGCTGCAGCATCCTTCACCTTCAGTCTGTTCTGAGCAGGATGCTGGACAAGGTGACCTCTGGAGGTCCTTTCCCACCGTTGTGACTTCGTGTGGCAGTGAGGTACTTTGGTGCAGTGTCAGAAAGCAAGTCCTAGGATAGCACATGGAGGTTTGCACTTAGCAATGTTTGTATTTCTCAGGAATATATACACATTATCTACTCCAACATCTGCTAATAATATAACGGAGTATGAAGCAAAATGACTTTCTAATGGAACTACTGAGAAAAGCAAGAGATGGAGGATTCTGTGCAAAGTAAGTAATATCAGTATGATTTAATTTTTGTTTGCCTGGGACTCTGGGAACAAAATTGCCTGATGCTGTCACAGACTTGAAGCAACACTTGATAACTGCTGAGAACCCTATATTCACTTTTACACCAGTGAGGAATAAAGTCCTGAAAAAAAATTGTTCAGGTGGCTCCACAATGTAGCTGTTGCCGCCTTTCTGAACTCTCTCAAGCACATCCTTTCAAATGCTGAATAGTATGGTGTCCTATCATTCTTCTGCTCTTAAACTGGATCCAGTGGTTAGGGTAGGAAGTTGAACTACCTTCAATAATTAAAGTCATCAGCTGTATCATGCAGGGCTGTATTGTCCCAAGGATACCCCGATGGTCTTGCTTTTCTGGATCTGTCACTTCCTTGTTCCCATCTCATTCTAGCCAGATATTAAACTCAATAATTTCTTCAGTAAGCATAGCAGTAATTACGGCAGTTTAGTGTATCAGGTAATTACTGGAGGTTACACTCACATCTGCTGTGCTCTCAATCAGGTTTTTGCCTTCAGCATCCAATCCAGTGGCAAGTCAAAATAGCAAGGGATTTAAACCATCTGTCTGAGCTGCTAGAAGTTACTTAACACAAAGATAACTTGGTCAGTTGTTCCAGCAGCTCTGAATGAAGAAACCTGCAGAAGATGTGTTTGGTATTTCAGTGATTTACCTGCGATCCAATTGAATAACAAAGCGCTATGGCAACAGAAGTGTAGGAAGTCTTCCTCAAAAAGCTTGCTATGTACCTACATTAGGATTCATATATTGCACAGGGATATAATTTTTCCTTCATAGAAAAAATATTCATTGATTTTATGCTAGAGGAAATATGCCTTTTCCTAAGAAGGAAGGTTGTCATTACTGAATTATCTGATGCAATTCATTATGAGCAAAGCACCCACGATAAAATAAGAAGGCAGATCTCTGGCCAAAGAGCCTGACACTGTGGGCTCCATATTATGTCAGCTGCAATATTAGAATGTGGGTTAGGGATGTTGTGCAGCATATTCTGATAGGGGAAACTGTGTGGTGCTTTTTAATCTTTTTTTATGCAAGTCAGTATAAAAATACACCACCCCTATTGGCTATTTGTAAATTAGATACTGTTTAGAGTTGAGAAATTGGCTTTTTTTATAACTAATTTCCATACAAAGCATCTGTCAGTATATACTCTTTCATAATGATGCCAGTGCAAACAGAGGGCCTTAATCTATGGCAAATAAACAGCTGGAAACTGTTCTTTTATTGTTTAGTATTGCTTGATTTACTGCTTGAAATTGTTTTGATAGACATAGTAGACAGTTTCCCAAAAAGCTTATAGACATTTAACACATCCTCATTTTAACGAATTTCGGTTCTTAATTTCATGTACGTTTAGCCTCACCACAAGTCCACATTCAGCAGATGACAACAGCATGAAATTTTGATGGCTGACAACAAAAATCAGTTTCTTCATGCTCTGGCTAGAACTTTTTAAAACGTAACTTTCAAATATGGGCAAAAAAACCCAACTTGCTCCGTGGCAATTTTAATGAGTACAAGGCTTATCAGGTAGTCTACAACCTATAGCACTTAAAATATACATTTGAGAAATGTGAGGAGTATACCTTTGCCTAAGCAGAATACCTGAATTTATACAGCAAGAAAGCATTCAATCCGGTAAGAAACTTTTACTTGCAAATGACTTGAACGAGTTATTTCCTTCCACCAAATACATGCATACTGAAAGATGCTGCCTGACCCTGCTGCTTCACTAAAAAATTCACCCTTAAGAAAACTATCTGCAGGGCTGAAAATATCTCCACAGTAATCACTAACTGTGAGAAAGAATCGGGTGTATTCCCTTAGAGCTGCCATCAGTGTTTCCCAAATGTTTCTTGGAGGGATTTTCTTTTATGCAAAGTAGAGAACAGTTTCTTCAGTCTTCTTTCTTTGAACTTCCTAACAAGGAGGCTGGTTTGAAGGTATCTGACTCGCATCTAAACTGAAACCAGGCAAAGACCACTGCTTGTTTTCAAACACTCCTATGAATAATCAACATCCACTGGAAAGTACTTGGTATTCGTAGGCTGAAGGCTGGATTTGGGCAGCAGAGCTGAAAGGTGGTTTATTCTACTGTTAGAGTCTGCCAGCTGTCATGTCTGAATAAATCAGAAAGCCACCCAAATAATTTTCTAGAATGTCTATGAATTAAGGTTAGTATGCATGAAACTGTTATTTATCTTTTCTTTCTAAACTAATTTACATCCAAGCCACTGGTAAGACATTAGTACTGCATAAGTAAAGCAAATGTCTGGTTAAACTTTGCAAAGGCTTGTAAATATTTACTAGCTACATACTTCACGTCTTCAGTAGATTATGGTGCAAATCTAACTAACAAAAGGTATTATGGATCAGACTGTGAGGATTAGCAAATACTACCAGTAAACCAAATGCTGAGCTAATACAGCCATGTAATCATTTAAACTTCTAGCTCTTACAGCTCTGTAGTCTGAATTTATATTCATAAAAGTTCCTTCAGCTCCTTTGTTGAACTTGCAGTTAAAGCTGACCTGATTAAGAAGACCTGCTTTCTCAGTGCTCTTGGTAGGACACATTGATTAGAAAGCCTGAGAATCTTCATTCCTATCCAAGCAAGGATCTCTCCCCAGGAGTTTACTGATTAATTAATGCGTGTGTTTACCTGTGCGTGCGTGTTTGCACAGAATAGCCTTTGCACACAGCATGACTGAAGGGACAATGACAGTTATCAGAATGCTGCATCCCTGAACTTTAATGATAGCATAGCATGATCTTCATGCAAAAGTCCTACCCAGTCATGTCTATACCTTCTCCAGGTGCCACCTTTGCTCATGTTTTCCTTAAATCATTATCTGTTCTTAAGCAGAAAAATGTAAGCTTTTTACTGTGATTTTTTTGAATGATCATAGAAAGATGAAAAAATGTGTTTGGGTAGATCATGCAAGAAACTGATAAATATGTAGAACATTTGTAGACATCTATTTACTATTCATATTTATTTAATAAACTTCATAGGCTTCTTGCAAGAAACCTATTTTAAATCAGTGACTGTCTTTAAAGATGGATTATAAAATGACCTACTGTAGGTATCTGGTGTTTTTTAAAAGTAAGTATTTCCTCTTTTAGATATTGTCTCATGACAGTATTACGGCTAAGAAGCTTAATGGAGAAACTGGTGTTTGTAAATTTGGGGGTTTGGAGAACTTTGCATAGGGAGATTGTCATTCAGTCACTATTTGGGATAAGTATGTGTAGTATTCGAACAAGCTAATAAAAACATATCCTCCAATGCCATTAAAATGAACAGCAAACTCTCAGTGAGATCAGCATTTCATTCTAAGAGATGCTTTCCAAGTCTGTGAGGTCTGACAAGGTGATTATGTTGTTACAAGATATACTGATAGCTGCTGAGATAACATAAACCAACTGTAACTTGTTTGAAGGAATGAAGACTAAAAGTGATCCTAGTACAAAGAGGCTCGGGTGAATGAAGAAGTAATTCTTGGTACGAAGTATAAATTGCTGATCATATGAATGTGTTCCAAGAAATACTTTGCTGTAACTACAATGGGAAATTACAACTTTTTTGGTTTTTGACAAACCTACTGGTGTTCCCAGGGAAAACATCTTTTTCAGCAAGCTCTGCCAACAGTGTTCTGAAGGAAATCCCTTTATGGGTTTCAGCTAAGAGTAAGACTACTTTTATTAGTAGTATATTTAACTATTAAATGAAATGTACCTGACCAAGGAGGACTTAAGTAATACTTAAGATCCCTTAATTCACTATACATGCATTTTAGGAAGATTATGAGAGCTTTCTTCTAACTCAGAATTGGGTAGCAAACTAAAAAATAAAGCCTTGCTGGAATTAGTTGGAAGTAAACTCAGTTTCCTGCACTCCCTATGAATCTCCTCGCACAAAGCATGTGCATTTTCATTTTGCATTGGGAGGATTCAAGTTCCCCCATGCTAAACGGTAAACAGAATACTTGCCTTCAGAGGCTTTGTGCTTTTCCCTTCTCTCTGTCCCTTTTACCTTCTCCCTGCCAAAAAAAAATTACTATATGTGTGTACATAATGGTTTCAACTTTACAAACGTAATTAGATTCTCACAGAACTTCTCTCCCTTGCTTCACCATTTCCAAGCGACGTGATGTGTGGCCAATTCTTGTCTGTTTCTCATATCCCTTTTTGGGTTCCTAGCCCTGCTCTGCATCACTTTTATAGACCCAAACCCACATGGTTTTGATTTGGCAGAGAATGGCAGATTGTTCCATAGTAGAAAGGATGTGGATACTTGTTTTTTGGACTTTGCTTGGTGTTTTTCAACCTCCACCTCCTGTTGTTCCCATATTGAATTTGGTTGTAAACTAGGAAGTATGCTACTCATTTTGTTATGTTGATCCTTTGAGATGGAGCTGCCCTTATGCCACTTCCATCCTCCTCTGATTCAGATCAAGTAGGTTTTTGGATATTTTTCACCCAACCTCTTACTGCTAAGCATTAATCAGTTTGGGAGAAAATTGGGACTTGTGGGTCCAACACAGCTTACATTGGATGTCTTTTACTGACAGTATGTAAGAGCTGAATAGTGTCTGTAAATACCTGTATCAGTTTTAAGGCTCCTTTATGTTATTACAGTGCTGCAAACTTGACTAGTGAGTACTAACCACTGGCAAACTGCAATTAGAATCATAGAAGCATAAAATAGTTAGGGTTGGAAAGGACCTTAAGATCGTCTAGGTCCAGTCCCCCTGCCATGGGCAGGGACATCTCACACTAAACCATCTCACCCAAGGCTTTGTCCAACCTGGTCTTGAGCACTGCTGGGGATGGAGCATTCACAACCTCCCTGGGCAATCTATTCCAGTGCCTCACCACCCTAACAGGAAGGAGTTTCCTCCTTATATCCAATCTAAACCTCCCCTGTTTAAGTTTTAACCCATTACCCTTTGTCCTGTCACTACAGTCCCTAATGAAGAGTCCCTCCCCAGCATCCCTATGGGCCCCCTTTCGGATACTGGAAGGCTGCTATGAGGTCTCCATGCAGCCTTCTCTTCTCCAGGCTCAACAGCTTCTCAGCCGATCTTCATATGGGAGGTGCTCCAGCCCCCTGATCATCCTTGTGGCCCTCCTCTGGACTTGTTCCAACAGATCCATGCCCTTTTTATGTTGAGGACACCAGAATTGCACACAATACTCCAGGTGAGGTCTCACAGGAGCAGAGTAAAGGGGCAGGATCACCTCCTTCAACCTGCTGGTCATGCTCCTTTTGATGCATCCCAGGATACGTTTGGCCTTCTGGGCTGCAAGCGCACACTGAAGCTGGCTCATGTTCATTTTCTCATCGACCAGCACCCCAAGTCCTTCTCCACAGGGCTGCTCTGAATCTCTTCTCTGCCCAGCCTGTAGCTGAGACTGGGATTGCTTCGACCGAGCTGTAGGACCTTGCACTTGGCATGGTTAAACTTCATGAGGTTGGCATCAGCCCACCTCACAAGTGTGTCAAGGTCCCTCTGGATGGCATTCCTTCCCTCCAGTGTATCAACTGAACCACACAGCTTGGTGTCATCGGCAAACTTGCTGAGGGCGCACTCAATCCCACTGTCCATGTCACCAACAAAGATGTTAAACAAGACCGGTCCCAACACTGATCCCTGAAGGACACCACTTGTTACTGGTCTCCAGCTGGACATTGAGCCATTGACCATAACTCTTTGTGTGTGTGTCCATCCAGCCAGTTCTTTATCCACCCAGTGGTCCACCTATCAAATTGATGTCTCTCCAGTTTAGAGACAAGGATGTTGTGTGGGACAGTGTTGAACGCTTTGCACAAATTAAGACTGAGTAGGAAACTTACCTTTAAAGTACCTGTTTTACAGTTCCTCATATCAATAAAATGAATGTTCATCACCCCCACCTCCTGCAAATCATAGAATCATAGAATAGTTAGGGTTGGAAAGGACCTTAAGATCATCAAGTTCCAACCCCCCTGCCATCGCCAGGGACACCTTGCTCTAAACCATATTACCTCATATATCAGTCCCTACACTAATGCTTTAGAGAGAATTTAGGCAGAGATCAGCCATTTTCATGTTATGCGAAGCATTAAGAAAAATATTTATTTATGTATTCTGGATTAGCTGGTAGAATGTCTGACTCTGAAAAGACCAAATATCAATTTGCTGCATGGTTCTAATTTGGAAAGAAAAACCGAAGAGTAAAGAAAAGCAAACTAGATTACTTCTTCAGGAAATCTTAACATAATCCACGCTTGCATTATCTATTAGGTTTTTCTTTCAGTTTCTCCTTCTGCCTCAACCCTTTCTTAGGGAAGAGCTGAAAACAAGTTGTCAGCAAGAGGTGCTTCTGAACACCAGCACCTTTCCTAAAACATTGTCTTTCATTAAAAGCTGCTGTGGTTGCAAAACTATCTTGAAAGCATGAACTGAGAGCAACCTGGGCACAGATGTCTGTTTAAGCTTTCACAAAGTCTGAGATAATAGCTCTGAGAGATGTGAGCCTCATCTCAACAGGGTTTTCTCTCATATGCCTTCTATTTTAAATGTGAACTTTCTCTACTCTTCCTGCTCTTCCAGGTTAAGTCACTGCTTCCAGTCAATCTGCTCTAGTGACAAGGCATGCATTTACTGTGGGAAAGAAACCCTACCCAATTTTTCCCCAATTACGATAAAATAAGTTCCAAGTGACCTGATGGTCCTGTCTGCCAAGACAGACACCATGCCAAGAGGCTGGCTGGAATCACACAGTAGATCAGCCTGGAGGGCCACCAGACCACTTTTCTGTCTGTAAAAGTGGCAAGCATCAGCAGCTTAAGAGAGATGCAAACACACAGTAGGCTTATAAAAGTCAGTGTAATCCAAAACACAGATTTACCGAAATCCTGAAATATAGCATATTTTTTATTTTCTGGTATGCTTCAAATGGATTTTTTCCACACATAAAATGTCTCTGTATCTGGATAATCCTCCAATCCAAATTCAGTCTTGCTAAATTATTGGCCCTTTTTTTTTTGCAGCAGAGTTCCAAATTCTGTGTGCTTTGCAGAACATACTGGGAGAGAGAAGGAGGGCAGAAGAGAGGTAGAGAGACAGATGTACGGACAACATTGCAGTGGTTTCCTTCCCCCTGTATGCTTTCTGGTGTACTCAGCTTCACTTCCTGCTGCTGAAGCCCTTTTGGTTCTGCAGCATCCCCGGGTGCAGGACATAGCCTGTCTTGGGGCTTCAGCTGAGCAGCTTTGGGCTGCTGCAGAAGGGTCCCGGCCTGACTCTCCCCATTGCTCCCTCATCTCTCCTGTCCCTTTAGTTCAGACTGATCCTATCAGAGAATTTAACAGTGAGCAAGTTTAAGCTGCCTCCTTCAGGGGCCTCTCATGGTATACAAAAATATACATTTGATGTTTTTTCTATCCCCCTCCCTGAGCTATATGAAGCACGTGGCTATGTGTTAAGGAGACAAAACCCCAAACAATTTAATTTACTTCAGTGGGAGTTGCCAATGCTGGCTGTTAAAACACAGCCCAAAACAGTTGCAAAATGAAGGCTGGGAAAGTAAGTACTTGAAACCCAGGAAAATCCCAAAGCTAAGGTTTCTGCTGCAACATTCAGTAGTTTTCACTGCACATCTATATGTTTTATTATTGTTTAATCTATATCCTGTGAGGTGTGTAGGATGTGTAATGAAGCCAAAACAATATTGCTTCGGAATGGTTAGTATTTGCAATTTCCTGACTTTTGAATATTTGATTTTCTTCATCCTCGGTAATGCACTAATGCTGTTTTATGTGTTTAATATATAATTGGCTTGATTTTTTCTTCAACTGTCGATAGGATTAGTTTCTGAGCAGGAGTGAACAGAATGATGCTTTTTCTCTAGCCCGGTACCACAGAATCTATTTAGTGCATTTTTTTCATTGCAGTGATACTACGCTGGGTGAGGGAAACTTGGTGTAGGTGGGAATTTGGCTGCTCAGTGCCTCTCAGATGAATGAGACTTGGAAGCCTCTCAAGGACAGCGTTCTTTTTCCTTCCTTTCCAAACTCACTGGAAACACTCGAGGGTATAAAGCTTTTTAATGTGTGTTTATGGGACGGTGCGTTTACTTCAGCGCCTTCCCCCGCAGCACCACCTCTTGAGCAGCCCGGGAGCCTGTTTGTTTAGCACTCGGTAAAAATAAGAGGCTAAACAGATTACCGCAGGTTAAATTAACATTTATGACCTTTAGCATGAAAGGCTCCACTTTCCCGCTGTGCACGAAGAATGTAGAAGGGATGCTAAGATGTACAAGCCAATACGCTCTCCAGGCTCAGCTGAGGAGTTACTTTGGAGCTGGTGATGGCGTCCAAATGGTGGAACGTGCCGGCCTCGCTGCTGCCGTACCTGTGCGCTGCCCTACTCCACCTTCAAGGGGCCTCCGCCCGGGTCCGCACCGGCACCAGTCCTGGGTGTTGCGGCCACCGCGGACCGGACCTGGCGCTCCAGGACCCGCGCACCTGCCGCGGCGGGCAGGGGCTGCTATCCGCCTACCCCTTAAGGGAGCAGGCCCCCTGGCCCTCCCCCGTCGGGCTCAGGTGACACCGGCCCCGGCGGCTCCCGGGGCCGCAGCGGAGCTTCCTGCTTCCCAGAAGGTGCCGGAGCGACTGCAACAGGAACTGAGAGACGGGGGGAGGAGGCGGTGCCGCCGCCCCGCTTCAGTCGCGGCCCGAGCCGGGGGAGCGGAGCGGAGCAGCCATGGGCCACCGCCCGCCGCCGCCGCGCTGAGCCGCCCCCGGCACCGACGGCAGAGGGGCCGGCGCCGCCCGCTCGCCCCTGCCGGGCGGGGCGCTTCTCGCCGCGGGGCGCTGGAGCAGCCGCGGGGGCCCGCGATGTAACCATGGACAGCAGGTTCAAGTGAGTGTGTGTGTGGGAGCGACAGGCAAGGGTCGCGGAGGGGCTGTCAGGCGCGGCGGGCCGAGCTGAGCTCTGCGGCGGGCAGGCGGCGAGTAGGCCTCGCAACCACCCCGGCCTGCCGGGCCCGCCAGGCGGCAGGCGGGCGGGCATGGAGGGAGGGGAGAAGGGGGAGCGCACCCGGCGGGAGCGTGCGAGGGGCCGGGCGCGCCGCGGCCGCTGAATGACAGCGGGGCGGGCGGGAGGCAGCGGGGCCGGGAGCGGGCGCTGCGCAGCCGGCCGGGGCGAGGCGGGACCCGTGGCGCGGGGGGAGCGGGACCCGTGGCGCGGGGGGAGCGGGACGGCGCCCCCCAGGCTGGCCCGGAGCAGGGGGAGGAGGCGGCTCTAGCCCCCGACCTCTCCGCAGCCCTTTGCCGTGTCCTGCAGCCGCAGGGCGCCTGCCCTGGCATTGCCCGACCGCCGCTGCGGGGGGACCGCGCTCCTGCAGCCGCCGGCCTCGCCGTGCCGTGCCGTGCCGTGCCGGTCAGAGGTGTGGGTCCGGGAGGAGCAGCGTGTGCTTTGTCGGGCTGTGGCTGGGGAAGGGGGACCATTAAATGGTGGTAGCTGGTTCCTGAGGCGCCCACCAGGCGCGGGCCCAGCACCCTGCATGGGTCGCCGGAGCTTCCTCAGGCCTCGGCAGTGACCTTGCCTGCAGGGCCTGGCGGGCTAAGGTTGGTAACGTGAATCTCTCCAGCAGCTACAAACCTTCTTGCCATTGTCGTAAGGCAGGTGCAAATGCAGGTTTTTAGGTGTTTACAAGCACTGCTGTCCAGCCTTCCGCTTCAGGAGCGGCCCCTGGTCTTGCTGACATTGGAAATTGACGAGATGTTAAACACAGGTTTTGGAAATTGACAAAAAAAGTGTCCGTGTAAATATACGAAGAATGAGCAGGCTTCTGCCCGGTAGCTGTAAAGGAAACGAGAGACAGTCTGACAATGCTCAGATTAGTTTGACACATTTTTGACACTTATAAGCATAGTGGGATGTGAGGAGTAAACTTAGAAGCATTTTTCTGCAAAAGCAGATTTCGAGTGGTATAGTGAAAGACAGAAGGCAGTGTTACTTCAAAGAGCCTTTTTCGTCAGGGTAGTTCAGCTTGGAGTTGAGCTAGAAGCACTCCTCCGGTGTTTGTAACACTTACTGGTACATATTAAAAAACCCAGCATTGCAGGGTGGGTTTAGGGAGAAAAGGAAAGGGGAAATGGCCTGAGAGTATAAACCCAGTGCCTGAGCTAAGAGTGATGTCGTGAGGAGACGTCACTGTTTTTAAGGGAAGGTTTTTTGTAGTTCCCTTTTCTAGGTGGCTCAGTGAAGCCAACCCTTATCAGTTTTGTCCTGGCCCTGTTCCCCAGCCAGAGGAGCAATGGCTGGACTTTAATAGCAGAGTAAATCCCCAATATGCTGTATTTAGGCTGTTGTAACTCAGAGCAGAATTTGATCTACTACATACAGGATCAGTAGATAAAGGGTTTTCCCAACTAAATGCTTTAAAATGCGATGCAAAGAAAGACTGTGATACAGGCAGGTTATGTCTCCATAACCTGAATTAGACTATAATTGCATATCTCAGTTGATGATGGTCTGTGAAAGCATGTACTGAATCAGTTAATTTGTGACAGCTGAAATTTCACCCAGCTCCACCTTTGGATGTCATTCAAAACTTTCGTTAAAGAAACAACAGGCTGTTAATTTGCTGCCTGCTGTATTTGAAGCATTCTAGAAACCTGGAACCAAGTCTTGGGTTTCCTCATTTACCTAAAACTCCAGCTCTCTTCAGAGGGAGTGTTACCCAGGAAGGGAGTTCAAGTGTGAGCCTTTTATGTGGTTAAATAGATAATTGATATGGGTGTGGTTGTACCATTTGTTTTTAATATAAATAGCAGCGTGCTTGGTAAGTAGAGAGAGGTGGGTGGTAGAGTAATGGCATTTAGAACTGTTTTAATAAATATTTAGTTTGGGGTTAGGTTGAGTGTAAATTGCTGATGGCCTATGCAGTTTGTTATTAACAGGTGTGTATTTACTGGGGAGGTGAAAGAGGCACTGGCCTTCGCACTGGCCTTCACGCTGGCCATGATGGCTGCTGCAGATATGGAGGCTCCATCCTCTTGGCCAGCTCAGGGTTGTGTCCATCCCTAATTATTGCATTAATGTTTTCTCATTCACTGAATCATGCGTGAGATTCAGCCCTTAAATTTAAAGATCAATATCTTGTGAAAGAAGCAGCTCAGTGATTTTTAGCCTTATGGAGGTAATCATATACATTTAAAGGGTAGTGGCTGAATTTGTGCAATTACAGTGGCAGTCTAATTATGAGCTATTTCTATTAAGTAGAAATAAAATGTAGCTCTAGAAAATGCTGCCCTTGACTCCATTAATATGTTTCAGATTGATTGGTAAGGATTTTAGTGGCTTTTTTTTTCCCCGACTGTTAGCCATGGTGTGATGGAGTGACTTAAAAGCTATTTGATGTATAATGCAGTATAAAGTATCACTTAAATAGTGATAATGCAGTAGTGATAATGCAGTAAATAGTATCACTTAAATCAGACAGTTTAGCTTCATCTTCCTTATTCTTTTTTAAGGCTGTACAGGCAAATGTGACTTTATTTTTCCTTAGAACTAAATTGATTTCTAATTTTATTTTAATGAAATTTTAATTTATTTTAATGCTATTCTGTGCAAATAGAATGGAAAAGATATAACACAGTAGAAATACAATCTGAAACGTATATGTGATTAATCAATTAATTGTTTGCTCCTTCTAGGGAAAATCCAGAACGTACCTTTGATTTGGTACTGAAAGTAAAATGCCAGGCATCTGAAAATGAAGGTAATATACCCTACTTATTGATGCTTATTTGTGGAAATGAGATGGGAAAAAAGTTACATCCTGATCTAGTATCATCTTATGTTTTGAATTGCTCTTGGATTGGGGTTGTATGAGAAAGCATGTGGTTATTTTATTGCCTTTTAGAATCTAGTTATGTGTTAAATTATAGTTGTTGTGGGTTTTTGTTGTTATAAGCCATTTTCATTTTGGCTATTGTAAAAATATTTTTGTTCTGAGAGAAATACTTGCAAAGCTTGGACTTGAAATACATCTTCTACAGTTCTGAAGTCTTGAAATGTTAATTCTGTATAGATTTGATTTTAGCAGAGCAGTTGACTTCTTTCTATCAGTGGAATGTTAATTTTAATCTGTGTGATAGGGAGAAAGTAAGTTCTTTTTTGAGCAACAGTCTTTCTAGCTCATGTTTGGCAGCTGCTTTGGTTTGATACATTATAAACAGCAATGAGTGCTGACCTGAGCTTATAGTAGCTGTCAGTTTCATGTCTCTATAAACACGTAGTAAAGAGACGTAGCAATGCAAGAGTTATCTGAGAGAGGCCTTTTTCCTCTTGGGTAAAAAGAAGATGGTATTTCCAGTGCTGAAATTAAAGTGACCTCTAGAAAGTCCACTGGGGGAACTTGGTTTCTGTTCTCATCTGAGGTTGTTGGCCTTAGAAAAACACAGGGAGAGAAGTCTCATTGGGGTTGTGTTGTGGTCATATTAGTCTGTGACAGCTCTATCTTAATCACAATTTTATAAACAATAAACTACATCTAAAAAGTGAATATATTTCTTATTCTTCTGTGCTGGTGAATGCTGTTTACAGGGTTTATCTATGTAACACATCTGAAGCCTGTAGAAGTTTATAGCCCCAAACTATGCCTTTTAAAAATTTTTTAATTTCAGCCACTGATTCTGTTAGTGGTGTCATGGGTACATGACTAATTCATCTGCAAAACCTATTTTGTTAACACTGGAAAATGGTAGTTCTTTAGAGCTCTTCCTGACAATTGCAACAGGCTGCTTTTTTTTTAATTTGCTCCTCTTCATAAGATGGTTCATTTAGCTGTGGAATGACATCTTGGTCCTGGTGCAGCCCTCGGGTATTTTCACTTTATTTGTGACCACCTAGTGTCCTTTGTTTTATTGCCTGCTTTTTTGGTTTGCTGTTAGTATAGACATGGTTTGGGTAATCAGATGAGCTTTCCTAACTCTGATCTTTGTTGTGGTTTGCATCATGGCACATTTTACCTTCTGTTCCTTTGCAGTTTTTGCCATAGTAATTTCACAGATACTGTCTGTGTACTCTGCTTAGCTACTTGACTTCTGATCTGTTCTTTCTTGAATTGTGCATCTATTCTCTGCCTCCACCTGACATCCCTTCCTGGCGGCTCATTCACATCTTGGCTTAAGCCCAGCATCAACCTGAAAATTTTATTCCATTTTTTTCTTTCCTTCCTGAGAGCTAGACTGTTGATAATCCTTTAAGGTCTTCATCTTGAAAAATTTGTGGTTTTTGTTTTGATCTCCCTTTTGACTTCTGATTTTTGCTTTGCATCTTTCTGCATCTGCTGCCATGAGAAACTACTTCTCATTACCTGCGGCACTATGAATGACTGCCTATGCCTGAACTGTGCTTGTAGTCACTTCCCCTCCCTCCCTTGGTGGGTGTTTTGTGCTGTTCATCAGCTGTCCTATGTGGAAAGTAGTGTCTTTAAGAAATCTGTATATGTGCTTGAACTGTGACCTGAGTTAACGTGGAGACTGTATTTGTGACAGTATTGAGGGTGTTCCCTCTTCTATTCCGCTTTTTGCTATCATACCTCCTACCCCGTGTGGGCTCAGTTGCCGTTTGTCTGAGTGGCCAAAGGCAGAAAGGAGGTCTGACACTGGAAGTGTTGGAGTCTGTGGTGTGTCAACTACTGAGAGGTTCCCGGAGACTGTATAGATTTTTACATGAGTCCACAGATCAGCCCAAAAGTGCAGTCCCCTTTTAACAATCGAATTGTGCTGGCTGAATATTCCTGCTGTACTTGATGACCCATCTGGGATCTGTTTTATTTTCTTTCATATTATATCTAATTCAGTTAACAAACTCACTCTGATGAGGGCTTGACATCATATTTACATATGGTATTATGAGCACAGTGATGTATCAAATTAATATATCTGAATGTTGAAGTTATTTAAAGGAAATTCACAAGGGCGAAAGTGTATTGTCTTCTCCACCACTTCAGAAATGGAGCACAAGGCTTGTCATGCTAAACAGGGAGCTTTCAAGGTTGGTTTATTATAAGGCCTAACAAATTTGACAGTTACCCCGTATTGTAGGTCTTGCCTTTAAATAGATTTTCATGCTAGGATAATCTTTCAAATATATCATACTTGAAAACGTGATCCGTTCACCTGTTTCTTTGCCCATGCCTCTTTCTTATGAAAAAGATTTGTGTTTAAATAAGGGCTTTCTCCCTCGCATCCCATCTGCTCCTTGTACTTGATCCTGAAGCTATGTCAGGGCTGAATTTGCGACATCGCTGTCACCAGTGTTGCCGTGGAAATATCACAGCCACAAAATTATGATCTCCCTGCATGAGTGAGCAGCAGGAGAAGCTGACTTAGGGGAAAGGAAGACCTTAATGTGACCCATGTATCTTTAAGCTTTTTCTTTTCAGGCTTTACTGTAGTGTGCATTCTCCTTCATTTTAATTTCACTGTGCCAGCGTGTTACTGTTCTAACAAATAACACTTGAGGTAGCCTACCTACTGCATGTGTAGCTATTAACAAGATGGTGCTTTTATGGGGGCACTATAAGCCTGTAACAGTGTGGCATGTTAAGAAATTTTGCTGTTGAAATTCTTATGCTTTTGGAAAAGTATTTTTAGGTAATTTCTTAATTACAGCATAGCTCACAAGGAATGTTTATTTTTTGCATCTGAGAAAGTTCTAGGGCTCTTCTGGCTATAAAGGATCATACATACATGAAATGCAGCAAGGTTTATATGTATAATAAAATGTGTACTTAAATCATGCCACTAATTATTTCCAGAATTGGTTTCTATTCAGTGTAAATGCCTAAGAGGTTTCATGTAGGTTAAAAAAAATTTACCTATTCATGTATCATAGGTAGCTCCTGAAGTGGTTTCAGGTTGAGCTGTCTGGTTATAGCTGGATCATGCTAGTTGAGCATGTCTAGTTATAGCTGGATCAAAATTTTGTTTTCCCATTGGGTATCTGTGTTTTTGTCATTCAAGAGTAGGTTGCATACTTGAATATTTATTTCTTAATACTTTATTACTGACTGGCTAGATCATCCTTTTGGGCTTTCTCTGTTTTAAACTACAAGAGTGTATAACAGCATTTCTAGAATAGTGATCTTCTAATTCTTATATTTGAGTAAGAGAGAAAAAAGGGTACTCTTTACATAAATATTCTTACAACTGAACACTCAATTGAGCTAATAGCATGAGTTGTAATAGTTTTTTACTGTTTCTGTCAAGCTTTGTTTATTCTTCACTCAGGTAATATAAAATAAATAACATCTGCTTATTAGAGGGGCCTAGTGTCTATCCTTAGCACAAAACAGGGTATGGGTCCCTCAACAACACAGAATTTAGTCTGTATTTTCAGACTGAATGATGCTTTTGATATTGCGCTACAAGAAAGGCTTAACCTTGAAAGTTGCATTTCAGCTGTATTTAGACAGTTGAGGCATATATTCCAAAGAGGAGAAAAATATCCCTTTAGGATCAGAATCAGATTGTAGCCTATGACATAACTTCCAGTCCTTGGCAGCATGGTCAGGATGGTAAGCATTGATTAACGTGATATGTTGCAACACAGTAACTAGTTAGTGTGGCAGCTTTTTATTGGGAAAACTCATAACCCAATGCTTGCAAAACTTTGAGATTAATTAACTTCTGTTCACCAGAGTTTGCTCAGTGACTGGGATTATCAGTGGTAAACTATTCTAACAGCCCAGTATTCGTTAATAGTGAAATTGGCTTGCAGTGTCAGTATCACTTAATAATAAAAGTTTTTACATTGCCTCCTAGGCAGTTGCAGATTTGTGTAACTCTTTCCTATGTCACTTCTAATGAACAAGAAAAAAAAATAAAAGAAATAGCAAAAATGGGTGCCCGTTTTAACATTACCAGCTGGCCCTCTGTATTAAATTTTTACTTGCAGACCCAGAGGATGACTTGATAACAGGTAGTAATATTATTGAAACTGTTGTCTTAAGGATGAGCATTGCTCTTTAGTTTTATGGCAAAAAGATGGAAGTTTTTTGTACTTTGGGTTGAACCACTCTTTCTAGGTATCAGAAGTAATGCAGTGTTACAGTTGTCCTGAGTACAGTCTTACATGATGCTATTGGTTCAAGCTTGTATGACAGCTGCACCTACAGCAACTTTACTCTTCTCCTGACAGTCTCTTGTCTCTTGAAAATTATGCTGCACCTCATGCTATATGGTATGCTTGAGCCTAGAAATTGGCTAAACATAGCAGTCTGCACCTTATTTATTTATTTCTTTTTCTTCCTTTCCTTTTTCTTTTTTCTATCCAGGCACTTCCATCATGAAAAGTAAACTGAATTTCTGGAAAGTTGATGTTTCTGAGCTCCTCCACAAGACATGTCCCAAATACTAGTGCTAGTGTAATCTATGAGAAGAGTACATATGTATCTATGTATCTATAAGTATATACGTATACAGTATGTGCACACACACACATATATGTATGAATTTTAGATTTTGATTAAATGTGCAAAGACGAAGTTGGTAGTTTACCTGATTTTATAAACTGTATGTCCTATACTGATTTTGTTAAAACAGGATTGCAGAGGCCAAACACAAAAGGCAATGCAAATAGAGCAGCTAGTAGTAGAAAGACATAAGGTCTTTGGCATTTCTGTCCATGGTTTCCTCAGAAGATGACTCAGATTGGTTTCAGTTTGTGTGGTTAAGAGAGTGTTGTTTGCTGCACCTTCGTTTTCTTTTATTATAACACATGTGAAAAGCAACAAAAAGGCTCCATGGAGCTTGCAGGTAGATCAGGGAATTTGACCGCTGAATGTTGAGGTTTGGATGTAGGACTGTTTTAGTCCTGACTATTCCAAGTTTTACTTGAAAACCCCTTTGAAATAGCAGTTGATTTTCTGTTCAAGCAAAGAATTGTTTAAGCAAGGCTTGAAATTTGATTTCTTTGTCTCTATTTCCTCCTTATTGCTAGGAAGCCTTCTATAGCTCTAGGGCTAGATACCTGATTTGCAGAGGTGTTTAAAAGGTTGTGTTCAATTGTATGAATAACTCCTGTAGTTTATGTTGCCTGTAGCAGAACGATAATCTTTGTGATGCATGATCTCTAAATCATTTTTCTTTAAAAGGTCTTCTTTTCATTAAGTTTTCAAGGAAAATCTGTGAAAACCAGTTAACTGTATATTGGTAGAGTTAAGAACTGCCTGAATTATGTTTGAGGATTAGAAATGCACAGTTCTTTGTATGAGGCTTGATTGTGATCTGTGAAGTACTAACAAGATGTGTAGTTCCAGGAAGGTCCTGATTCTGGGGTTAAAAAAGTAAAAAATGAATGCAATTCTTATTTCAGTCTGGCTTTGGTAGGGTTTGAATTAAGTCTTCCAAAGTTGCTTTCAGGACTGTGATCAGAGCAAGCACTGTTTTTTTTTTTTTTTTTTTCTTCTTCCTTTTTTTTCTCTTCGCTGTAGAGAGCTGTTTATTAACCACAGACTCTGAGCCCATGGGTGTAACGTGCTGATCAGATAACTCATTTCCTCTGCTGTACTTTAGTTTGCAGAGTGTCACTTGAACCTGTTGAGAGAGAATTCTATCAGTGCAATATGTGAAGAAGTCTGCAGGATTTTTTTCTTAAGAGCAATTAGAATTTCTGGTTTAATCTTTATGTACTGCCAACTGTAGGCACTCTTGGTTTTAACTGAAAGGATACTAAGTAAGTATTGGCCTACAGAAACTTGTTTCTGTAACCTTTTAAAGCACGCTGTGTTCTTCAGTTGATGATGAAGAGCAACAATATATTGCTGTGAACTAAATAAGAGTTCTCACAAGTTTCATATTTAATTGTAGATTTTTAGACTCAAATATAATGTCACCATATTAGAATTTATTTTACACCAATACAAAGGTAAAGGTGCATTTTCACTTTATACAACAGTGTTTCAAACCCTGGGCTATCTGATGACCGTCTTAGAGGTAGTTTTTGTATAAAGGAGTTTCATGAAGATTCACATCCCTCCTGTTCCAACTTATTAACCTGTGTTGTTTCTTAAGTTAGTGCTACTTCCCTGCAACAGTTTCTTGTTTCTCCTCTTGAAACTTTCAAATGTGGTACCTGAAAAGCTTGGAAGAGGACATTTAATCCTTGTTTCTCTACAGGAATATTGATTGATGAGCCGCAGAGTATTTCACAGTCTTTTGCTGAGGACTATGTAAATGTTTTGAGGACAAAAGCAGGTTATGCCTGAGATTGTGCACCACTTTCTTCCTTTTTGACATAAGCAAGATACATATGTGCCACAGTTTGGCTAAAGCTGTCTTGTGTGCAAACACTAAGCGTACCTGTAAGTCCTTCATAAATTATAACCTTCTATGTAACTTTAAACCTTCCATTTGCATCTAAATGAATGCTTTCATTATACTTAAATTTCTTTGATTTAATTGGCAAGCTCCTCAGGGTATGAACAATGTCTTCGGTGTGTTTGGACTGTCACTATCAAAGAGTGGGTGTTGGAGAATTATGAACAACAAAAACAATTAAGGCAACTATAGTTCTTGCATCTAAGATGAAGATTGGCATTTTGATCCTTTTTACCTTTTCCTTTCAGTCTCCAGAGGCTGAGAAATGGAGGGCAATCACCCCAGCTTTCAGCTTCTCTTCACAGATGAAAAAACGTGGAGGAAAATGCTGCTTTTCAGCGCCTCATATCCTACAGATTTTTTTCCCTTTCAGTTTAGAGATTCTTGGATGTATGTGTAATTTGGAGGTGGATGCAGATATGTGTGTGTAGGAGGTGGAAGGGTGAAGGCTGCTGGAGAAGGGGGTCAAGGAAGCTCTTTCCCTATCTTCCCTGTGGAGAAGAGGCCCCGGTGGGGAGGGATAACCCTACTCCCTAGCAGCCACAGGACAGTCCTGGGAGGAGCAGCATGCTCTTTTCCACTCCTGAGATTTCAGCTGTAGTAATGCGGGGGCAGGCAGCGTGGTATCAGTGCTGGCAGAGATGAATTATTCCCCTGCAGGCATTTGTCTGACTGTAATTTTTTCATGTAATGCCAAATGCCACTTTCAGCAGAGTGATCAGGTTTTGGGCAATGAAATTGAAAGGGAAAAAATTGATGAGTTAAGTAATAAAAATATGAACTTGTTATAAAAAGAATTTTTAAATGAAATTCACAAAAATGATCATACTAGTATTAATATAACTAAACATAAGGCAAAGCCAGCAACCTGTATAATGTAATGTAGTCAATCAGTGTGAAAGTCGATGTTCCTGTGCTTGTTTTAGTTTCATTTTAGTATTTAACTATTTGAGATGGCTGCCCGGGGGATAGTTTGCAGGCTTTTAAATTGCTTGCATTCAGGAGTGTAAAGAGTTTGCATATTTCTCTAAGCTACTGTCAAGCATGCTTCACCCCTCCCACAAGCTGAAGCGTCTGTTTTACCTGGAGGTTTATCGTTCTTTTAGGAGATATGTTATGCTGCTGGCTCTCTTCATATATAGTTTAATGGCTTGTCTTTCATGTATGGAGGATTTGAAATCTGCTTGAAAAGCTTTGAAAAGTGGTTAAACTTTTAAGGCTTAAAATGCTTTTTTGCAAAACCATAAGACACTTCTCTCTTACTGGTTTGAAGAGTCTGAAGTGTGGGGTTTCCTGTCTGGTTCACAGAAGTAGTCTTGAATTACTTTTCTTCTGCCACTGGGGTTGCAGGTACATGTAGATGCACATGCTCATCATATAACTGTTGGGATAGATACTTCTGTTTGTAAATAAAATAGAACATGACCAGGGTTACAAAGGGAAGAGCTATATAACTGTTCATGAAGGGCTTACAATTCCCTGAGGCCAAAGTAAATTTTCCCAGTAAAGAGCTAATGTTTGTTAAAATAATTTTGTGTGGTAAGTGCGATTGGAGCACAGCACTGCTTTGC
The DNA here is from genome assembly GCF_033783945.1 of Neopsephotus bourkii. Lineage (NCBI taxonomy): Eukaryota > Metazoa > Chordata > Aves > Psittaciformes > Psittacidae > Neopsephotus > Neopsephotus bourkii. Next base: position 12,230,215 of record NW_026902242.1, on the reverse strand, counting down.
AACTAATGTATTAAGAATCTGTATGTTTTTGTGGTAGGCTGACATGTGATAACTCCAAGATCCATTTAAAAAGATGATATTTACAGGCACATATTTGGGATGGAAGATTCTTTGCAACTGACAAATAAAGCACATGGAAACATCAACTTCTTATATTTGTCTTTGATTGTTTTTCCATTTGTCTTGGAACTGTAGATCTGTGTTTTGAACTGAATAATTTGGGTGGACGAAGAGTTCTTGTATTTTGTGATTCTTGTTTAGGAGAAAAGATTAAAACATAATCCTGAATTTTATGTGGAAAAGAGAAGAGAAAAAGCAGAAGTGGTGATAGAAAAAGGGCCTGAACAAGATTTTGGGTGTGGTATCTGTGTTTCCTGAGCTGGGAAAGCCAAGGCAGCATTTTACAGTCATACTGTCTTCCTTTACAAAATTCTTAATCCTTGTTTGGAAGGTACTGTCCAAGTATTAAGTCTGTACTTAGAAATAAGGCTTGGACAACGCCCTTAGGTTTTGTTTCCTAGAGTTTGAATCTGGATCTGATTTCCTTACACATTGGAGCGGGTATTCAGATATAGATTATAAACTAGCTAAAATTACAAACTTGTGTCTGAAACCAGCATATTAGTTAGGGCTTCTGTGTTTACTTTAGGCCATATTTGACAACTGTCTTAGTTAATGCCAGGTTTTAGTCATCATAAAGGCATAATCATCATAACCAAGGTATTTTGCCACAGATGGTTTACCACTGCATTTCTTCTTAATTTCAGAATGGGAAACGGTGACACAAAGAATGATTAATACTTCTGCTTAGCTTCCTATTCATCTGACTTCAGATGCTGTTCATATTGAGGGTTTTATTTGCCGTTCCAGTTGAACCTGTTTTAGAACACATCTGTATATTGTAAAGTTATGGTGTCATTGTGTAGATGTAGTCAAATGTTTGCTTTTGGGAGGAGGCAGTTCTTTTGCTCTGATACAGGACAGGCCAAATAAAAAAATTTGTTGTCTTTGTATTTAAATACTGGATGCTAAATGTTGGATTTAACTCTGTTGCGAGAGTTGCACTTGATGCAGAGTAGCCGCGCTGATAGTGTTTATAAGGTGCAGCATCATTTCCATTAGAAATTGCAAAGGAAAGCTTAACATGTTAAGGCAGCTGTTTCCAGGAATGGAGTTGCATTATTGAAGAATGATGATAATTTATATATATCCTTGGGTTAAAGTGCAATATACAAAAGCAAATGTAAAAGTGTTTTGTGTTACAGGGAATGTGTTTATGTTCTCTTTAAATGCAAAATAAGAAAAAGTAGCAGTATAGAGGTAAAAGACTTGTAAACTTACCTGGAGGTCTGTAATGAGTTTGAAATAATGGAGTAAAATTATGGTGCCTCTAGAGTGACGAGAGAAACAGTTACTGTAAGTTAGTCTTGCTAGCAGGAGCTGATCATTCATGCATCCTCTTCCTATCCTTTGGAGGTCATGTGGCTCCTAAACTGTGTATGCTTGCTGTTTGTTTGTGGTTTACTTCAAACATCTAGCATGGCTAAAAGCAGCATGTGAGGTAAGCATCCTTCCCGCTTCTAGTGGCACCTGACAGGCTTGCTCTGTGGGTACACTCAACCATTCAACTGGTGGGGCTGCTTCCAGAGCTGACAGGAAATGTTTTTCATGCAGGTCAGGTAAGGGAAAATAGGTGGGGTTTTCATGCCATGCAATGTAGCATAGGCTGTTGTTTCATCTCTCAGCATTAATTTCAAGTTTTTCTGGGTTTGTTAAAATAAGTGTGTTGCCAGTTCAGGGACCTGAGAAAAAAAGGGGATGTCCTTAGTCTCTGTTGCCATCTTCCCTGATGGCTTTTGGACTTCCAGGGTACTCTGAGTGTTCAAATTGTATCAGGGTTATATAATATATTCCTGTCCTTTTTTTTGAGGAACTGTGTTCAACAGCAACACTGGTGCCTTCCAGTTTTCTGTTCACATGGTAAAACTTAGCTTTTAATGTTGATTAAATTTGAAATTTTATTTTTTTAAATTTATTAAAAAACAAATACTCAAAGTTAGATCCCAGTCAGCCATGGTCGCTTTAAGGCATTGCATATTTGGAGGTAGATTAAATTTTCACTTTGTGTAAACCAAGGTTTGTCTTATGCTAAATTGTTATCATGCAGTAATGTATAGAATTGAAAATGGTGAACAGTGTTGTGACACATGGAAAATTCTGAAAACTTTTGTGTCCAGGAAAGAGTTTTGCTGGTATTCATATACTAAGTATCTTGTCCCTGCGAAGAATATTGCCAGATAAAAAAGGACTTTAGTTCCTCAGCAGCAGCAGAGTTGCTTACTTCTCCAGCTGAAGCTAATGAACTTTTCCTGTCATGTCACAAATAGGTGAGATGACAGTGGTTGTGTGCCAGAAGGGGTGAAGGTTTCTGATACTGGAAACTGAGTTAGGTGAGGTTCTGAGCATCCAGTTGCAGTTTCAATTAGGCACTTTTAATTGGTGCATCTGTGTAAACAGATTTTAGTTTCTGGGAGTGGGCAAGGCCCATACAACATAAGTACATGTTTACATCTGCTTTTACGTGGGGTGAGAGCCCTGTAGCATCTTGCAAGGTCTAGGCTAAAAATGCTTACGCAAGTGTCAGCCAAGGGAAAAAAAGTCAGGTCAAACTAGCACAATCAATTAATAAGTAGGAAATTTAAAAAGATAATTCTCTTTTTCAGTCTTGATATAGCGTGCTATATTCTCCAAAGAATAATGTGGAATACATTATTTTGCATTCTGGTTGTGATACTTGAAGTGATCACCTCTGAAGTGCCTGTCTGAAAGCATTTTTCACTGTCAATAAAAGCTATAGTAAATTGAAGCTTACCCTAAACTCTCTGGCAACTGGTGATGGTGACTCTTCTTTTTAAATAACCCATCTTGCGGCACAGTGCTGGACAGTAACAGATGTAGCAAGCTACTTTGTTGTTGAGAGTACTTGTCAGGCCTCATAACCTTTGCAGGGAATTTGTGTTGTGTTTTCAACAGTGAACACAACGGAAATCCTTTTAGTTCTTACTGTTGGGGAAAACGATGAAGGACAGGATAGACCAGGTCAAACAAAAATGAACAGCCAGAACTTTCAATGGAAGTGAAATAGGATGAAGGTTGGAAATAGAAACGTGAGCGAATTGGTGTTGGCTGTGGACAGCACTACGCTCAAAAGCAATAAATCCGTGATGATGGGCGAATCTCAAGTACTTGCTCTTTAAGTGGCCTGGGAACATGATTTTTTTCTGCTCATATCTGATCTGCTTTATGCATTTTAAATAGATGAGCAAGATCTGAAATTCCAACATGCTTTGAAGCTCTAGAAAGAGGAAAAAGGACTTTCCTTCCAGCCCTAAATTACTTCAGTTACATCTATAGGCTTCCTGGGCTCTCCTAACATGGGACTGAAGGTGTCTCAGCTCTCAAACACTGTTTTTCTCTGCATATAGAATCACAGAATCATAGAATAGTTAGGGTTGGAAAGGACCTTAAGTTAATCAAGTTCCAAACCCCCCTGCCATGAGCAGGGACACCTCGCCCTAAACCGTATTACCCAAGGCCTCGTCCAACCTAGCCTTGAACACTGCCAGGGATGAAGCATTCACAACCTCCCTGGACAACCTATTCCAGTGCCTCACCACCCTAACAGGAAAGGATTTCCTCCTTATATCCAATCTAAACTTCCCCTGTTTAAGTTTTAACCCATTACCCCTTGTCCTATCACTACAGTCCCTAATGAAGAGTCTATCCCCAGCATCCATATAGGCCCCCTTCAGATACTGGAAGGCTGCTATGAGGTCTCCATGCAATTTCATACGCTGTCCAAGTTTTAAAATGCTCAATAGCCCATCTAAAGAGAGACAAGTATTCAGGATAAAAATTCGGCTGTGTGTGCAGTCACTTCACTAATCTGTGGTTTGGGATTGCAGAATGTTCTGTGCGTTCATCAGTTAATATCATCATTAATGACTCGAGTAGAAAAGAGTCTGAAACAAGTTCAACCTAGGATAGTTGCAGGGGCTCTAATTACGGTTGTTTATATACCCTTACTGTAAAGGGTGCAGTTCTTCTGGATTCCTGCTGGGAACATAAGTGGGCTATGTATGAAGCCAATCAGAATTGCTCACGTTGTGTCTTAAAAACATAATGGTATTTTATAATCTGGTAAAAGTGCATTGTTTGCTTCATGTCTCATCATGTGCACTTCTCTTTATATCTTAATATAACAGGGAAACTTGATACTGATGTATTCTACTTCTGCTACTGGAGTTCAGCTCCTGTGTATAGAAATTATTCATCTAAGCGTGACCAGTATGTTTTAATTGTCAGCACATCTTGAAATATTCATCTTTCAGTGAGCAAGACTGCTATGGGTTCAGTGGGTCAGAACACAATGTGAATCATGAAACAGATACAAATTGCCTAATCTGAGCTAAATGTTGAAACAGTTAAGTGTTACAGAAAGTGAGATAGTGCCTTTCTGTTGACTGATGTTCCAGAACCTCAATTTTTTCTTTTTAATTCCCAGAAGTATATATTCAATTAATCTATTTCATTGGAATACTAGAAGTCATGTCATATACGTAAACCAAATGGAAGCAGCAGTGTATGCTGTGTATTAATATTCCTGTAACAGAGCAATACTATTACGAAACAAGAAAATAGTACATCTTAGAAGCCAAATAAACCACAAATATAAACATAAATCAATAGTTCTAATTTAATTACCCTGTCATATTTGTGCTTTGTTCACCAACATTTCTGAATGATTTTGTTTGACTCTACAGTGTATCAACTAGGCATACTGGAATGATGCGAGTGTTGCAAATATGCAGGTTTAGGCAGAGAGCCAGATTTTATTCTCAGATCTACTTCGAACACCAGTGGTTGAGAGAGATGAATATGAAATCAATGTTTCCAATTTCATTAGGTTCTTAAGAAAATGTTTACTATATGGCACTGATGGAAACAGTGGTTTGTTGAGATATGCTCATTGACTTTTCAAATCTGAACTTCTCAGACATTATAATATAATTTTTAATCATCTTCAAATAAGATATGTGAGGATTGAAATCTTTTTATAGCTGTGTTAGAAGTTATGGTCATTGATAGACTGCACAGGTACGTGGATAAAATCTGCTTCATGTATGATAAACTGCAGTCATCACCTCTAGAAATTTCTGTGCTCAGAAAACTGGTCACGTACACCAAAGATAAGGTGGTACAAACCCCAGTATCATACAAAGTATCAACCAAGTCTGGTTTTGCATGGTAGTAAGTCAACAAAGAAAAGTATTTTATAAACTATTGATGGGATATCTTCTTAACTTGTGGCAAGATGGCTCAGTAGTTATAAATAGGTTACAAAATCGTTCAGTGCTGGAATATGTTTACAGAGCTAGCTCTGAGTTTTTTTCTTTATTTCTTTTGAGTGTCCTGTTATTGTCTATGCTTCCTCCTTTGCATGTGTGGGGTTTACATTTTCATCTGATTTAGAAGCAATAATGGAAAAGGATTAAAAAAAAACAAACCCACGTGGTGAGGGCCAGACATAATCCTAGATCCCTGTTGGACTTCGGGCTTCGCTGATGTTGAGCTTCATCCAAACTGGGGGAAAAAATGGTTCCACAAAGGTAAAACACATAGTCTATTAGGAAGTGCAAGCAGCAGTCACCCTGAAGGGGAGTGAAGAAAGCCAGGATCATGTTGCTGAAAGTCTGAGTGATGTGTTACTGTGGGCCACCTCAGTGAGCTTTACTGCTAATAAGCACCATTAGTGAAGTTCTGCAAAAAAAGCCAAGTCTTTGAATAGCATTTTCCAGGAAATAGTTCAAATTTGAAATGAATGAGTAATACTGAGCACAGTACGTTTCTTGGTAGTAGTTTTCTGGCAGTAGTGATAAGTATTACTGTCTTCTGTTCTACAGCCTATCTTTTCATGGGCAGCTTAGAGAAAGCAAAAGCTGTGTTAGTTCCTGTGTGGCTGCACAGAAATTGTGTTGGTGTAACTGTAGCAGTGAGGGGAAGAGTGGTCCTGAAACTGTCACAAAGAAAATGATAAATGATATAATGCACATATATGCACTGGTTCTCTGTGCTGGAAGTCAAGATGTAAGTGTGTTATGGAGAAATTGCATGACTTTCCTGACTGTTAGCTTTTCCTGTCCCTGAAGTAAGGGGGGGGGTTTCTAAATGTAAGTTTTAGAGTATGAGGATATTGCCTACTTTTTTTGGTTTTGTTCATTGGTGACTAAACCTTAATTAGCAATGTATTGGCTGTAGCTAAAATACCTTTTATGAGCTCCCCTTCAAGCAGGAGCGGTGGGGGTGAAGCATATAATTAAGCAATGCTGTCACCTCAATCTGAGTTTGGTGGGTATGACAGCATATAATCTTTTAACATATTTAACCACTAAAAAATCCCCTTTTTTAATTTATTTTTCTCTTAAAGCCTCCTTATAGGCTATTGTGTGTCATGAAAGATGAAGGGACTGTGACTGTGACCTCCTTGAAGTGCTGTAGTATATACTATTGAAAAGATTAAACAAGACAATACATAGTTATTACCTTTGCACCACAGCAGCTCTTCAGCTGCAGATCTGTGTGGAAGTTGTAACTTCCTACTAACCTGTGACTTCAAAAAGAAGGTTGTTCTAGGCCTTATCCAAGTAGGAAATTTACTGGAAGCTTCATTAAAACATTGTTAATGTTGCCTGATGCAGCGATATATTTCCAAGATGTTTTTTCAAGATACTTATAATCCAGGGAAATCAGTAAATTAACAGCTTAAAAACTACACGGCATTTTACATTACAAATTACAGGATAGCTGATGAGACATATCCCTGGTTACTTACTGCCTTCTCACTCTTCAAGGAATAGCGGTTGTGAGAATGGTACCCACTTTGCTTGCTGTTTTTACTGCTGGGGGCTTGGATGCCTTGCTGAGAGAGGTGTGATTTGGCACCTATTTCTTTTGGTCCCCTTTGTGGCAGAGGAAGCTGAAAGGACTTGTATCACCTCGTACTACAGTCCCAGTGTTGCTTTGCTTCTCTGATTTTTGTCCCTCTTAAGAAAGCTGGCTGAGCAAAGTGGGGGGGGTTCTGTGACTGTTAATGGGCGAATGGCTTTCGATGGCATATGGAGAGCAGCTAGAAAACATGGAAAGAAAATTCAATGAGCAACAACAGATTTCAGAGGGAACAGATTACAATTGTGCTGGTGTTTAGCATCATTCTTCATGCCTTTCTTTTTAGAGGGGAGAATATTGATGAACTCTTGCTCTCAGAGTTCAAGGTGCTACACAGATGTGTTACATTTAGGATAACAGTTTGAGTTAAAGCTACATTAATGTGCAGAGACTAGTGAAGTAGACTGACGTTTTGTTAGTTCAGGCTGAAACTTGCCATGTTTGTAATGCGTTTTTAGCATTTTGGAGCATCTGAGAATGGCTTCTGTTAATAACAGATCATTACTGCTTTCTATGTAAAGCACAGGTTTTAAAAATAGATAATTCTGTTAAAGAACTTCGCAAATGGATGAATCTACTATGCATTCTTCTTGTTATGAAAACCCACCTATATATTCAGCGATTAAATCACAGCCACTGAAGTGAAGGTTTTCTTAAATCTGGTGTAGAGTTTAATTCCAAAAACGCAACAAATAAGTGATATATTTGCTTAGCCTTTATTAGAACATTTTTTTGGGGAAAAAAAGTGAACACTTCGTCATCAGAATTTCCTTAAGTAGTTTTCAAATATTACTGGAGGATTATATGCACTAAACCCTTTTCTTTTTAAATTTAGCTGCAGGGCTTTATGGTACTTGAAATGACTCATACATTGTACCATGGTTTAAAAATGTATCCCTTTCTACGTGTAGAACTGTAACCCACACTTTTGAAGCAATTTTAGTAACTGCCTAATTAGGATTAAAATGACTGATTTTAGAGCCCAAAAGCAGTGGTAGATTAGTAATTCTTTGTGTATCTGGGAGTGTTCTAAAGGATTTAGATGTGCGTTTGTGTGTAATTTACTTTCTTGCATTTGGTGCTTCTGGGATGGTTCATATTGTGTAATTGTTTAGATGCTAATCTAATTATATGTTTGTAGATCGGGAAGGAAGAACAAAATAAGTAATGTCTCAAATATAAGAAAGAACAAGATGGTAAACAATAGCATATAGATGAAGAACAGGGCAAAGTAGGTCAACCGCATAATCGGTGCAGGGTGATTCTTAAATAATTGTTTTGTGTGGTTGGCACATAACTGTCTATAAAATAAATCCTTTCTAGCGCTTGAGAGGAGATTTCAGTATTTTGCTCAGTAGCTTAATGAAGTATCCCCTTTCATAGTGCAGATAGTTCCTGGTTTTGCTGTCATCTTATTTTTGGTTTTAATTTTGGGTGCAAGTGTATGTGGGAGGAAGTTGTGACTGAGCCTTTTTGTTAAGGGCATGCTCTGTAATTTAAAGAACAACAGACTTCTGTGTTTGGAAATTTATCTTTCAGCAGTTCTGTGCAAAAGAAAGAAGTTGCTTCTCATCATCGGGACAAGTAAAGATTCTGTTTTTTTTCACTGCAGATGGGTTATCTGCATATTCCTTGCTTAATGCATGTGTAATCTATATGAAGGCATGTGCTCCCTTTCACATAACTGTTAAGACACTGGTTAGTAAAACCAGCTGAAGTTAGCCACAGCAGGGGTTGTCATTCAGTGCTTTGATGATACTGGCCAGCATGACCTGAGTCTGGCTGAATTATCCAGAAAGCTTCTTCCGACATGTGTTGAACTCTGCTTTCCATATCTGGCAGCTTAAAATGGGTCTGATGTTTCTGCAAGGAGCCCAGTGCGCAGTCTTTGAAAACAAGGCTGCCTGCTTGGAACAAAACACCTGAACCCTCAGCCTGAAGTACAAATCCTTTCTTGCACTGGATGCACCTTCTTTCCTGTGTGGATCCAAAACTAAAACATTACCCATTTCTAGTGGATTCCCAAAGCATCAGGCCTTCCTTGCCTGTATGAAAAATGCTCTGTCTTCCCTTGTCACAGATGAAAGGGGATGGCCTGACTAGAGGAGTGTTTGGAGGGCTGCACCCCGCCCCCCCCCGAGACAGCTCCTTGTGATTGTGTACCTGGTGTGACTCCTTTCTTGTGTCTAACCCAAAGAAAAAAGGAAGATGTGTCAAAACACAAATTCTAGCCTTCCAAAGAGAGAAGAACTAGGAACAGGTTTTGCAGTTCATTCCACCTGTGTGTGGCTGTGGGTGGTGGTAGGCACAGTGTTCTGTCTGTCACTACCCAAAAAGTGCCTTGGTGGATGCCAGCATCCTTCCTCCAGCATGCATACCCAGGGTCAGCTGCTTAGGTTTGCAAGTTGGTTAACACTAATGTTTTCTCTCATGGCCAAATGTGGGCCTGTCTTGTGCAAGCACACTTGTCTTTGAGCCTCCTTTGTACCCTTGGCATCTGCAGCACCCCGGGGCAGTCCGGTCTGTGGTACAGAGTTTGCAAGCAATTTCCTTCTGATTGTTTTAAACATACTACTGTTGATTAACTTGAGTATATAGGTTTTGTATTAGAAGAAATGGGGAGTGTTTATTTCCTTTTCACCTTCAGTTGCATCTTTTGTCCTCGCCAAAGCTGCCTTTCTAATCTGGAAGTATAATTTGTTGAACCTCACCATGTGTAGGTGCTTTTCCATAGCTATGTTGTATCCTTTTATATTCTTTACTCAGTCTTTTTTTGTTGGATTTCTACAGCAGCAGGGTGATGATTCACGGGGTATTTTTGGTTCTCAGGTTTTTTCCTTGTGCTTGGAAGCAAGTGTTTGTCACTTTTACCCATGGTGGAGAGTTTGCTGTTTATTGTTATGGCTAACAGAGTATAAATATGAAGTTGTAAAAACAAACATCACCATCCACAAACCAAAACTTTTGTGAGCTCTTTGTTTCTAAAGCCTCAAATCAGTAGGTCATCTGTTCTCATGTAATGCAGTTTGTCAGTGCATTTTTTTCCTGATGCTATGGTGCTAAAGTGGAGTCAGAGAGTATAAAAACTGGCTCAAAATGTGTTTTCAGTATTGGAAGAATAATTTTGGATATTTACTTCTAGCCACAGGGAGAATTTCATAGTGTACTGATTTTAATGTCTCCCATGTTAATGTTTTTTCTGTCAGTAACCTTGTTGAGAACTAAAAATAATAGTGAATCATAAGAGAAGAAATTAATTTCTGTTACCATACTCTTGAGTTAAGGCTCTGGACTTGTTACTTCTCAGACTACACTTCTCAGATGTTTTGCCTATCTGAAACCAGTTTACATATATCCTCTCAGACAGGCCTACGTGTGTGTGAAAATGGGCATCTTGTTGAATCACACTCACCATGAATATTTATAAATGAGCAAATGAGCAGGGTTATAGTATTAGATCCTTGGATGTTTTGTGGGAGCCACGCTGTGTTGGGGAGCTGATTTAGGTTCCTGTGTAGCACCACTCAGCTTCAGAGAAAAATGGTTATTTTATAGTTTTGAATTCAATGCCCTTGAGTTCTCATGTGAGAAATCTGTCTTGTAGTTACTGATTTGGCCAGCCTATTTAAGAGTAAATTAAATGCTGATGTATCAAATTGAGCATCAATTGCTGTCTTGCACTGAGGATGCCTTGTTTGCAGAGAAAGCAGAGTGCAGTGGACACACAGAAGAAGGCATGTCTGATCTGTGGTGTAAAAAACAGCCATTTTCCTGTCCAATTTAATTCTGGTGGATGCTTCTTTATTACTATTTCTTTGTATCAGTTCTGGAGATTAGTGGTCATATGGTGGGGTTTATGTATGATAACTGAGAAAAAGCAGTTCAGAACAAGCCTGAGGGTGTTTTCCTGTTGCAGTGCAGCAGGTGTGTCTGGGGGTGATTGTACCGTGCAATATGTGTCTCCTTGGTATGCAGTCTAGTGGTCTTGGGAAAGGTCAGAGAGCCAAAAACACAATCAGAGGTCTAATTAAGTATATATTTTAGCTGAAGATATTAATACCCAGCAGTCTGCCGGTATGAAAGCAGCTATCTTGTGTGGGATTTTTATTTATTTGTTTATTTATTTATTATAGGGCATTACAGGGAACACAAAAATACTTGGGCTTCCGAAGTAGCTTCTACTTGCCCTTTGTGGTAGAGGGGGACAGTGGCATGTGCTTGATGTCTGATATTCCATGAAGACAGAGAAGTTTGTCTCCCATTTTCTGCTTTGCAAATCCAGCCTTTTATACCTGTTGAGAGAACTGAGGTTGCTGTTACTGCCATCCTGGGGCATTGCAGTTATAGTTGTGTTTGTTTCCAGGCTCTTGAGTCCTGTTGCTTTCGGCATACTGCTGCCATGTCCAGGCCTTGTAGAGTAGCTGGTAAGGGATTAATGTGGGGCTTTGTTGCTTTTGTTATGACAAGGATGATTTCACACTTTCTTGTTTCAGCACAAAACAGGCTTGAAAAAAAACAAACAAAACTCCCCCAAACAAGCAAACACCTCATGTTCCCCCAGTCAATCAACCTGTGCCAAACAACAAGTTGTTTGCCTTTTACTTTGAGGCACTCTGGCTCACTTTTTGAAAGGTATTGGGGAGATTGGTGAGAGATGCATTTCCTCAGCTGTGGCTTATTCTTATAGCAAAATCCTGGGAATCCTTTCCAAAATACCCACTCAAGAGAGACAATATGAATTCCACAAAGATGCAAATGTCTATTTGTCTGCAATAATAATTTTTTTCAGTAATTCACATTATATCATATGCTTATTCAAACATTAAAGTATTGCTCACATCTAGTTGTGCCTTTTTTTATGCTTGTTTCTCTGGCCTGCCTGTGGATTTTTTTTTATCTTGAGAAAACAGCATGTTTTTAAATCCCATGGTTTATTTGCATTCTAACTTCATAAAGATCCTTTCTTGCCCAGAGTTCTCCTTTTTTGATAAGTGATGCTGAGCACTTGCACATCTTGTTCCATACAGCAAAGCATTAAAGATTTGTTACCATACCTCTCTTATTTTAATTGCTGTAGATATCTGGCACAGTGGACAGTACTGGTGCTATGCTTTCAATTAATTCTGGGAGATACACTTCCTATGTCTTGAGCTTTGCCTTGGTGTATCCTTAGCGAGTATAAAGTTAGGCTCTGTAGATATCCAGAGTGCTAGGCGCTTGAGTATAATTTAATAATCTGTGTATTATTTTAAAGATGCACAAAAGCAATAGCTGCTTGCTAATAAAATGCGTTTACTGACCCATGAGTGAATTGATCCCTATGACTATTTAAGGCTTAGGGCTCTAAAAGTTTTTCTCTTATCTTTATGTTAAACAATGGAAAGTTTTACCGTATGTTCAAATAACGTCTTCATCAGGTTCACAACAGGATACCATAGTTAATTTTCAGTTGAGTGCTTTACAGGATTTTCTTTTTGCTGGCTGGTTGGGTGAAAGTCTAGACACTGAGAGATGAGGCGTTAGAGGGGCCTCACAATATCGTTATTGTGAATGGTAAGTAGGAGCAGCTTCCTCTGATGTACGGACTCCATGCCCAAACCAGTAGTACAAAGGCATAGCTTTTGTTCACGGGGATAGGGGCTAATCCGAATGCTGCACACTGTGAAAAACCTTTTATAGAAGGGGGAAAAACTTGCCTTGAAGGTGAGAGGTCAGCAGTTTAACCTCTGACCATAAACCAAGAGACTAGAGAAGAATGGGATGAACAAGGGGGAAAAATACTTCAAGTACTCCATTCTTTGTTTATCAAAAATGGGTCAAGCAAATGAGTGTCAGGAATGGTTACAGGAGTTCTGATGGGACACAAGGGAGTCTGAAGATGTGCTCTGGCTTAGCTGTGCATTACTAGAGTTTAGAGCTTGCATAGCTCTCTCTTCGCAAATGCTTGATAAAGAGATCCCCAGATGAAAACCTAATCTTTCAGCAGCCCTTAAACACACAGTTACTGTGCTCTCCTTTTCCCCACAATCAGGCCAGTTTTTTTTTTTGTTTGTTTGTTTGTTTTGTTTTTTTGTTTTAATTCTTATCTTCCTTCCACAGGTTAACATAATTTGGCATTTGGCCTTGTAACTGCTTCCACTGTTTCTGGATTGGTTTTTGAAGTTCATAAAGAAGCATCACAGTAATAAATGCCTGAAAGCATGTGAGATGGGTCAGTCTTAGTTAAAGTGCAGATCTTTGGGCGGTCAGTGCTATTGTACAATAGCAGGGGAGAGCTGTTTCCAATCTTTGTGCAAAGGGAATATGGAGGCTTTTCTGTCTGATCTCATTTTGGTATTTTCAGTGCTGAGAATTTAGTTGCAACCCAGTTAGTAATGATAGAAGATGTGTTATCTAATAGTTAAGACTTCCATATTCTCAGGTCCATCCATTCAGGCTAGTTGGTTGTGCTACTCTTGACTCGGGCTGGCAGAAGATACCAACAGTGGTGCACTAAAGCTCAGCTCCCTGCCTAGTACACATCCATTCCTTGTGCTTTACTACATCCAGCTCATGAGAAGCACTACTCTCCTCCCCGCTGGTCTCTCCCAGCATGTGAAAAAGCAAAGATGACATAAGGCCTTGCTTGTGCACCTCTGGAAGTTTTGCACTTCACTGGACATAGATGTGTTTTATATATGAGGTAAATTCCTCTTCCTGCTTCACACAAAGGGATTAAAGCTAAGCTTTGTTGTTGACCCTCTTCACATGTCACGTCTTCAAACATTTGCTTATGACTTGGACAGCTTTAGGCCTCTGGCATTAAGAGAAGTGATCAGTAACCACCAGCATTCCTCAGCCAGCCAGTGACAGGGCTTAGAGCTTTTTGGCACCTGGGGAAATGTGTTTTGGTACATGCTTAATTTTGTTTGTAGAGGTAGCACAGCCTCAGTCTTCATGCTTCTGCTGACCCTTGGCTGAGCTTAATCCTTCGTTTCTCAATTTCATGGACATCCATTCTTCTTTTGAAGTATATTAGATGTAAATTCATCAGGCAGGTAGGACTAGGTGTACTTGATCTGACAATCTTCAAATGAGAGAAGAGGTTCTTCATTCTGTTTACGTTCCTTAGAAATTATTTGGGGGTTCATTGATTTCAAAACACAGTGAACAGGTTTAGTGGAGAGCTTGTCAAAAACAGAGTTGTTTAATGTATTGTAAATTAAAGACTTAGGATTGTGGCTAATGCTGATCATACCTGTGCAGGTGATTTCTATAGCTATTAAGTGAAAGTAAAATTCATAACCCATTTTACTGTATTTGTCTTGCTGTTATAGCTTAGTTTCGTAACTTTTTTTAGTGGGCAGCTTACAGTAGGAATTGTGATATTTTCAAATTTAATGGGATAAAATGGTGTTCTCAAGCAAAATGCTTGACAGTTTTGCCCTTGGGGAAGCACCAGAAATTAGAATGTTCATGCATTTTAGAGCAGATGACCTTCTAATGTCTTGCATTGGAATTTGGAAAATAAGAGACTATTTTTTTTTTTCACCGTAATTATTTCTTCTGGAATCTTTAAAAGCAATCCAAGCCTCTTCCATACCTTATGAAAAATGATGATATCACTGTGTTCTGGAATAGCATCTGATGCAATAATATGTCCATACTTCAGGAAAAAACGTGGGTTAAACTTGCTGCTGTATGATAGGATGTAGTTTGTAACTCATTTCTAAGTTTTTTATATATATATATATATATTTCACTTCCCTCAATTGCTATAATGGCAGGAAACTTTGTGATTAAAAATGACTCTGTGTGTTTGAAATAAGGTTTTAAGCCATGTGTATCATAAGGTGGTATATTGGCCCTGGGAAGGCAAATGGCGAGTGTGGAGTTGAGCTAGAACAGGATTTTATTTCTCTAATCTTAACTGTCCCTTTTGATAGAATCATTTAGTTTGGAAAGGACCTTTAGTATCATTGAGTCCAAATGTTAACCTGACACTGCCAAATCTGCCAGTAGACCATGTCCCCAAGTGCCGCATTTACCAGTCTTTCTAAATGCCTCCATGGATGGTGACTCCACCACTTCCCTGGACAGCCTGTCCCAATGCTTGACAGCACTTTTGGTGAAGAAGTTTTCCTAATATCCAATTTAAATCTCCTGAGGCACAACTTGAGGGTCTTTCCTCTTGTCCTATTGCTTGTTACCTGGGAGAAGATAAGACCCCCACCTTTCTACAGCTTCCTTTAAAGTAGTTGTAGAGTGTTATAAGGTCTCACCTGAACCTCATTCTTTTCAGTTCCCTGAGTTCCAGTTCCCTCACTTGAACCCTCCTTCCAACCCCAGTTCCCTCAGCCAGTCCTCATAAGATTTGTGCTCCAGATCCTAGGAGTTACCTGGAGCTTGCTCAACAGAGTTTCTTTCTGCTTGAAAGGTGTAGCAGTGTTTATGTACCCCATAAGTTTTTTTTTTTTCTGCTAATTATCAAAATAAAAAAGTAAAAAGGTTGTATAAGAAAATACTTTATATACACATAACTTACAAATACATCATGTCCCATTGATGATGAAATTGGCAGTGTGGATGATTATGGTTAGACTTCATGAATTAAAAAATGGAATTGGTTATCTTAAAGCAAAGCAACTTCTCTTTAGCTGCGTATTGATCTGTTCTTGATGAGAAGTGCATATGGATGGTTAATGGTTGGTTTCTGCTGCAGCATAGTGTATTTTAGCATAAGAATTTGCTTGTATGAAAAAATTTTAATGCGTCCCCTGAATTTTTTTTTTATGCCTCATGGAAATTGATAGTCACTTGTGATTAATTCTTAGTATTCCTGGCGTTTTCATTTTTCGGATAAAGTAAATGACCAACAGGACAATGGTACCATATTCTTGGGGCACATCTGGTCATGACTTTAATTTGTGTTTAGATCAGAAATTAATAGCCTTTAGTATTGATTTCGATAGTTCACTGTTGCTGGTCGAGGTTTCACAACCATTCAAAGAGCTCAGCTGTTTCTCGTAGAGGTGAATTTTCTTTTGTTTTTGGAAAGAAGAGGAGTAATAAAGAGGAAAGGTCCAGGTAATTATCAAATTGTTATCAGACCAACCTGATAATTCAGATCATCATTTTAAGCCTTCTTGCGGTGAACATGCAGCCATGGCAGCAGTACTCTCTTACTGGTGGAGGCAGAGAATGTGTGGGAGGACAGAGTATGTGTGTGAAATGACTAGAAGTGATGTGGGATGTGAGTTGTAGGTAACCTGAGATTTGTGCCATGATCTGCATCAAGGAAGAAGTAAAAATAGATGCAAAATGGATGCTAGAATCGTACAACCTTTCCAACATGTGGAAAACACAATAGCATCTAATCATTTCATGCAAACACTGAACACAGAGAAATTGTACAATTAGAGAAGGGCAGTAGTTGGGAGAAGGCTTTTTTATTTCTTACAGATTAATGTAATATAATAAATAATATTGCATGACGTCAGATATTTCAGTTTCTTGTGCATTCTCTGTGTTGACAGCTGTTGTGCAGGTTTATAGGTGCATTCTGAAGTATTAACATCAGATTTATTTGGTAAATCAATGTTTTTAGATGAGACACAACCTTAAATTATGCTGATTTATTAATAAGTCATTCCATGTTCTTTCACATCAATAACAATACTATGATTTTTTTCCCTTGCTAATATTTTTGATTGCTGTATAGCTAATGCATACAAATGTGTTACTCATGGTTTCCCTGTCCCCAGCTCACTTCATTCTGCTGTAATGCTCTTGAGAAAGTAAAATTATGACCTTCGTTACTTAAGAGGCAGAAATACTCAGTTCAAACATATGGATGGCTCATCTTTCTGTAATACTCCCTTCCTGTAGTCCTTATCTCCCCATCCCCAAACACCCCAGTTCTCCCATTTCAGCTGTGTACCTTGCAAGGTGCCTTCATTGTTGAAGTAGCTGCTTCTGGCTTACATTCTTGCACTTTTAGGACAGCTAGTTTGAATGCAGACTGCTGAAATGGGACAAGGCTGCTTAGCCTTCTGGAAAGGCTCAATTTACAAAGGATGCGTTGAGTTCTGACCCTACAATGGGCCATGCAAGTGCAGTGTGTTGTTTTGAACTTTAGCTTTTTCCATCAGAGTAAAATATATTCTCTGCTATTATCACGCTGTTAAATTAATTTTCACTATTTTCTGCAGAATTTATTTGAGATTTGAGATGAAGCAGGCACTGAGCCTTGAGGTTTCATAAAATAAAAAATAGTTTTGCACTCTAACCACATCACAGTTTAACTTTGTAACGGGATGTAAATTGAAATCATATATCTACCTCACTCTCCTACTTTGCTGGTCTGAATAGACACTGCTTTAGAAATTAGTGGAGAAATGTAACTCCTGTTTCGTCACTGATGTACGTGACATCAAGAAATGTCTTGGAGTTTCCTAGTTATTGGATGTGATTTGGGATTAGTAACTGACACCGCTCTGCACATAGTTGGTAATTTTGACCTGGCTAACTGTAAACACTTGTGAGGAAACCCTTGGCTGACTTTTCCTTGTCTTACGTGTATGTGTGGCCTGTTCTTTAGAATCACTAAACCAGCTAGCATCAAGTGCCTTTTTTTTTTAATGCCTGTAAATGTTCTTATGAATCAAAAAGAATTCATTTTCCCAAGATCTTGTGATGTTTGGGAGCCTGAAATGACTGACTTGAGGTCATGCAGCAGCTAACTGGTAGGACTGAAAATCAGAGTGTGCATCTTCTAATTCCTGGCATGTCACGCTGCTGGCTGGGCCTATGTTCTAGCTCTGCTGAAGCAGAGAGGGACAAACACTGTTAATGAAGCTGCACAACAAAGAATATCAGTTTTTTTTTCTTGCTGCCCTCTATGACTGGTTTGTGAGTCTTCAGAGTTTTGAAGCAGTTGGAGAGAAGGGCACAGAGAGGTGCAGCAGTGCTGGAGTTTGTTTTAGTTAAAGATCAGTGTATTTTTCAGTGAGAAAATGCCAAACAAACTGCATCAGTGCTCCTCTGTACATGTTGTTCCCTTTTTAAAGGCTTAGTGAGGGAGAGGTGCCCAGTTTGGGAGCATCCTTGGAAGGGATGTGCTGCAACGCCTGTGCTCCTGTCGTGGGAGGCCTTGGTGGGGATCAGGGGGGTGTCTCTACCCTAGGATGTCAGGTGCCAATGCCATGGTGCCTCTGCTGGGTCAGCCTGAGCCTCTGGCTCTCAGTGTGCATTGTGTATGGTCACTGGCTTGGAAACTTCTGGGAGACCCTTTTTTTTTTTTTCTTGTTTTTTTTTTTTCCTTCTTTTTAATGTTTTCTTTGTTTTATGTGAAAAACCCCCACAAGGTTTGGGGATTCTGTGTAGGAGGCTTGGTAAATGACTGGAATTATCTTCATTTGCTGCACAGAGTAATACTAGAGGGGGCTTTTACCACAAATGCTAGTGTAAAGGTGGTTTTCTGTACTTTTTTTTCCTGTATGTGCCTATTGGATACT
This sequence comes from Neopsephotus bourkii, assembly GCF_033783945.1. Lineage (NCBI taxonomy): Eukaryota > Metazoa > Chordata > Aves > Psittaciformes > Psittacidae > Neopsephotus > Neopsephotus bourkii. The sequence continues at coordinate 12,211,715 of NW_026902242.1, read as the reverse complement.
AAAACATGAGTGCTTTATGACAGAGTGAAAATCTCAGCTGATTAGAGGTTTATTAGCTGTTGGAGTAGCAGTGATCTTTCTCTAAGCAACCTCTTAACCTGCTTTTCATGCTTTGTTCTTATCAAAAGTTTAGTGTTGACTTTTAAGGATTGGTATGTGAAAAACGTCAAAACACTGATTTTCAGCTGTATGCTGCCTGCCATAGACACACCGGGGCTGACTGCATGTTGGCCAGCCTTTAACATTTTTTGTTGATTCTTGCTCACGTGGAGGGCCCTTGGGACAGATGGCCCCTCGCTGTTGATGGTTCGATTACAGCGATCACCCACAGCTTCAGAGGAGTGCGAAGAAAAGAAATTGCTTTCTTTGTCAAGGTGTTTTCAATTCAATTCTCACCCATTAGCCCTGTTTGGTTAAGTTTTGAATTACTCCATCAGGTGACTGATGAGTTTATTCCCCCCCCCAATGTTATTAAAATAGATTTGGTATTAGATGGAAAGCAAAGGCAGAAAAAGATTTGTGCTTATTGATCAGTGTTCCTTCATCTTTAGTTTGGTTTTATGTGTCATGAAAAATGAAGATAAAAATGGTCACTGAATCAGAATAGGCTAGAAAATATATATTTTTTAAAAAACATTTCAGTTATTTTAGGCCTGTGAACTGTTTGCACATATAGCAAACTATATATGTAGGCTATGGCTAATCAATGTGGTTGTTAGTTTTACAGCTTTGTGTAGCTGAGAATGTTTATGATTGTTATAATTTTTTGCAGATTACATATATAAAATTATGAAATGTTGTCTGCTGTAATTAAAGCTTTCATAGTCAGGTGTGTTTCAGTTGTGGTGGTGTAGATGTTCTAAGGAGTAGGAAAGAGCCAGGCCAGATCCTATTTGTCTGTGCTGTTCTACTTCAATTTCTTCCTACCACAGCTAGTAAGCAAAGTATGAAAGGTTTGAATTTCATATAGACAACATTAATTGTAATGGGAGAATGAAACCAGGATAAAGGCAGAGAATTTGAAACTATGTTTTTGTAACACATAATTACGTTCGTTCTCTTTCACATATAAGTTGAATATCACTACACAGTCCCCAGCGTAATTTCATAGTGTAATCATAGAAATGGGGTGAATATAGTAGTATCTGTATTAGCTTAAATGTCATAGTCTAGAATAAAACAATGAACAGATACTCTAATTCCTCTCCCTGTAGCTGCTCTTGATTGCAGTGACAGTGTCAGTGGGATTGTCGCTGCAGAGCTCACTAAGCCCCAGAGCTAACTAGCCTCTGAGCTAACAGAGGGGAGGATGCAGGCTGAGGACTGGGCAAGAAGTCCTCTTGGTTTGGTTTTTCTTGTGTATGTTTTCATGAAGGTCTTCTGCATTAGTATAGATGTATGCTAGATTAATGTTCACTTGGGCAGGTGAAAAGCTCATGATTACTATATGTATTTTGCATTCAGAAGACGTAGATGGAGTTTGTATGATGGTACAAGATGCATACTTATAGAATCATAGAATCACAGAATCATAGAATAGTTAGGGTTGGAAAGGACCTTAAGATCGTCAAGTTCCAACCCCTCTGTCATGGGCAGGGACACATCACACTAAACCATATCACCCAAGGCCTCGTCCAACCTGGCCTTGAACACTGCCAGGGATGGAGCATTCACAATCTCCTTGGGCAACCTATTCCAGTGCCTCACCACCCTAACAGGAAAGAATTTCTTCCTTATATCCAATCTAAACTTCCCCTGTTTAAGTTTTAATCCATTACCCCTTGTCCTATCACTACATGATTGATGCTCAGTATTACAGGTGATAGTGCTTTCACTGCTGCTGGAAACTCCTTAAATACCATAGATGGCCCATTTTAAGAACCGGTCTCCCTCCTGCTACAAATCATGAATATGAGGTCGGTATCGTAAGGCAGTAGTTTTCATACCTTTAAGCTTATCAATGCCCTTGGTTCCTGCACCTGCCAAGAGCTGCTGTTTGAGTTTACCTTCCTTCTCCCCTGTGTTTGGAGAAGGCAGGGCCTCTGCGAAGAGGAAATGAAACACAGGCCAGCCTGCAATTTGCCATGTTTCCAGCTCCAGTTTCAGCTTTGCTCACAGTAATCTCGTGGGAAAGGAGGAGGTATGCTTGTGGAGGGAGACAGCCCCACCTCACACCCTGGTCACTGCTGTCTGTGCTGCATCCAAACCCAATAATAGCTGGTTCAAAGAGAGCTTTCCTCTTCCTTGTGTATGCCAAATAAAGAAGAACATCTACATAGCAAGTAGGGTAGGAAGCAAGGATGGATGGAAGGAAACACAGATGACAACAGGATATCATTCTACCTTTGTGTTTTCCACATGATAAATTTTATATGCTTAGGTTTTGGGGATATTTTCCTGTTTGGGAGCAATTTGTCTAAAGTGTTTGGCTGTGGACAGTATTAGTGGAGGATGTTTGAAAGTGGCATTTGTCTACCGATGTACCAAATATGTATATCATATATTGTTTTGGGTTGAAAGGAACCTTTAAAGGTCATATAGTCTATCCTTCTGCAATGAGTCATCCTTCAACTAGATCAGATTGCTCAGAACCCTGTCTAACCTGACCTTGAATGTTTCCAGGGGTGGGGCATCTACCACCAATCCGGGCAGCCTGTTCCAGGGCTTCACCACCCTTATTGTAAAAAATATCTTCCTTATATCTAGTGTATCTATATAGCACAATTAACTTTGTAATTTGGATAACGATATTCCATGATAATGTTATATATTCCTTTATTACAGTGTATTATGTATTCTAGTATTGCTCTGGCCTAAGAAAAGTGTTAGCTGTGGAATCATCACATTTTCTGCTTGTGCTGGTTGGTATTTAAGGCAAAGGGCATAATTTACAGGGAAGGCCTGTCCTCAAATATTAACAGTTGGGCTGTGACCAGGATGTGGTCCTCACCAGTGAAAAGTGGAAAAAATGTTGCTGCACTGTTCAGGCAAGAAATTATGTAAATAGACAGAATATTGTATCTGACACTGCCTCTGGTCAAGTGGGAGTTTCCCTGCAACATTTTTTTTTCTTTTAATTTTTTTTTTCTGTAAGAAGCAAGAGGGCTGGACTAACTTCTGCTTTGAAAAGAATTTGCAGAAGCATTAAGGTTTTTGTTAAATTTGAGGTTTTTCTTTTTTTTTTTTTTTTTGCATGTAAAATGCAATGCAGGATTTTGTTTTGCATTCATTTTGAAAAACATCCATCAAAACCAGCTTTAATATTATTCAGTGTTTCCTGCAACCAGGGTCACAGGGTTTACAGGGTCACGTATATTCCTGTTTTCATGTCCAAGCTTTGTAGACCAGATTTGTATTTCTTGAAGGGAATTAGGAAGCAGTAACTCGGGCATCCATAAAATACCGAGATGTAGTCTCTGTCATGTACCAATAGCTTTTATCATTTTCCTAGATGCAGTCTGTGTGAGTTCCACAATTTGAATATAATATTTTACCTGGTGAGATAAGGTGTTTGTCTCTAGTCAGACATCACTGACATGGGAAAGCCAAGTGACTGGCCCTGTCATATTGGCTTGGCTGTGCAGGAGGTTTGCTTCTTCCTAATTTACTTAGTGTGTATTGCCTGGTAATAATATACTTGAACTTTTCTAGATCTTTCTCAAAATCAGTCTTGCAGCATTAATGTAGGAAAATGTCATGTAGCCCACAGCACTTTTCAAGAACCTTAAGTCCTGTACCTTCATCTAAAACAAAAGCCTGCACAGTGTGTTTGTTTGCAGGGGAGTGTAGAGAGTTAGTTTTTCGTCCTTACAGGGCAGGATGTAAAACTTGTATTTGGTTGCAAAGGTGAATGACCTTAGTCTTATTGTTTTTGGTTATTGTTCATTTCATTAGATTGCTTGCAGCCTGTCTGGTTTAAACTTCCTTGAGCAAGAGACCCAGTGACAGCAGAAGTATTTTATTTCGTAAACCTTCCTCAAACATCAGCAATGATTTAAGGCCTCCATGTTTCTCACTTGCTTATTGTTTTGCTACTTTAGTTCTTAGACCCTTATTTTCGTGAACTGTAATTCACTCATGGTTAGAAGTTAAAAATAGAAGAGTTAAAAATAACACTGAGACTCCAAAAGGCATACAGTTTTTGCCACACTTCACAAGCTCATTCGAAAGACTTAGCAGGTAAAAGAAACTCTGGCTTATCTTGCAGAGAGACCAAATGAAGGCTGAACATACTCATTTTATCTGTGTACTATCTGTGCAATGAACTCTCACCCTGATTAAGGTTTTATCCTGAAGCATAGCTAATAGCATTCCAGCCAGAAGGACCCTTCCTTTCTGTCCCTACTTAGCTGATGGTCTGTCCTTCAGTAGTAACAAATTCCTGAGCAAAAAGGGATTGACCTGTGGCTCTGAAGGAGGTGGCAGATTGTACCTAGTTTTAATCATCTATTTCTTCATAAAAGAGAAGAAGCACATTTCCTGGTTTGAGTGCATTACAGAAAAGGGAAATCAGGAAGATCAGAGGAACTGTCGGTTCCAAAACCTGTACTGCTGAGAGGCAAAGCCCTGCAGGCTGAACCTTGCATGTGATTAGCTGGAGTTCAGTATTTGTGTGCTTTTCACATCCTAGATTTTCTGAGTACTTTGAGGAACTGTTACAAGTTAAAGTAGAAGTACTAGAAAAATAATTCTGTGATAAACTTTAAAATCAGTAAATCTATTGTGTGGCTTTCAATGAAATGTACACGTCAGATTCACATACTTCCATACAGATCGTGAGCTGTTAATGCTGTGATGGGGTAGTAATTACCTGCATGTGAAAACTGTGGAGTTGCTGTGATGATGTGATGCTGTGAGTAGCTAACTGAGCTGGGCCTCCTGACTTCAGGCGTGAGTTTTGTTGGTGTGGTGTTGAGAAGAAAGTAGTATGTGTGGTTTTTGTTTAAACACCAAGTGACACATACAGTTGTGGTTTGTATCTTTGTTTTCCCATGTATTAGAAACAAAATCCTGAATTTGCATAGACATGGTGTGAGCACTGGTATCCTGAAACCATTTCCATGTCTGTGGAAAGAGGTAATCAAATTCTTAGCCACATGATAAGTCCATGAGTAATTTCGGTTACTTGTACTTTGGGCCATTTTTTCAAGCATAAATCCTACAGATATTATTTTAAACTACGATACTGTTTTGAGCTTACATGAAAGTCTGCTCAGCCTATGTTCAGCTAGAGTTAAGCAGTTTCCTTAGGAAAAGCTTCCTTGTGGAAGGATGTTGTTTTCATCTTACCTGTGAGGATCCAGTCTTTGTAGTTACATTTCTGAACCTAACCGAAAAGTCACTGATCTAAAAATCACATTTCTAATTTGCAAATGCGCAACCGCAAAGACTTACAGGCAACAGCTACTGTGACTGTAACTGAGGCAGGCTACTGAAATCTTATTTTCCATTTTCCCTTTCTTTTAAAGGGCAGTATTTAGTGTGTGTTTGTCAACACTGTTGTCATTTAGCTCACACTTTGCTTTGTATGAGGAAAGTTACAAGGGAAAATGTTGAAAGTCACACGTTCCAAGTATCTCCTCCAGTGCTGGTGTGAGTCAGGTACCTTCACTGCACAAGTTATTTTTCAAAACGGGATATAAGCTTTGCCATCAGTTGGAGACAAGGCAGAGGCCACTGGTTTGGGGAAGGGGAAGCAGTCGGGAGACACTGGGCTCCTGTGGTGTGGCTGCATTGTGGCTTATGCTGAAAGGTGAGTCCAGATTCGGCACCCTGCTCAAATGTGCTGCTGAAGTTAGAGACCCAGAAAGATCTCAGTCTGTTAATAGACAGGAGGAAAAGTTGGCAAATACAATTCTTGAAACTTGTCAATGCTTTTCCATAACTGCTGTGGTTGTGAAGTGTCAGTATTTATATCCTTAAACTGTCAGTGGTCAATCACTCAATATTACTGGTCTTTGGCTTTCTAGGGGAACACGTCTGTTGTGGTGCAGCTGTTTTTTTGCCTTGTATTCATTGACAGCAACTGTTCAAAACTGGTGGCAATTTAGGAAGGTGCATTAGTGTGTAAAGTGTGAGTAAAGAAGTCAAAGGTCCTGGATTGTTAAGATTACATGTAATTTTGTAAATAAGTTTGATTTTGCTTTAATGAGAAGATGAAGAGTGTGGTTGCATTCTGCAATAAGCTTTCTGTGGAATAGTTAGAATAAGATCAGACCTAACGGTCCTGTACAAGTTTCTTTCAATATCCCTTTGATGAGCAAAAAAATACATGGCCTACATGATTTGCATAGAAGTGCACTTTCAAGTATTTTCTGCAGTGGCACCCTCATTTGCATGTTGTCTTTAATCTGACAGGTTTTTAGTGCCAGAGAAGTTAGTGAATGTTCCTTACTTTCACTTTTTTTATGAAGTTGCTTCAGTGTATTTTTTCCTTGTTCTTTCTTTTGATTACTGATGCTTGGAAAATTTCTTCACCCAGTTTCCACAGCATCCTGCTCTTCCTCCAGCTCCCGGCGGGTGCTCCACTTTGATCCCCCAAACCTGGGAGCTGAAGACCAATGTCACGCTCAGATCTTTCTGACAGCAGTGCCTCCTGTTCTACTGTGCTGCTGGCACTTCATGTATGAAACTGTTAACAAGCAGATTTTAATATGATATACAGGAGTATTTTTTTTCCCCTGCTCAAGAAGTAATCTTTTTATTTGAATGCTGTTTTTTTCATCAGATGATTTCATCTGTGAAAACTCTTGGGCTGCACATGATGGTTCATCTCCTACTTTGTTTCCAAATCTCTGTGGTAGTAATAAAATACTATAGTGATACAAAAGAATCATAATAATTACTCTTGTGGGTCTCTGTGAAATTATTTTAAGTATGTAGCAGGTTTTTGCCTTTGAACAATAGCAGTATTTTAAGCTTGGTTTAGAGAACTAATTTTTTATTGCTAAAAACTACTGATTCTAACAAAATAAATTCTGCTTATTGCATAAATGTGTGCTCCTAAAGCTGTTCCCTGAGGTAATAATCTATCATTTCAGCTTTATTAATTGCATTCTTGTGTTTGTGTGAGAAAACCAATCTGGCGCTTTTTTTTTCCAGACAAGAAAGAAGAACTGTCTGCAGTAAGTTTTTCGTTGCTGCCTTCCTTTTTCCTCTCTCTGTTTCTTCCCCACCCCTATGACTCCTGGCCCTAGTCTCCTCTTTCCCCTCCTTAGTGACTGCTTTTTTCCAGTGAATATCTTTACAGCATCAGAGAAAATATAGCTGGAGAGATAATGAGCAGTCATCTAGTCCATTCCTTTGCCCCAAGACGTGACCAGCACCTCTTGGAAGTCTTTTTGTCTGTCCTGCTCTGTAAAACCCATAGGAATGAATAAGGTTCCTCCTCTGCAGGCAGAATATTGGACCACTTAATTAATCTGTTTCATTTCACCTTAGCTGGATTTTTCTGTCTGAAATTGCTCTCTGTTGCTATCAGGAAAATTACCTGGGATGTTTCTCAGCATGTGTTCATCATTTCTGTTCCATTCCCAATTTGAATGTGCATTAGATTATGCTGTTGTATTTTGGGGTGATATTTATAATCTGCAAGCTTAATAATTGTGAAGAGTATTTTTGGAGTATATTTAACTACTGAATTTTTAGGAAAGATACCACTCTGAAAGCTTTCTCTTTATTTTGCCATTGTTCCAATTGAACTACTCCTATCCTCTGTCATGAGAAACCGGACTTTTAGATTTTCATAGGTTTGTTACAGAAGCTAAAGTGTGTTAGAAGTATTTTTCTAAAAATACCAATGACATGCTTTATGAAGTTACCTCTGTCGGAATAGAGTTTTGGAGAGGAATTACCTTGAGGATATGCATATGTTTTTCTCTTCTATTAGCACGTTTCATACTTACCTGCATTTTTCTTGTGGAGCAGTTCTAGGTTGCAGTATTTTGAATACTTTTGTTTTTAAGTGTTGCCCGTGACTCAGTTTTCTCTTTGTGTCAGGTACATGGTACTCTAAGTTTTGGTCCCTTAACAGACCTGTCCATGCTTGTCTCTCTTCTAACTTGCACCAAGAGTTGCATCTAATTCTAATTGTGGTCCTCATGGGTTTAACTTGTTCTTTCCGAATCTCATTATGAAAAGCTTTGTCTTAAAATATGCATAGACGGACTTAGATGATCACAAATGGTGCAGAAGTAGTCAAATCAAATGTCACAAATTATATCTAGCAACATGTGCATGAGCAGCAGCCTTGCAGCGGTGTGAAAATCACAGCTGGGAGATGTACTTTCCAATGCTGTAGGATATTTAGCAAAGGACTTTTCAAGCATTACTGGCCTGTGCTAAGAAATATCTGTCCTGGATGCAGTAGGCATAGGAAGAAGTGATTCTTGTATGTGCATATGTATATATTTCTATGCAGCAATAGATACATTTGCACATGTAATGCACAGACTTTAAGTGTGCAATTAACCATTTCCACTAATTACTACACTTATGTAGAACTGGTGCAAAGAGCTTTTCCCAAAAAAAATCTGTTAGAAAATGAGGAGAAACTCAGTTGGCTGGCTATAGCACCAGCTATTTCTAAGTGATTCTCATCCTCTCACCCATAAAATCAGCATAAAATTGACCTACGTTGCCAGATCAAATGGGGTATCTGGAAAGTAATCCTCAGGGAAAAGAAAATTCAGTCTTTGTAAATCTGAAGATAAAGTGCATAAAGTTGCAGAATGGGATTATACTTTCTCTTTTTATTTCTAAATCAGTACCCTTTTGTTTCTTCCTTTGCAGTGCTTGTGAGGAGTTGCCACAAAGATGTGTCAGATGCTGCGTGAGCCTAGCTCCAAAAGTAGAAACAAACATAATCTTACGAAAAAAGCCCAATCCCTGACTTGGATAATTCTCATAAAATTCTGAGGCTTTTTATAGGTGTTAGGGTTTGGTTTCAGAGAGCGAAGGCATAAAAACAGTACAGTAACCTTTCTTTTTGAAGCACAAGTCACATCAGATTTTCTTAGTTAATAAATGTATGGCAAGTACCTCCTAAAATAACCAGTTAAAAGCCAGTAATAACAGCGGCAAACCCAGCTCAAAGCAGTTGGACAGCGTTGGAAGCGTGTAATTTTTGCTGAATGTAGCACTGAATGTTTTTCTTGAATTAAGTATATTTTTCAAAATGTTTCATGAAGGAGTATTAAGAGCATTATTCTGCCTGTTTAGATCACACTGATTTAATTCTGCTCTCATGAGACAAATATTCTATCCTGATATGAAACTATACTTGTAGTTGAGTGAACTGGTATTTACTTTAGAGTCTGCATAATTTCAAGTGAGACCATAGTAGTATGAGAGTGTCCTAATACGAAGTGAAGATAGTAAGCTGAGTATGACGCTGACTTAAAGTTGCAGGCTTTGTATCTATCAGCGTATCAGGGCACCAAAAGAAGTTATTGGAGCTGTTGCTCTTGTTGCTAGTAGGTTAAGGGTGCTCATGTGAAATGCTGTTCAGCTTTGTTGACATCTCACTGAGGTGTGTTTTATTTTCCCATTCTTTTGGCCCCAAGGCCCAGGTTACCTAGGGCCAAGTTTTGCTTAATTCTGAGGTTGTACTTTGCTTCCGATTGTGACCTTTTGAAAACTGTACTTGGAGGCTTTGCTGTTGTGATCTTCTTCCTTTTTTGAAGCCTGGCAGTTGCACTTCCACTCAGAACAGTGAAAGAAAGAAGTCTCATTTCTTTCTGTTCTGGTTTATGCACTGAACTTTTTAGAAAGCATCAGAAACCCCATGATTTTGTTACTGTGTTGCCAAGCATTCCCAGATACTCAATGCTTCTCATGTAACTATTCTTCACATCTGCTAAAGCAATCTGCCTGGTTTTGCTGCTTGGAAGAGGCAAGTTTGCCAAGCCTGCTCCTCTGCAGTGGGGTGGTGCTGCGTCAGCCTGCTTTACTGCAGAGTGGTCTGCGTGCCTGGTCACAGCAGTAGCTCTTGAGTTTTGCAATAGAAGAACTATAAATGGTACAGCAGGACTTGGGAAGTTTTGAACAAGAAATAGGTGATAAGAAATGGGACTAGAGGCAGGGAGTAACCAGCTTGTATTTCATGAGGTCTAGCCAATGATTAATTCTGGATTGCCGCCGGATGAAGCAGTCCTGCTTCCTTCTGACCACAGCTCCCCATTCCCCATTTTTTCTTCCCCCCCCCCCCCCCTTTTTTTTTTTTCTTTCAACACAAAACTAATGACTTTAGAGGAACTGATCTCATTGGCGCTGACCTGAAAAATTCCAGACGGCTTGATCTTGGTCAGTTCCCTCATCTGGTGGTTCAGTGTGTAGCTGTGGAAGAGCCTGCACCAGCAGGAGAGAGATGATGGAACAGGATCACCAACAAGCAGCTGGTAGTGGGAGTGCAATGGGATTGCTCGTTTGCAGAGAAACTTATGCTTGACACATTTGTAGACATATGGCCTCAGATTTGAAAGCTCTTTTAAAGCACTTTTTGGATTCTACGCAGTTTCCAGTGGTTTATAGCAGATAAATACTTACCATTGAGTATTTGATAGCTGTTACCATGCTTGCTGCTCCTTGAATTTATCTGAGATCACTGTTGATCTATAACTACATTCTTTTCATATTCTGTGATACTAGATTGGGATAAAAATAAGAGATCCCTTACAGAATATGCACTGAAATATTCAAAGTCCTCTTGTATCTGATCATTACACAGATGTGTTTAAATGCACACAAAATAGATGGGGGGAAAAAAGTCTCTGTTGTAAGTATCTGTATCTATTTACTCATATTTTTATAAACAGAGCATCTTGCTTACAAGATACATTTAAATAAAAAATAGCTGCAGACACCACCCCTCCCCTGACTTAGTAGTAAAAAATGTGCTTCTCCAGTAAGAAGAGTGAAATGGGGACATTTATATCTAAAATCTCAGATTTGAATTACATAAAAATTAGGTCTGAATTAGGTTGAGTTGAATGAGGAGTTGAATTTCACAATACATTTAAAATGCATGTTTCACTGTTAGTTTAACATCTGGCCCAAAGTGAAGGAAAATGATTTCGGTCTCCAGCTCCTTGTGAGTGGGCCAGCAGCAGACATGGGTGCAACAGCTGTGTGTTGAGTAGTAGGATTTGAAATCAGCAGCTGGGAATGAAAATACCATTAATTTCCATTCCATTAAAGCTTCATTTGCAGCAGCAAACGTGTGGTAGGATGAAGAAGCGTAGAAACCTCTGTACTTTGCCAAAAGTAGAGAACCCTCTGGTTCTGATGTAAAACGTAGCAGTGAGAAGGAAGTTGCTGATTTATCAGCCAGTGCTAGCACTAGAGGAAGAAGTGGAAATCCAAATACTTTTCCCAGATCTTGGCTTCTTAGAAGACAGGAATCCCAGCAACTGCTGTGGTAGCCAAAATCTTGCAGTTCACGTCAGGCAGCGTCTCTGGTGCTTACCAGGGTGTTTCACCATTCATTTTACTGCTCTCTGGCACCTACAGCTGTCCTCAGCCATGCAGTCAGTGGTGGGAGGATCTGCCTGATGTTGGCTGGGGCACAAACAGGCATTGGTGAGCTCTCCCTCTAGTTCAGGGTTTGGCACTGACCTGGGCTCTCTTGCAGGAAGATGGGTAATTTCACTTTTAGCACATGGACAAATGCTGCTGCTAATCTGTTCTATAAAAGTGCTGTGAAGTTTGTGGGTATTTGTGGTACAGTTTAACAGTAGCACCTCGGGAAGGTTTTTTATCACAGGAGATTAAAAGCTTTGGGGGGGATGAAGAACATAATTCAGTTTTTGTTGAAAGGTTATGGTTCAGGTCATTGTGTTAGATGACTTAAATAATGTTAATTGTAGACTAATGTATAGCCTAAATAACACTGATTGTTTTGATAATTAACAATAAGTTAATGAAACTTTAAGATATTATTGAAATGTTGGTTTTTAAATGGCTCTGAACAGAAAATATTCAAATATGCTGGCTCTTATAAACACTTCCTTGAGAGTGCTGCTTACTTTGGTGCTATCCTTAAAATTGCAAATGATGCTTTTCTATACCTCATAGAGATCTTTGTTTTCCCTTATCATTTTACATATTTTTTTTTCACTGGATAGAAAGAGGTTTTATATCTTTTTATTTCTTAATGAAATTAAAATAAAAAAATTGAAAAGTGCTTAACAAATTCAGTACTCAAAGGTTGAAAAGAAGGAGATAAAGGTAGTTCAGTATGTTATAACCTGCTATGTATGTAAAACAATAAACATATAGTTTCATAAATAGGAGATAAGTCTTTTTAATAATCCAGTATCTTCCTTAGTTTTTAGGTACGTTTTTGCGCTTGCCTCAAAGCTTGACGCTAAGCTGACCCTCTTTTTAATATTAATGTATTTTGACTGTAATACTCTGTTCCTTTGCCTCTGATTAATGCTATCTGTCAATTACTTACAGATCCAGTGGTACTGTGGAAGTTCCCGGAGGACTTTGGAGACCAGGTTGGAAACATGAGATTGAACTTTTGTAATGTTAGAATGATAATAAAAAAGCTCTCCTATTCAGCTGTGGAGAGGCAGATGCTAATGATAGAGGGGAGGAAGTCTTCACCCAACTGGTGGCTTGGTGATTAGAATGCCTTTGTGACAGGAATATACAATAGCAGTTGTAGAGCACCATGTATCACACTAATTCTCTATCAGCTTATTTTTGATGAGGAGCATTTTATAAGCTCTTTCTGTTGGAGGATAGAAAATGTGGAAAATTTGTCCAAAAAACTTTGCCAAACACTGATGTTAGAAATTGTGCTAACAAAAACCATCAGAACAAAAAAGTTGAAGAGCTGCACATACGTGTCCTTTTAATGTCAGAATGCGTGCGTCTTGTTCCCTTAGTCCTTTACAGTGTAAAACTTTATATCTTGATAATATTTTGGAAACACCCTAGTTATTTGTTTGGGCAAAAAATCAAAACCCAGTAATCCTCAGGCCCTTGTAAGAGACAATGATCTAAATGTGCTGATTTTGAAGGCATGAAAATCCTAGTTTCTATCTATAATTAATCCTCAAAGGAAAGTTTATACATACAGGATTGACGGATTATTTCCCTGTTTGTTGTGATAGCAAAGCTATTCATTAGTGTTGTATTCCCCCCCCGGACTATTTTATTAAAGTTATTAATATTAAAATTTAATGAAAAAAATTTATTATTTCAGCAAATTTTAGATTAGTTTCTACCATAGAAATATTTTTATTTTCATAAACCCACATAAAACCATGGAACAGAATAAATATCTCTGACTCAGTGTCTTTTTTTGACTCAGAAGAGCAAACATATTCTTCATTGCTAATATCACCACAGTGGATGATCTGGGAATATTTTTGTGCAGTAAATATTGATAAATTGTTGCTTTATTTATATATTTATTTTTTTAAATCAATATTCCAGAATTCTATGAAGACAGCTATAAGGTGATTCATGATGAAAGGAATAAATATACAAACATAGAAAGAGGATGTCTGATTAGGGAATAGAATCAGTCAGAAACATGTGCAGCTTATAAGATAGTGATAAATGGTACATGACTGAAGTGTGCTGTTACTTGTTCTTAGTTAGACATCCAGTAAGTTTGGATAATTTTCCTGGCTGCAGAATGATCATCTTCATTGCCATTTAAGTTATTTTTTTTCCTTAGTTTGTTTTGTTCTTTTTCCTAAGAAAGACTTGATCTTAAAAAAGGGATGGGGGAAGAGAAATTATGTATGAAGAAAATTGGGAGCTTATTTGGTAAGTCGAAGATTACTCAAAGAACAGCTGGTGTAGAAAAATGATTAGAAGATGAAGCTCACCAAAGACTGGAGGGGGAAGCATACAAAGATGCAGTAGATGTACCTATCTGTAGAAACTAGAGCCCTCGGGCAGCTCTCTGCCTTTGGGCTCTGAAAATCCTATGCCTGCACATTGTGTCTCAGCAGTGTAGGGAACCAAGTGTTTCAGGTAAATTGCTTGTGTTCCTGAAAAACAGTATGTATTAGTCCCCATCCTTGCAAGGGAAATTTCGCTATTAGAACCACTGGATTTGAACAGAACATATAGCAGCTTCTGTAGCAGACCTCTGAGCCAAGTAGTCAAGTGAGATCAGCAGAAACCTTCTGTGCATATGTGTGTGCGTGCATATTGAACTCGGTAGGTTTGGATTGGAGACCTGATTGCCTACCACATTTAGTTTAAAAAAAGAGATCTTGCTAAAATTCTCAGGGCTGATTTCAATGAAAGTTTGTAGGGAGAACACTGGGAAAAAATAAAAAGGAAAGAAAAAAAAAAAGAATCTTTTCCACCCAATTTTCCAGTCATTTCTATTTTAAATGTAAAATGTGTGAGTTAATTTTTGGATGTATCCCAAAGAGTCATCTTTCCTAAAATCTGAGGGCTGTCTGTTTGCACAGTGATGTGATAACAGTGGGCAAAATATTTTCCTCACTTCCTGAATTTTTCTACAGTTTATCATGTCACCTTTTTGTTGCTTTCATAATGCAAGGAAAACTTGTCTAAGCCATTTTGATATATTCCTTCTCTTTCTCACATTTGTCCTCTTGGTATGCCTCAACTTCCCAATGCTTACTCCTCCCTAATCTTCTCTTATTCTTGTGGCCTGACATTTTCTTTTACACTGGGCAGTATTTTAATTTTGGTCTCTCTTATTCTTAGATGTCAGCTTTGTAAAATCTTGTTTTGCAAAACATCCCATCTGTTTTGGATGACATGCAGAAACTACAGATGATCAGGAGAAAGCAAAGATTAGTGATTTGTCATAATCACTTAGAGTTCATGAAGTGAAGGAAATACTAAGGTGCGGTTTTTGGTAACACAAAAGAACTTGCAAGATTTGTTGTTCATTTTGTTACCTGCAGAGACTGCAGGGAAAACACTTATTTTCTATCTGATAACTCTTCAGATGCCAAAATTAGAAGGAAAAGGTTAAGATGCAGAATGGGGAAAGAGAAATAAATAATGCTTCATGGCAGAAAATGAAAAATGCTTCTTTTTGCCAGAGTATTTCAGAAAGTTGTTTTTGTTTGGGTTCATTTTTTTTTGATGGTGGATGTAATTCACTTTTTAGTGACTCTCAAAACTATCAGTTAATGAACTCATGCCAGGCAGAATTCGAAGTACAGAGGATCATACTAATATTCCAAAGAAAATCTTTAATAAAAAGGATCCCCAAAGCCAAATGTTCTAATCCATTGGAGACATCATAGATTTACAATTTACTGTTTTACTGGCATCAGTGATACAAACCTCAGTTTGGCAATGTTGAAAAAGTTCAGAATAATGTCATCACTATAGAAAAAGTGAAGATTCGTGATTTGAGCATGTATAGTTCTTCCATGTTGATCCTCACAAGCTCACATTTGGAAGAGGAATGGATTGTAGCCATCTAATGGAATATATTTTTATTATTTAAAGTATATTTTGAATGTATGTCCCTACAGGCTCTGTGCTGTGGTATGTTCAAAACTCCCCTTATGCTCAATGAACTACTTATGATAAGATGTGCATGTTTTTAATCTTGAAATTCCTATGTTGTTTGTTCAGACTGGTTAGACTAGAGTTTAATTTCAGCCTTGCAAACTCATTTTCAAATGGAAGTCTATACAGAAAAAAAAAATAATGCTGTGATATCTGGAAAAAAAAATCAGAAGATTAAAAAAAATACAGTATTTTTTTAAGTGCTTTAGAGAAGCAACCCAAATGAAAAACACCACCTTTGCTTCCAAAATTAAATACTTCATCACTGTTGAAAAAGCAAATATGTATCTCTGCAGAAATGAGTGTCTCCCAAAAGAGTTGAGATCTGCTGGTGCTCACTGTCTCCTCATGGCAGTGGAGTCGGTGGCAAAGTGCTGTTGATGCCAAATGTGTCCAGATGCCTCCAGTATGCCTCTGTTCATAGCTGTTCTGGAACTAAAAACATGCAAGCTCCCAATAACTCCATTGGGTCAAAACATTCCTTGGAAAAGGGGTAGTGTTGGCACAAGGAAGGACAAGAGCATAGTGTGATTGCAGGTGTTAGTGGCTCAGAGGCAGTGCTGCTTTCTGTGTTGTCTTAAACTTTGAAGCATGTGAAGTCTAGCGTTTCTTACAAAGTCAGTAATTGCATCTATTCTGGATATTATTTTTAGCTGCGTGAGAATTGAGCTGCTTTTTAATCCCACTGCTTATTGACCTGAAGTGATTTCCATCTCCAGTAGGTCCCAGGGTATATGGTGAAAAACTGATCCATTAAATAGTTCTTATTCTTCCTTCTAATGACAATAATTTTCCCCATTGTTCTCATGGTGAACCTGCCTTCTGTCGTGCTCTGCTTTCAAAGGCAAGCAGACTAAATCTGCTTTCTCATGTTAGGCTTTTCCCAAACAGTGCAGGTGTGTAACCAGTAAGGGGAATGGCATCCCATGTGAGGAACCTCTACTGTTTTCTATGAAGTTACTGTAACACCCTTTGTGTTGTTACTTCATATTTTATAATATCTGGTTTTTATTTTTATGTATCATATTATGCAAAAGTCACCACTGAATTGTGAGCAATAAATCTTACTCCGTATCCTGTAGTGACCCAACTACCAAAGCCTGATACTATACATGTAAATCTGTCAGGTTCAGGTAAAATTATTTGTATATATAAAACTATAAAGAGACACACATGCATGCAAACATCAGTTAAGGGGTCAATCCTATGAAGTACTAATATGTTAGCCTTCCCTCAGCAAAGCACTAATTTCATGCTTTACTTTCGATATATGTGTTAGCTATAGAAGGTAAAGACTGGCTTAAGTGAATGTCTGCTTGGAGTCAAAGTACTCAGTTTTTGCAGGATGGAATATTTAATTACATACATTGTGGCAGCAATTATGTACATGAGGGCAGTATGAAAGATTATATTCTTTTTTAAAAACTTAAATAGTAGTGATGCAGAGGGTTGACCAGGGTACAGGGGCATTGTACAGGGGGGTTGTACAAGGGGGTTAGAGTCAATCTGCGCATCAGTAGCACTAAGTCTCAAGAAGCAAGCTGAAGGTGCCTGGGTCAAACTAATGTGTGGAGGCCAGTTGTGATGTTTTTGTGTTCCTCTGTGCTCTCCTAAGAGAGCAGCAGGAACCCAGGAGGTATGAGACTGTTTACACTCTTTTCAAGGCTGCAGGCACGCTGTTAGGGGATGTATCTCCATTTGATGGCTTTGCTCTTTTGTTCTGATGAGGCTTTAAATACATGTTTCAAATGTTTATGCTAACTAGGTAGGTTTTTGCTTTGGTGGTTTTGTTTTTGTCAGTGAATGGTAAAAAGGATTTGAAGATTTTGTTGCTTTTGTATTAGTAAGTTTGATTAGTATTTGGGTACACTGGTAAGAGAAAGGAGGAATGAATCAAATGACATTGCTAATTTTCAAAAGTATTTTTGTCTAAATGTTACACATTGTTGTTCGGTTCAAGGATATTTTGGAACCTTGAATCCTTGTGTTACCTTTGAGGAAAACAATGAACCCAGCTGAGATGATGGCAACTTTGTGCACTGCAAGTATGCTTTATAAGGTTAAGATAGTTTCCTGTGATGTCCTGACACTTCGTGTTTGAAGTATTGTTTTTATTGAAGAAGACTGTGTGTAAGGCAGCACTGCTTTCTGTCTATGCAAATCACAGCTGATAGATGATGGGCAGAAAAACATTCAGAGGTGTATTTATAGTTGCTAACTGTGTTCTGCGAACAAAAAAAAATTGGTCCAATCCTGATAAATGTTTTGTGAAATAACTGCCCACCTAGCCATGCTGGGAACACCCAGGATCACTGAGACCCTTGCATCATTCAAGATGTAGATATTCCAAGATGCAGCTTCTCTTTTGTAATTCATTCCAACAGAGACGGAATAAATCTTTGAGACTTTCATTTTCAAAATCATAAAAGCCCAATACTGAAAACCTGAAACTTCCTTGAAATTTTGAGGACAGGTGGCAACATCAAGTATGCTTTTTTTCCAGGATTGTGGTGGTTTTGTTTTATAGAGCTTTTAAGTTAAAAATGTTGAACTTGATCAGCATATGGTACTGGCTAGCTTCATCTCTACCAGCTCTTTTGTTATCTTGTTATTGTTACAGGTTTTAATGACAGTTGTAAGCCATAGTTCTGGATGCAGGGGTTAGTCCACCCTGGGGAGGAGAGGGAGAAACAGCAGTGTGGATTATGGAAATATGAATTGATCTAAAAGCAGCTCTCTTGTAACAGAATGGGACTCAAAGAAAGACTGGGGAGAAGCTGGTGAAAAGACGATGGAATATGATGTGAAAATGATCATTTGAATGCTTTCCTTTTCATTCCCAGCTGCTGTGTTCTGGTGAAAAGGCATGCATTTGTATATCTTAAGGCTGAGTGAAAAAGGGCCAGATGAATGGAATTACTTGTTAGATATGTTTTCATTTTGAGTCAGATAAATTATGTGCATTTTAATAGACTGTATGCATATGTTAGCCTTTTTTTTTTAATCATACAGCTGTGATATTGGGGGACTGCATTTTGTAGAAGTGTTCTTTTCTCTGTTTGTTCAGATAAGTACAGTATTAATAATATTTGACTGTCCTTCAAATATTCTGTATCAGCCTATCAAAAATAACTTAGCAATTTGGCTTATTTCTACAGCCTTCAGCAATGTGCCAAACTGAAGAAGAAAAAATTAACTGATGGCTGAAACAGTGATGACAATCGTTTGGAATGTCTTCCAGAAAGATTGCCAAATTGTCACGTGTGATGTTGTTGTTGTTGATTGTCCTCAACTGCCCTCAGAATATTCCGTTCTGATGTTGTTTCTTATTCCGTGCTACGTTATACTTTCTCATCTACTTGCTTAGAACCCCCCATCCTCTTTCGTCTTCAGTATGTTGCCTGTTTTGCTTTACCATTTTCAGCTTTTGTCTCTCAAGCTTACTGCTGGTCTCTGAGAAATATCTGAAATAGCTCAGGGTCTTTTTATGCTTGATACTGGATGTAACATTCCTGAACCCTGTGTTTGGTTCTTGGCTCTTCTTCTGACCTTTTTTGATTATAGTTTTCTGCAGAGCTGGGAGAGCATTTGGGACTCATTGGTTCACTATTACTGCTACAAGTATTTGAAGTGTCACTTCAATCTGCTTATACTTTTTAAATATAGCTTTCTTTTACATATTATTTATATTAGGAAATGGTCTGGGATCAAATGTCATAATCCAAGTACAATGAAATCACATAACGGGGGCACTCTAGTGTCAAAGACTGAGATCTGATGGGACTGAGATCAGGAACTGGAGCAGGCAGAGGACTTTGCCAGCAACAAGAGCAAGGCAAGGGTGATGAGTGGGCTGCAGCTGGAGTGGTCCAGAGTACATGGTTTGGGATCTTGGAGGAGGAATATGTGAAAGTGAAGCAGCTCCAGGCAGGTGATCAGGAAGGAAGAATGCATGAATCCATCAGAATATCTTATTTCTGGTGCTCAATACTTCTGTATAAGTTTCCAGGGCATTGTGAGCCACTTGGCTGGTAGACTCTCCTTCTTCCCTAAGCAGAGGTATTGAGTTTCTTGGTTTTGTGTGTCAGTTTCTGTCTGCAGTCATTAATAAAAATGAGTAACAAAAGATCCACATCTGAGAAATAACCTGTCTCTGAGGTTACAGAACATACTTATCACTGTCCTTGTTCTTCAGTTGTTACTAATGACCATTATTAGAGAAGACATATTGGGCCAATGCAGACTTGCTGCATCAGTTCTTGAATTTTAGACTAAAGTCAGGAGGAGGGAAGACCTCTTTCAATTTATGCAGAAATCCTGCTGTAGGAACAGGATTTTTACCGATTTTCAGCATAGTGAGTACTTGGGTTAGATTTGAGAGTTTCTTCACTGAGCATGGGCAGTTTCATTCTTCTGGATCAAAGTGAAGCAGCTGAAAATCTTCCTGGCTGTAGCTGCTTGTGCCATCTGGTTTGGTGGCAGAAGCTGCCTTCCTTTCTTCTTAGCTCTTCAAAGTTGGCTTTTGCTATATCAGAGGTCTAAGCTAAGCTGATTGACTTTGTGCTGAAGTGGCTGGTGGATGCTCACATGTAGAAACATCAACCTGAAATTGTTGCAAAGTAATCTCTAGCAAGGAAGCTGTAGCAGGAAGTCAGGTCTGGACTTGCTCAGCCATAGGCAAAGTGAATGCACATTGTATATCTCCTTGAGAAAAAATACATCTAATTGTGTGTACATTGCGGTTTATGTTTTGCAGTAGTCATCTGTCTGCATGTGGTAATACAAGGGATATGTAAGCACTTTAAAATTATGCTTGTTTGCTTCTTCCCTGTCCCTCTTCAGTCTTTGAGTTGTTTCATCTCTCTTCCATTTTTCAACACTGTTGATAATATCTGAATTTAGTGCTGAAAAGCTATTGCTACAGGTGATTCTTTTTGAGCTGTAAGACCTATGCTGTCTGTAAAACAAGAACTGACTTCCTTTAAAGAAAATCACAAATGTAACTATGAAACAATAATCGTAACAGGTTCCTCACAAGCTGATTTGCTTTCTCAGTTCCTTTGGCTGTAGATTCTTCTAGCTCAAGAAACTGGGCCCACATGTGTGTTTGGTTTCACTACTCTTTACAACATAATGCTGTTCCCCAGCTTCCCCTACTACTGACACAGCTGTGTGACCTGGCATGCTCCTCCATAGCACTGCACATTTAAGAGTCAGATGAGCCCAGTCAGGGCTTTGCTTTTGGACTGTCTCACCTTATTTCTCTGTGTAAGTTGCTCTTTACTACAGATGTTTTCTTTTGGTGTGGCACCTGACTTCTTCATTCATTTATGTGATACTTCATTCAGTATGTACTTTTAAGTTTCTGAGTTGCCAGCAAAATCAGGATTTCATCAGGGCATATGCTGTATGGTGATTTCATGAAAAAATCAGTGGATAGTTCTGTTTCTGGAAGAGCATCTGCTGGCATTATAAGGCACAGTTTCAGTCCCCAGCCTGGGCTGGCCAGTTCTTGCATGTAAACAATCTTCAGAGATGGTGCTGACCTTTCTGTGTACATCAGTACTGGCTACTTACTGGGCAGACCAGTTGCTCAGTAGTTTTCTAGGCAAGGAATGACATCCTACTATTAACAGACACTCTGTTTCAGGGCTTGTCTTTCTGGTAACTAATGCAGTACTTCTTATTTATACTTAGGATGTAGTTCAGAAAAAGGAGCAATTTTGTTTGTCGTGCTAGGGCTGCTATTTCCAATTTGGCTGTTGTAGTCATAATGTTTGCTTGCTTCTTGCAGTATGCCTGGGTGAAAGCCTAATGGTTAGAAAACTGAGGGAGTCAGAAAGTGTAAAGTGATATTTCAAACAAGGTGGAGTTTTTAGTTTGGTTGATTTTTTTATTTTTATTTTTTTTTACCTCTCAGCCTGCAAAAACATGTTTCATGGAAAAATCGAGGCTTTTTACTGAGACTTGAAAGAACTTCAGTCTTTTAAAAAAAGATTGCTGGTTCTAATTCCAAAAGTCTGGCAACCCCTGATCACCTGTACTAAAAAGACAACACAGCGCCCTGTGTGGATAAAAAGTGTTATCTAATTTACAAGTTAAATCCATTTAGCTGCTTTCTCCTTTCTGCCTCAGAAATTATCTTATTTTCTTGCCTCTGAGTTGCTGCGTGTTGCAAGTCTTCTGCCTTGGCTATTTCCATCAAAATTGAAGTTTCTTTTTTTCATTCCTTTCTTTTATGATTAGTACTATGCACAGTTTAAAGTGTCTGAAATGCTCGAATTTATGGAGGAAAAACAAGTATTTGGAACAAAATATGCTTGGGGTTGAAATGAATCTGTATCAAGTGTCATCAAGAGTAAAGTTTGACATGCTTGAAATTTTGTTACTTTTCAGTATATTTAATTTCTGTGGAAATATAGTTATTTATTATTTGTAGTATACTTTTATTGTTAATTTTTATTTTAAAAATTGCTTTCCTTAATAGTAGAGAAGAAGATCTTGCAAAAAGTATCTTTTTGATCCAGGCACCAACTACTCATGATGTTTCTTGATATCATTTAGCAGACGTTTCTGAGACTGCAAACTTCACTTTAAAGCAATATGAATAGGTTGCCCAAGGAGGTTGTGAATGCTCCATCCCTGGCGGTGTTCAAGGCCAGGTTGGATGAGGCCTTGGGTGATCTGGTTTAGTGTGAGGCGTCCCTGCCCATGGCAGGGGGGTCGGAACTTGATGATCTTAAGGTCCTTTCCAACCCTAACTATTCTATGATTCTATGTTGAATAGGTGTAGAGCTGGGTAATTTGCAAATATGGTTATTTTTGTCCTGAGCTATCAGAGTATTCCAAGGTAGAATTAAAAAAACTAACAGGTAAAACAGTTATATAAGAATCAATTCTGTGCTTTATTTTATGTTGGTTGTTTTTTCATCACTGGAGAGGAAGCATCTGAATAGGATATGCAGGAGGTTTTCAGTGTTGCTGCCAGAGTTGCCTCTGACTGGTGTTGTAAGCAGTTGGAAATCTTCAGACATCTTGAGCGAAACAAATATTGCTGCCCTCTTAGATATGCAGGGTAATGTGGATTTTAACCTGACCTTCAAAGACTTACATACTTGGATTTTGAAAGTGATGTCTACGTTATGTCTCGTTTAAGACAGCTTTTCTGTTGACTTTCCAGATCATAGAATCATAGAATAGTTAATGTTGGAAAAGACCTTAAGATCATCGTAGAATCATAGAATGGTTAGGGTTGGAAAGGACCTTAAGGTCATCAAGTTCCAACCCCCCTGCCATGGGCAGGGACACCTCGCTGTAAACCATATCACCCAAGGCCTTGTCCAACCTGGCCTTGAACACTGCCAGGGATGGAGCATTCACAACCTCCCTGGGCAACCTATTCCAGTGCCTCACCACCATAACAGGAAAGAATTTCCTCCTTATATCCAATCTAAACTTCCCTTGTTTAAGTTTTAACCCATTACCCCTTGTCCTATCACTACAGTCCCTGATGAAGAGTCCCTCCCCAGCATTCCTATAGGCCCCCTTCAGATACTGGAAGGCTGCTATGAGGTCTCCATGCAGCCTTCTCCAGGCTGGACAGTCCCAACTTTCTCAGCCTATCTTCATACGGGAGATGCTTCAGTCCCCTGATCATTCTCGTGGCCCTCCTCTGGACTTGTTCCAACAGATCCATGTCCTTTTTATGTTGAGGACACCAGAACTGCACACAATACCCCAAGTGAGGTCTCATGAGAGCAGAATAAAGGGGCAGGATCACCTCCTTCGACCTGCTGGTCATCTAGTTCCACTCCGTGATTCTGTCATTGAAAGAGCATATTAATAAAAAGTCTCTTTTTCCTTACTGCATGATGATAGAAAATTGTCATTTATGTCATACTCTGGTATGCTTGTTTTGTACAAAATGTAGTGAACTTTCTTTAAGAAAATACTGCCTTAAAAGTTGAATATTGCCCACATTGTAGTCTCAAGAGTGGAGACGGAAGAGCATATTTCCTGTTTTTCCCAGCTCTCTGGTACTGCCAAGGGAATAATGGTCTCCCTGACCTGAGTCAGAGAAGAGGAAATTATTTGTTGGTGCATTAGATACGAATATTATATGCTTGGTAGAGTTGTATGGCAAAATATTTATCTTCTTTTTCTTTGTCTTGCCAGTCATATGGGTAGATTGTAATATTTCAGTCTATGCCTGTTCCAGCGAGAATTTTTTTTTTTGGAAGAATAACATTGTCAATTTTTATGTTTTTATTGAGTTCCAGGAAAGTTAAGAATTTTTTTTTTTTAAGCAGGAAAATTAACCTATGCTGAACTTAGGCTGAGAAAGTTGGGGCTGTTCAGCCTGGAGAAGAGAAGGCTGTGTGGAGACCTCATAGCAGCCTTCCAATATCTGAAGGGGGCCTATAGGGATGCTGGGGAGGGGCTCTTCCTTAGGGACTGTAGTGACAGGACAAGGGGTAATGGGTTAAAACTGAAGCAGGGGAAGTTTAGATTGGATATAAGGAGGAAATTCTTTCCTGTTAGGGTGGTGAGGCACTGGGATAGGTTGTCCAGGAAGGCTGTGAATGCTCCATCCCTGGCAATGTTCAAGGCCAGGTTGGACGAGGCCTTGGGTGATATGGTTTAGTGTGAGGTGTCCCTGCCCATGGCAGGGGGGTTGGAACTTGATGATCTTAAGGTCCTTTCCAACCCTAACTATTCTATGAGTCTGTGTTTCTAACTTGATACTGTTTTAGCTATTCTGCTATTTGTAACTGAGGTTGTTATTTTAAAGTGAACTTTGGGTCCCTGTATGCTATGCTGGACACAATTGTGACTAAAATATGCTTTATTTTTAGTTGGTTACATGGTGAGATCTAGAAAAACTTGGACAAATAGACTTCAACATTTTATAACTCACTAAAAATCTCTGAATTTTTAATGTTACTCTGTGGTTGTTTATGTAGTTATGGAGGCCTGGTAATGACTTCCATGCTTTGGAAGTTTAGATTTCTGGGATTTCCGTGAATGTAATCTAAGATTAAATGTTTTTATTATTCAAACCATTTGGGCCTGCTGTTATTGTAGCTACATTTTTTTCTGATGAGATTTTTAGCAGAGGTAAGAGCTAAGTCTTTGAAATATAACTACTGCTGCTGGCTTCACATGGGTCCCTGCTGTGGGTGTGTGCAGCTTCAGAGGAAGGAAAAAGAAAAGTCAGTGGCTAGGACAGAGCCTGCCTTTTCATCAGCTGTTTCATGTGGCAGCATTACCATTTCACCTTCATCGAGCCATAATGATGAAGGCCTCAACACTACAAGATACTAAGCAGCTTGGCTTTGATTTAAGAATGAATCTAAATCTGTGTTTAACTTTAACCATTTAAATGTTCCTATTAAAGTCACTAGATTGAGTCAGAAGTATGTGTCATGAGAGTCTTAAATCTCAACTAGATCGCTTGTTGGTATGTTTGGACTGGCACAGGGTAACTGAAAACTACAGTGAGGAAGGGTGAAATAGAATCCCCTGTGAGGAAAGATCAGAGGGTAAATTGGGTTAAGAGTGAAGAAGAGAGGGCATTGGAGATGGAGGATTGAGTAGGAAAAACTGAGGAAGAACCAAAATAGAGACCTGCAGTCAGGTGTTTCAAGAGAAGACATTTGAGGATAGGTTAGTAGGGGAGGAAGTTCTAGCAGGAAGAAAATGAGAGTTTTGAAGGATAATTAAGTGAAATACTAAAATAGATTAGGAAGCAGGTTTTGTCAACAAGTGGGGGAAAAAGGAGACTGTTTTATCTTTGTCATGTCTACTAATAAAGACTGACAAAAGAGAATTTTCCTCTTCAGTAAAAAGTGGTGAGGAAAAAGAATTTCTCAAAAATAAGGTAGAAAAATCAGAGAAAGACAAAAGCTAGAAAAATATTGTTACTGAGAAAGAAAACAGTTGAGGAAGTAATGATCATGGGGGGAGTGGTAGTGCAAAAGTGTTTTATAACAAAGCGAAAGACCGTTTCTTTTTGCTGTTGTAATTGATATTTCTTTGGCTGATTTCTGGCTCAAAACAGAATAGAGAGATGAGGTTGGTTAGATGATAGATAGTAGATAGATGCTAGTTTATCGCATCTTTGGTAACTTGGTTGAGATTTTGGAATTAAACAATTCAAATTTTCTTGGTGCTGCCTGTTTTATTTAGGCCATTTCTTCCCTGTGTATCCTGATGTGTCTCTGGAACGGACACAGTGTGGCTGTGTCTCAGTGTAAGGCTGTACCCTATCTTCTACATAGATGCTCTTTCCATATGTAGAATTGATGTGAGGGAGAACCCACCAGCTTGCTTGAAGAACAGTCTTTTGCTGCAGAAAAACACAAAAATAATTGTAAGGTAACAGGACTCTCTTTTAAAAAACTGTTTAAACTGCTGTTTATGAATGCTGTTACTGTTCAGCATTCTGGATACCTTAAAATATTCCTATCAGGGAAGACTTTTCAATCCTTCCACAGGGGTGCTCTTGGAAAGAATCAGGTTCTTTTCCCTTCCCACTTAAATGCACACCATAGAATTTGTTAGAATGAGAAAAAAATGTTGAGGTGAATAGTTCCTACATCCTTCTAACCTCAGAAATTAATGAGGTTAAGCTTTCAGTAGTATAATAAAGTGATGAACTTATTTTCTGTTGATTCATCAAGGCATCAGCCCTTACTAACATGGAAGAAGGTAACTGGTTGAAATGCTAAGTTAAAGTGGTAAAACCCCACTCATACCTGTATAGAGATAGATTAATAAACTGATTCTGTAAAATGTTTCATATCTGGTGCAATTTTCCTGTAGAAGCAGCTCCTGTACCCTCTTCCAGCTGGAGAGAGGTCACATTGTGTCTTGTTCAAGTGCCAAAAGAAGCAAGTATTCTTCCAAATCACTGCATACTGAGCAGTGCATACTGAACAGTGGTGAAGGTTTCATATACTTGCATCAATTGACTGTAATACTATTAAAAATAAATAACTGTCATTCTTTCTAGCTAGTGAAGAATATGGTGATTATCTTGAATGTAACCAAAATGAATCTAATGAATATGGTGTATATCTTGAATCTAACCAATATTACTGACTAACCAGTAATTTCACTGAAGGGAAGACTGTGAGTTATTCAGGAGCTTTTATCCAGAAAGTTTATGTGTGTGAGCTCAAAAGTATCTTCTACCACTTTTTACATTGCTTTATAAAATGATGATACACAGAATTAGTTGTATGAATATTGAAATAAATAAGGAATGCTAAATAATTTTTACTTTTTAGACCTCTGTAATATCATCTCAGTGTAGAGCCAGTAAGCTTGGCCAGGCCAGGCTGGAGTTGGGTAGTGCAATTGATAAAAACGAATTAATAAAACCATTGGACCATGAGCCTGTGAGAAGGCAAGTTTCTGCTGCTGTGCTACAGGCATAAAGGAAGTATTTTCTCAAATACCATTTCCATTTTGTTAAGTGTTTTGCAAGGGAAGCACCATGCTGTAGTTCACATTATATTTTATGATTTTCTTCTTGGGACAGGTATAAGGAATGAGATAGTTTAAGTGTGCAATTAAACTCAGTTGTATATGCAACTACAGATGTTTATGCAAATAGTCATCTTTTATTTATGTGTGGGTTTTGGGTTCTTTAATTTTTATTTACAACATGGCTATCATTTTCCCCCACATACAATTCCTCTCCTTTATGACACGTGGGCTGTTTCTGAAAGCACTAATGCTGTGATAAGCAGAGAAGGAAATAATCGTGGGATGCATGATTCAAGGGTATTTTGCTTTCTGAAGACTTGTACAACCTTTTTTCTTCGGAAATACATGTATACTTTTATGAAGCTATGAAAATGAAAGTCAGTAAACGTGTTGGTCTTCTTCTGTATGTTGACTCAAGAGAAGTCCTGGCTGAGTTATAAATCCTTAAAATGATGACCCATTAGAAGACTAACTCGAATTTTATTCAGTGGAGGGGTTACTGAAAGTATCAGCTGTGATTGTACAGGAATAGTGACTCTGTATGTGAATGTGTGTATAATGTCATTTGCATTTTAAATGTGTCTAGAAGCATCTCGGGGGCATCTTGTTTTCTTCCATTTTAAAAATCTGAATAGCACCTGCAATTAAGGGAGAAAACTGAGCCCTGGAAGCTAGGTAGGACTTCCATCTATTGATCTGTGTAAACCCGGCTTAGGCTGTCAGGGGAGAAGCAGTCAACTGCTGAGCTGCTTTGTCACTGACATAAGCTGAGAGAGGGTTTTTTTTGTGTGTCTATACTGTTTATACACCAGTCTATAGACCTGCTGGCTGGTTGAATTTTAAAGAGCGTGGAGGTTTAAAGACTTGTCCCCTGAGGGATGCTCCTGCCAGTTGGGAAGCGAGCTGAGGCTGCTCTGCAGAAGTTGTGTGCACGTGTGTTGGCTGGGGGAGGGACAGGGAAATGTGGTCCTGCAGCTCAGCCCGCAAAACACTGCAAAACATACCGGCAATTTTCAGGTTGTTTAGTCAAAATATTGAACTAATACGTTTGGGTTTTATTTTGTTTTTATTTTCTTTCTCTTGTGTGATAATTTATTCTAAGAGAATACAATGGGGAACATAAGTGAATACATTTCCATACCAAATTCTGAGTCAGTGCTAAGCTCACCAGGCAGCAATTAAAATCCTCAGTAGCAAGGAGAAAATGACTTCCTGTAGTGTGAGAATAGGTGGAGATGTGGAAGGAGAATTTAAGTAGAGTATAAAATACTGCTTATTTGGAATGGGAAAAAAGCAAGCTTTGTGAGCCTGAAGTGCGAGACAATTTGGACAAGCTTAGGAAATTTCTGAGTTAAAAGTTCTGGTTAGCATGTTCTGCTTGCTTTCTTTTGTCAGAAGCTTTTATTACTACTACCAGCATCCTGCATGCTTGCTTCCTGCCACAGAAATTAAAATGTTTACCTGCCCTGTTTGTATTTTGTCCTTTACCCTTCTGCAATGGCCATTCACAGCAGTCAGAATGATGCTTGAGGTGTTCTTTTGGAGTATATTATATGTACTGCTGTTGTTAATATTTAATAACCTTTCCCCAAAAATTACATGTGGCTTTGATGCCCTTCTTTATCTGTGCTGACAAAGTAAAAGTTACAAAGATTTCTTGAACTCCCTTGTATGACTTACAAATCCTAGAAAAGTTGACTTTTCCCTTTTGTACTATACAGTGATTTACTGGGGCACATCGTATACCTTTTAAATGTTGCAAGAAACACACGCTTGTTGGACTCAGAAGCAGCTTTTTCCTGAGCTGTTCGTCCCTTGCTGATTAATTTGCATGGGTTCTTCATGTTTTACACTATCCACTGAGCCAGGGAAATGTTTGAAGTAAATAGTCATTGTGGTGTGTAGGAATTTAAATACATAATTTTCCCTAATGGGAGTAGACTGTTCAACATGCAGTAAACAGAGAGCTCACGCTGGAGAGTGCTAACATCTTAGATCAAGTTCCTAAATCCCCATGTGCAGCTCTGGAAATTTGCAATCAATATGCATCTTTCTGAAAGCACACACCTTGCAGAATAACTCATGTATATACAGCAGTATATGTCTGTTAGTCCGCTACAGAAAGGGAATTCTGTAGCTTTGACCGGCTACGTTGATGTTGACTATCTCTTCTTAGCTGAAGCACTTCACAGAGGGTTTGTTTTCCCAGCTGGGAGCACAGAAATACAACCTGTATTTTTTTTCTGGGATCTTGCAAAGTTGCTGTTTAATATTGGCTGCTAAGAACTGATCTGGTAATCCACTTCTTTTTTTTAAATAAAGAAAAATGTTGACTGGTATGAGAGCATTTTTATATTTTAATTAACACATTTTATTTGCCACTAAACAGCTTCTGAAATAAAAATCTGCAAGAAAGAGTAACATTATCCTTTCATATTATGGTACAGATGTCGATCCGGTGGATTTCCCCCCTTCCCTTTATTAATAGCAAGGCTTGCTTGTGAAACCCAAAGGGTTAATCATACAAATTTCTCCTTTGGACCAGCAGATGATTTCCATCATTTTCAGCATTTGACTATGGAACATGTATAGAGTTGTTATACCTCTCTGTAATTCATTCTGCTGCCAACTTCATTCCCTTTTCTCTGCCTGCATTTTAATTGAAACAACATTTGTATTTTTGAGCCAGGATCTGTCAGAAGTCCCTGTGGCTAGTCTGTGGTACAAGTAGCAGCAGACGTGGCTTACCCATATGGTGTGGTGCTTCTTGTAAAATCCATATGGCCTTGTTGAAGGGAATCCCAGCGGGGATGTGAAGGGTGTTAATACCCTTCAGGCCAGGCCTTTCCCTCCTGGGGCTTCTATGGCATTGTCTTTGCAATCTGCCAAAGCACAAACTTAATTCCTTTTTAATAATCAATTATTTCAGTCCAGGAACGTGTGCTGTATATTTTGCAATCATATATTCCTTGAACTTATTATTTGTTATGAGTATTTTTGCATATTTTTTAAAAGCAAGCTGTAGTTTCTAGCAACTGCCCTAAAAGCATTTCAAAAACCTTTTCAAAAAGCCTAACTTTCTTTAACTTGTGTTTACAGGAAGTGCTGAACAGCATTCCAAAGTTCTGCTTTCCTTTCGACGTTGAAAGGTATGTGTTACAGTTAGCGTTTACTTAAAAATATACCATAGAAATCAATATTTAGTGTAATTGCAAGGGAAGATGTAAAGAAAAGGAAAACATATTGTACCCCCTGAACTTGCACCTGCAGACGTACGTCCTTTGTTGTTCAAGTAAGTCTGAAATCAATAGTAAGAAATTATCACAGCAAAATGCAACCTTTACAGAATTTTGGGGATATCTCTTTTGAGGCAGATCCATGTTCCGGCTCCCAGTTTTGTCCATTATAATTGTAAACACCATCTGTGTTAATATAAGGATATAACTTAAGTTTCCTTCAAAGAGCAAGCATCTTAAAAAAAGTTAAAATTACCTCACTGAGCAGTGCTGCAAACATGTTGTTTGAGTTCAAAGGAATGAAGACTTTAATTCCATGGAAGTAACTGAATATGCAGTTCATTTTTCTCAAAGAATCAAGACTATTATTTATAATTAATTAGCCCTTACCTTTGTCCTATCAGTTATAATGTGGCTTCCATGTAATGCTGTCAGTCATGTAAATTGTTCATATAAAACATTTTTATTAATAAAATATTTATTTAGGCTTGTCAAAATGAGTAATGGAAATGAAGTTAATAAATTGTACTCAGTTTGAAAAACTCATATTGTCTGGATAAGCAAAGATTGAATTAGAAGCTTGATTTGCATAATTAATGGAAGATATGCCCAAGTAGTTTGCAGGCTGAGCTGGTTTCAGAAAAACATTGGCATCAGTTGTAAATGGAGACTCAAAAGATGAAAAGGATCTACTGGATGCAAGAAGCTGCTATCAGTGGAGTAAAAGATAGTGTCTGTATAGAGGCAAGAGGAGAGGCTTAGTAGAAAAACACTGTCGGAATAGATCTTCAGAAACACAACTTCCCTGAAGTAGGTCCACTTGGTCTTTTATAGTTGAATTTAATTAAGTTGTTTGGGTTTTGAACTGGTTTAAGCTCACTGTCCTTTAAGCTGTTTTAATCACTCAACTAATACGGTTGTCAGTGTTAGCTTTAAAGCATTAAAGTCTTTAATGTGCTTAAGATATGTACCGAATTCTGTTTAAATTGGTAATGGAGAAAAATAACGGCAATAAAATTTGAGGATAACAGAAAAAGGTGAGGCTCTGTTGCTGCCATCCAGTGGCAAGAAGATAACCAGTGGCAGCAAACACTTTCAAATAACTCATCTTGCATTAATTATTTCTGTTGAACCATTCATAAGAAGGTTGCTTGTATGAGATGGATAAGCTTAATCAATAAACTGTGGAAATATGTGAATTTATAGCATAGCTAGGTTTGTATTTTAGCTGGATATCTGAAAGCGGGGGGGGGGTGGGGAGAAAGAAAAACTTATGGGATGTTTGTTATTAGTTTATTAATCCTATCCCGTGCCCCCTTCCCCAGACATGCTTTTTGACTCTTGGCCTCAAACTTGACTGTAAAGCAGTGCTCCCAAAAGTGCAAAACTTCTACGTATTTCATAAAAATTGGCAGTCAGACAGAAGGAGGAGAGGTTCTTGGAAGCTGAGATATACTGATGAGGGCAACAAAATCTGTTGTATTTGGTCTGGCCTGCCAACCGCTCAGGCAGTAAGTACTGTGGTATCTTTAAAATCAGCCAGGGCACTTGCAGCTTCTTGCGTAACTGGAAACTGAGTTCTAGGGGACTTATGGGAGAACCAAAGGCAATGTGGGATCATGAGAGTATAAAAGAGCGCAGACAAGGAGGAGGAGCAGAGCTATTGTGGGACAGATACGCTGGAAGCTCATTCAAGACAGAAGACAACTGTTTACTATCATGCTATTTGTGTGAATGACTTCCTGGCTGTGTGGTGTATTTGCTACTTACTACTCAGTTCAAGCATGTTCTGTAATGTGGAGATACGTTTCCACTTTTTAAGAAGAAAAGCAGTTGTCTTCTGTGTTAGCAGTTTTTTGTTTTGAAGTTTGGACTGATAATGAAAAGGATTGAGAAGAACACTGCTAAAGCTCCTTTTCATACTGCCTTTTTTCCAAAGGATGATTAAGATGTGACAAGCATTTTAATTTTTGTATACCCATAAAAGTGCTTTTCATTTCTCTGGTGATGGACCTCGGTCATGATAGACCATACATCTGATACCTCCAAGTACCTTACAAGCAGTTTCAATGAATCAAGAAAGTTTTGATTGAAGTGAAACACAAAGTATCTGTATTGTTGGTTGAGCATTTTGTACTTTAGAGAGCATAGTTTCTCAATCTGTTTTTCGTGAACTGTACACATAGAAACCACTTCAAACAGTATCCAGTCCTTGTAAGAGTTAGAAATTACCAGTGCAAAAGTGATAACTTCCACTGATGCTAATAAGATACCTAGAATAAAAAATGTGACTCTGTTCCATAGATTGCTTCTGGGTTCCTCGTATAGGAAGAGCTGGAGGGAATGGTGTGTCTTTTCTATTAACTAGCTAAATAAAACTCATTGAAGTAGGAAATCTCTATTCTTCAAATTATGGAAATAGGAAAGTTAAAGCACCACTAAAGCAGAGTGGTAAGATCATCATCACCTGTTTTCTTCCAAATCACCTGTATTAATTAGTGAACGAAATGAGAGCATGTATTTGATTTTGTTTCATTCACTATGCTACAGTGATCATAGACAGAGGTCCAGATTTAGTTCTCACTATTTGGTGCTGCTCACATAATCTCTCCAGCCATACTTACTTTATCTCTTATGCAGATGTTGTAATTAACTGTACACTACTTGTTCTAATTATCAAAATTGGGTTCTGTGAAAGGTGATTAAAAATCTAGAGGTAACTCCCATTAGATTTAAACTGAAAGTCAAGCCAGAAAAGGTACAATAGTGTAGTGTTTTGACCATGACTTAAACTTTTAGCTTTTCATATATATATATGTATATATGAAAAATAGCACATAATTTCATTACTGCTGGTTATGGCTTTTTATTTTGAAGTGGCTAAAAAATTAGTTGCACCATAGAAGTTCTTGAGCCTTTTCTTCAAGAGCTTATGAGGTCTTTTTGTGAATAAATTAGTTTAGGCCTAATAAATGGCAAAATCAAATAATATTTTAAAAGTTTGCTTGTAGATATTTACAAATAAGTTCCCTTTCTTTGCCACAGAATGAATGTCTCTGTTACTTTTTGTATGGAACTGGAAGAGTTAACATTTGAGAGCCTAGAGATTTTAATTTCCTTTTAATATTTGCTAAATTAGTATTACTACCTCAGAAGAAGCACTTTGTCCTCTCTCTTTTTCTTTGAACCCTTCATGTAAATTCTGCATGGTTTTCTTCACTTTTTCTTTCTCCAGAGGTCCTAAGTTTTTTAACTCTTGACCCAAAACTGAGTTGTAACTTTGCAGAGAGCCCATACCTCATGTCTGCGTCTGACAGTTATTTTAGCTGGGTGATGATTAGTGAGCATGCATCTTCTCCTCTTGTTCCTTCTAACTCATGCAGAACTAGTTCCAAGGAGAAAAGACAACGTAGAAAGAATTGCGCCCTGCCTATACCACCCAAGGAGACCTCTGGCTGTGCTTTTTGCAGCAGGATTTGCCTATCTCACATTGGCCTTTTTAGTCATCAGTGCACTTTTAGTAAGTGTGGGTAAAGCCCTTCCCAAATCTTCATTCGCGAAGTCAAGCCGTGATGTTCCTTCTGGACCCATGACAATTTCAGTCCAGGGTTGTAGTACGTCACTGCTCAATTTGATCTGTGCTTTGAATCTCTCATATGTCTCTGCCATAAATACTTCCCTTCCTCTGTCTTTTCCCTTTAAGGGCGCATTTCTTTGGCAGAATGTGTAGCACACATGCCATTTGAGCTAAGACTTTGGAAACTGCCTTTAGGATCAGCATGGAGACAATGATACGTACCTCATTAATTTCCTCTATGGTGCTCACTCAATCACAGGGAAGTGTTATATTTTGGAGTGTAAGAAGTGCTGCTGCTGCTGCAGATTACTCATTAGCAGTAGAATATTGCTCAAGTATGGGAATTACTGTGCATATTATTTAACTCATAATCTGTTAGGGTCAGTGAGTGATGATGGCAGGAATGACATCACTTTCACTCCTGTTCCTGGCTGATACTGTTTTTGTTGATTGTTTCTGGTGAAAGTCTGTATTTAGAATCAGCTATGATCAAGACAAGTGGAAAACAATGGCTGTGGAGATCAGTGGATTTGTAGATCTTGTGAAAAGCAATTATAAGATATCATACACAAAATTTTTTACACAAAAATTTTTGCCTTCAAAGTGAATAGTTGAGAATGAAAAGTAAATAATTGAGAATGTAATTCAAGCTGAATGGATAAATGTAAATAAACTGTAGTGTTCCCTGTATACTTCAGTCAT
The DNA here is from genome assembly GCF_033783945.1 of Neopsephotus bourkii. NCBI lineage: Eukaryota > Metazoa > Chordata > Aves > Psittaciformes > Psittacidae > Neopsephotus > Neopsephotus bourkii. The sequence continues at coordinate 12,177,179 of NW_026902242.1, read as the reverse complement.
TCCAGTCAGTTTGCAAAACAGATTGTGAACTCAAAAATGCAGCAGCAGTATTATACAAGTGAGTTTTTTCCATCTTTTGTCTCATTGTATTATGGTATGTTAGTGCGTAATATAAAATGTATGTGTAAGAGAAGTCTTTGTAAGGACAGGTTGCAGTATGCACTGTGCGCAGTGCAAGACTGTGACTGTTGGTTTCGAATGTGGGTTTTTTTGTTTTCTACTTGTGTGCAGAAGTGGACCTGTTTGAGAGGGAACCTGGGCACCCAGAGGGAGCCACGGTGTGCTCTGATACATCCTTGGCCAGGTACAATGGCCAGGGCCTGTGGACAGATTAGGCTTCTGTTGCAACTTAAAGGCACCCAGTGAGACTCTACTACTTGTGGTTTCCTTTAATGCTTCCATTGTGTTGAAAACAGGACCCCAATTATAAGCTAACTGCTTTTTATTTGTGGGAATTTTCTTACTTGGTGGTAGCTTTGAGCATTTTCATATCTTCTGTGGTTTTCTTCCCATTCCTGTTTTTTTCTGATGTTTAAGGATTTGGAGTTTCTGAGAAGTGGAGCTCAAGTTAGCTCAGTTAGAGCACAGGGAGCCTGAGTAGTGGAGTCATGGATCGTGGAGTGGGCTTGGAAGTGCAGAAGATAGTCATAAAATCACAGAATGGCTTGAATTTGAAGGGACCTTGAAAGTCATCTAACCTTCAACCCCTCTGCCTCAGGGCAGGGATGCCTTCCGTTAGACCAGGTTGCTCAAAGCCCTCTTCAACCTGGCCTTGGAAGCTTGTATTTAGGGATTTGAAGGAGATGGCCCAATGTAGGGTTACTGTATCCCAGTCTTTCCCACAGCTTGTACCACTACCTTAACATATGTTTTTCAGACTCCTGCTTGAAACTGTTTCTAGCCTGTTCTCTTATCTGAGGAGAATTAGGATGAATGATTGGTGGGGTTTGCTTTTCAGCATCAGATTGGGAGATTAAATCCATCTGAAATTTTCAGGTTCAGGTAGGAGCCACCAGAGCTTGACTCAGGACTGTGTACTTTAGTTACAGTAGTCAAGTACATGTATGTACAATGCCAGTAACTTTGTTTTATTTTTAAAAATAAGTGATCAAAATCTGTATTCCCATGGATAAAGTGTTCCATTTTTTGAAACTCGCTGAAACAAATCAACTCTCTGAAAAATCTTCCTGAAATCCAAAACCCTTTAAAAATTCTTAAAATTTGAAAAAAAATTTTCAAACACAATTTGTGTCCTAAAAAGATTAATTTGAAAGAAGAACAAATCTTACTGAGAACAAGGCATAAATTTAATGATTAGATGTGCTGGTTTTCATTTGAAGAGATTTAATTCCTGTCTTAATCAGCTCTTTCAAGGCAGACTTAAAAAGAGGCCTGAGCGATGACTGTAGTATAAACAAAACTCTTTAAAATGACTCTAACTACTGCAAGGGTGCCAAGGGGCCTTTACTGCAGGCCCTTTTAGGTACAGATATGTACCTAAAAATATTTTAAAACTACTTTTAGTCCTATAGTGAACTGTAGTAACCTTGAAAGAGCCCATTATAGTCTGCAGGGTTAATAAGTATTTACATACATTCTTTGCTATTAGTGATTTATTATTGTTAAATTAAGATTAAAAGCATGCAGGGCAAGAGTTGAAAGTAAGTCCAAAGCAAGGCAGAGGAATGAGTGAGAAGGTCAGTGACAGCTGGGAATGACTTTTGCATGCTCTCCCTGCACAAGTGAGTAGATGGTGCTCTCCCCAAACAGCCAACTAGACAAGCATTTTGCAGACAGTTTAGGAAGCTCAGCCAGTTAATCCTGCACTCTGATAGCAAGTCTAGATAACGTTTTGTGTAGGAAATTCTGGTACACAGTAATTGTGTTTTACCTGTGTTGATTTTCACATTAAGAAGACTTCAGAGGCATCATCGTTGTGGTTTAGTAGCAGTGCCAGGAACCGCTACCTGCCTCTGGAAGTGAGACTTCTGAACAACCTGAATGTGCTACAGTGAAACAAAGAGAGACGTTAAACCCAAGTCACATAGGCATTTTTTGTACACATGGTGGTACATGCAGTATATGTTAAAGATGTAGTGCTAGCACTTGTATATTTTATGTGTGTGGTTTATCCATAATGGTTATCTGTTGATACAGAGAAATCCCCAGTCATCATTTGCTTCTGTAAGGCTTACATGTAGTCACTCTTTCGCGGACACCTCCTTGTTGTGGGGGAAGAGCTTGCGTGCCCTTGTGACATTAGGAGCTATGCTGGTGGTGGCACATGCCTCTGGTAGGGTCTCCCATGCCAGACAGGTCTCAACTAAAGGGTCAGAAAAAGTGTGTCCATGGGCAGGATGGGCTCACTAGCTTTTGGGCAACCATCCTAGGAGAAGGACAACTCTAACTTCAAACCCGGATAGATGGAGCTTGTAAAGCCCTGTAAGGCCATCCATCTAAGAGAAGGACACGCTAATCACACCTACGACCTGAGGACTTTGCTGTCACTGTCCAAGCTCGCTAGGCCCTGGCAGATAAACCTCAGGTGTAAAGGGTGGGGCCAGTTCTGTGCACACTGTGCCTCACCTAAAAAATCCACTGTGCAGGCCCGAAGGGTTTACCCACGCTTGCAAAGCCCTGTAGCGACAGGTGAGGGATGAAATGGCAGGTGATAAGGTGCACTGGAAGTTGCAGACCCAACCCTGCATTCAGGCGGTTCAGGACTTTGGTCGCTCAAGACTGACCTAGGAGATGACAGTCTTGTTCAGCAGCATCCTGAATCACCAAGCAGCCTTTTTCAAGTACAGCACTGCTTGCTTCATATGGAGAGAGGCCTAGAAAAGGTGGCCTAACCAAAGCTCATCTCCCCCTCCACCTGGTTGGCTAGCTGCGGCCAACGGGCATCTTCTGTTGCGGTCGTTTAAAGACAAAGAGACAAAGGCATACACCTGCCTCCAAAGGTGTGTCCAGATTGACACTCGCATGTTGGAACATCAGAACCATGCCTGATACAGTGAACAGCGGGCGTCCTGAGTGCTGTTCTGCACTAATTGCCCATGAATTGTCAGGATTTAACATTGATATTGCTGCTCTCAGTGAAGTTCGCCTTCATGAGGAAGGTAGCCTTAAAGAACATGGTGCTGGCTGTACACTCTACTGGTCAGGCAAATCCAAAACTGAAAGTCATCTTTCTGGAGTTGGCTTCATGATTAAAAACTCCATAGCCTCTAAACTTGAAAATCTGCTGATAGTTCATTCCAATCGTATTATCTCCCTACGTTTTCCACTACACAATAAGCAGCATGTTGTTCTTTTCATCATATGTGCTTCAACTCTGCAAGCTGACCTTGCAGAAAAATTCTACTCCGACCTGCGTCACCTCACTCAAAAGGTTCCTATAGAAGATAAGGTCATAATCCTTGGTGACTTCAACGCCCAAGTAGGTAAGAACTTTGAAGCCTGGAAAGGAGTACTAGGCAAGCACGGTGTTGGCAGCTGCAATGATAACGGTCGCCTCTTACTAGAGTTCTGTGCAGAGCAACAGCTTACCATCACCAACACTATTTTCCAGCAGAAGAACAGCTGGAAGACAGCCTGGATGCATCCTCGATCTAAACATTGGCACCTTATTGATTATGTTTTAGTGCGCCAGAGAAATACTCATGATGTCTGTCACACCTGAGTAATGCCTAGTGCAGAATGTCAAGCAGACCACCACCTTGTGCGTTGCAAACTTAATTTCCACTTCAAGCCCGAATATAAGAGGGGCAGCATTCCAAGGAGGAGGCTCAATGTTAATAATCTCCAAATAGCTGCAGTGAGGGCCAGCTTTCAGGCTAACCTTCAAACTAGGCTTGAAGACCGGCTTATAGATTGTTCTCCTGAAGTGCTTTGGCAACATATTAAAAATAGCATCCTGCAGTCCTCCATAGAATCCAGTGGGTTCTCCTTAAAGAAAAACAAAGACTGGTTTGACGATAGCAACCAGGAGGTCCAGGAACTGCTAACAAAGAAGAGGTCTGCTCATCAAGCGCATCTCACTCAGCCACTTTGCCATGAAGAAAAGCAGCCTTTCGTCTTCCACGTAGCAAACTCCAACAGAAACTTGGAGACAACCAGAACAAGTGGTGGCTCAACCTAGCAGAAAAGACTTAGTTATGTGCAGATCTGGGTGACCACAGAGGATTCTATGAGGCTCTGAAGGCGGTGTAAGGACCCACATTCCAGGTTCAAAGCCCCTTCGTGCAGATGGCCAAATGCTTCTTACAGATAAAATCTCCATCCTGAATCGTTGGTCTGAACATTTTTAAACACTCTTTAGTGCTAAAGGTGTAGTCCAAGGTGAAGGAATCCAGCACATTCTAAAACATCTGGTGTAAAATGAATTGGATTTAGCCCCTACCATGGAAGAGACTCTTAAGGCCATACAGCAGGTGAAAACTGGCAAGGCAGCTGGGGTTGACAGAGTCCCACCTGAAATCTGGAAGCATGGAGGCCAAGCACTTCATGCTAAATTTTGTGAACTAGTTGTGCGCTGTTGGGAACAAGGTAAATTACCATCAGATTTTCCTGATGCAATCATCATCACTGTATAAGAAAAAAGGTGTAAAGTCAGACTGCTGAAGCTACCGAGGTATAACTCTGCTCTCCGTTGGTGGAAAAATTCTTGCAAGAATACTATTGAACAGATTAGTACCTGCTATCACAGAAGAACTTATGCCTGGAAGTCAGTGTGGTTTCAGAGCTAATAGAAGTCCCACAGACATGGTATTTGTTCTCAGGCAACTGCAAGAAAAGTATAGAGAGCAGAATAAGGGGCTCTATGTAACTTCTGTTGACCTCACCAAAGCTTTTGATACTGTGAGCAGAAAAAGCCTGTGGCTGATCTTGGAACGATTAGATTGTCCCCCCAAGTTCCTCAAAATGATCATTCTGTTACATGAGGATCAGCAAGGCCAAGTCAGATATGGCGATGCACTCTCTGAGCCCTTCCCAATAACCAATGGTGTGAAACAAGGTTGCGTTCTCACACCAACTTTATACACAATCTTCTTCAGCATGATGCTCCAAAGGGCTACAGTAGAACTTTATGAACAAAATGGCATTTATATTTGATATCGTACTGATGGTAGCCTATTCAATCTAAGGCGACTGAAGGCCCACACTAAGACCCTAAACCATCTTGTCTGTGAACTGCTTTTTGCTATTGATGCCGCCCTTGTTGCCCACACAGAAGCAGCTCTGCAGCGTTTAGCATCTTGCTTTGTGGAGGCAGCTGAGCTTTTTGGCTGGAAGTCAGCTTGAAGAAGTCAGAAGTTCTCTACCAACCAGCACCACAACAAGATTACCATCATCCCCACATTACCATTAGTGAGTCAGAGCTTGAGTCAGTTCAGCAGTTCAGCTATCTGGAAGCATTATTTCCTCAGATGCCATGATAGACAAAGACATAGACAACAGAATAGCAAAGGCATATAGAGCCTTCCAAAAACTCCATAAAAGAGTCTGGTGCAATAAACACCTGAAGAAAAGTACAAAGATCAGTGTCTATAGAGCCATTGTACTGTCTACTCTTTTATATGGGTCTGAATTATGGGTCATCTACCGCTATCACCTGCGACTCCTCGAACGCTTTCATCAGCGCTGCCTCCATACAGTTCTAAACATCCATTGGACTGACTCTGTGTCTAATGTCACTGTCCTTGAACAGGCAGGGGTCACCAGCATCGAGGCCATATTGCTGAAACTGCATCTGTGCTGGGCAGGGCACATCTCTAGGATGAAGGATCACCACCTCCCTAAGATTGTGTTTTATGGTGAACTGTATGCACTGTTAGCTGCAAGAGAGGTGCCCCAAAGAAGAGATACTCCCTGAGACAATACCTTAGCCTTGGCCATATTAACTACCATCAGTGGTCCACCTTGGCCTCCAGTCGGGAGACTTGGGAGACACACCATACATAATGCCGTTGATTCCTTTGAGAACTCACGCAGGACTAGTCTCGAGGAGAAAAGAAAATGTAGAAAGAATTGCGCCCCAGCTATACCACCCAAGGAGACCTTTCGCTGTGCTTTTTGCAGAAGGATTTGCCTATCTCACATTGGCCTTTTTAGCCATCAGCGTGCTTGTAGTAAGCGTGGGTAAAGCCCTTTCCAAATCTTTGTTTGCGAAGTCAAGCCATGACATATAGTCAGTTTAAATTCTGCTGGAGAGGAGTAAAAAACCAGGCGTCCTTGCTGCCCCAAGACCTTAAGTGGCATTCTCAAATTAGAAACCCAGAATTAACTCAGTATTTTACATCTGATCTGTGGTCTGGATGGATGGTTGCTGGCTTGTTAGGTGTTCCTTTAAAACAAATGGGACCAAATACAAACTTTCGGGCTCTTTGTGGAGATTCAGTTGTAGTGTTGGAGCTTTCCTCATTTCTAAGATCTGGTATATGCTGCTTGCATCCCCTTCTAAACTGTGTGGGAAGCAGTTTTCAAGCTGGGACACTTTTATGCTGACTGTTGAAAAATGGAGTTGTCTCTTTCGAAGAAGCAAAGGGAGAATGTTGGCCTGGAGGTGGTGAGATGGCATCGGAATATCATTCTGCGGAACTCAGAATTGGGCTGGGCTATTTCTGATACAGAATAACAGAATTTAAATATAATTTTTAAAGGGGTCTTGTGTAGTGACATGTTTATGTATGCTTGAATTGCATTACCAGTTATTTTTCCATGTCATCTTCATGCTTTGGGAAGGAAGGAAGCAAATAAATGAAAGCAAGATATCCTTACTGATGTGTTTTTTGGGCTAAGGAGTTGTTTTTCAGCAGAGATGGACATCTGTTAACAACTGCTTTTTGTGAATTATCAGTGATCTCTTTGGGTTAAGGCGGTATGTGAAGACCCCAGCCTTAACCATGCCGGGTCTTTTGTGGTGTAAGAAAAAGCCAGTTTTGGCTGCAGAAAGCCCCAGGTGTGATGGTGGGATGCAGCAGAGCGGAGAGGAGTGGCAGCGGGAGGCAGCCCGGGTCTCTTCATGGTGCATTACCAGTTCTACTGACTGAGCCTGACCAGCTGCTGTGGAATTACTGTGTAAGCCCCTAGCTCCAGTGTGCACTGAGATACTGAAACCATACTTCAGGTTCCAGTGGCGATCTGCTCTCAGGAATAAAGAGGAAAATGCAAAGAAAGATGTGAAATAGAAAACTGCAGAATTGGCAGGGGAATAATAACGCACTGTTATTGATGGCTGTCTGTTGTATCAGGCATGATGTACAGGCAGCGTGCTAGCTATGCAGAACCTGAAAAACGAAGGACTGAATAAAAGCCATTGAGCTATTACGGTATTTGAAGAGTGCACTAGGTTGTTCCAGTCTATTGAAGACAAGTGGGGAAAATTCTTGTTTTAATGATCTGAGTTTAATTACCTAGCTAAAAAAAGTCAATTAATTATAGTGGGTTTCCAGTGATTATATTGGACTTAATGTAGCTTGTAATGTCATATGTGCTCAGCATAGGCTTGTCTTTTTTTCAGCCTAGTCACTGTGTGTTCACAATGGACCAGACTAAACTGAAATGAGTGGGAGACTCTACAAGTGATATCACTCTAATGAATCATTTTTGTCATTCATGTGTTAAGCAGTATGACGTGCATGTGTCCCATGTAACTTCTCTAGCCCTTTGATCACCTGGCACTTCTTTCCTAGGAGGAAATTTTTGTTTTATTTTGTTGGAGATTAAAAAGAAAACCAACAACCAAGCCTCTCCCAAAACAAACAGCTCACAACAGGAAATCCCAACCCATAGGTCAGGGTATAAATTAAAAGAGTATTTTGTGCTCTTAGATTAGAAGACTGTGAGATCCGTGGTGGTTCTCAGCTTCTCTGAGAATTAATTTTCAGCTTGTTAGCCAAGACAGCCACGTATGTCACATGTTAATCGTAGCCTTACTAGCAGGTGCTTAGGTATTCTGCTGTAGAAGATCATGAAAAAATAGGAAAAGAACAGTGGACAATAAAATTACAGACAGAACTGCCACATTTTATGTTTTCAGATCTACATACGTGGACCATCATGACTGTTTTCATTTGGTTTTAATAAAACCTTTAAAGGTCGCTTCCAACACAAACCGTTCTGTGATTCATTCTATGCCACGCATTATCTGTCCTGGCTGAAAATGCCACATCTACCTAAACCTGATTTTCTTTGGGAGATTTTGGATAAGTGCAATATGTATTTCTGTGGGTAAATTTCAGGTACAGTTTGTTGTGGTTCTAAAATGCTTGCATTGACTGCATTTGGCAACTTCTGTGAAGATCACGAAAGTTTGGCCCCATTTAAAGCAGATCCATCCCAGCGGGATGCCCTGACTGGAGCTGACAGATTACACAAGAAGAGTACCTGGCTTGAGATCATAAGGGAGATAAGAAATGTGTCATGGCAGTGAAGATGTCATTTCTTCTTAACGAGAAATTGGGAAAAGCTTCATGGTGTCAAGCAGAAAGTGAGGGGTCAGGAATGGAGGCTGGGACTGGGAGCTGGAGATGAGTACAGAGAGTCAGAGGTGACACTGGAGGGGAGGTAGGAAGTGAGAACAAAATGCATTAGCCTACATTGCTGAGGGGATGCTGGCTGAGCAGAGCTTGGGGTTAAGAGGAATTGAAACGTCAGGCATAGGAGTTCTGTGTAAACTTCCTCTGTCTTAAGTGGGTATGTGCTTTGTTACAGTCTTGAAGATGCTACTTACTATTTTAGCTCTCGTGTTGTTAGTTCTTGATTATTTTCTGGCTTTTACATTTCCAGAGCCAAACAAGTTTGCACTAAAAAATGAACTTAAGTTCTTTGTTGGGCAACATGTAGTGCAAAAAAGGTGTGTGGGGAAGGCTGCCAGTTTAAGCAATGAAGCTATTCTGGGGGGGGGGGAAAACCAGCCCACAAACAAAAGCAAGCAGGTTTTCTGATGTCTGTCTTAAGCCAGGCCTGTATTGTGACATTATTTGTAGAACTGTAAACCTTTTTTTGGTTAGGAATTTTGACTGTTGAGGTGTGCACAAAGCCGACAGTGGCAGGCTTGTACCAGCTCTACTTAGGCTTTCCTTAAGAAAAGATCTTATGAAATGCCCTATCTATTCAGACTAGGGGCCAGATGCTGTGGGGCATGTCAGCTGAAGCATGGGGCTGGAGTGGAAGCTAAATGCATGGATAAAGTAAGGGCCCGACCTCTTTTGTGCCAAGGGGAAGAAGGAGTGGGATGCAAGGGGTAGCCTGGTTGGGGAAAAGGGAAAGAAGGATAGAGAGGCTGGAGTATGAAAATGCTTGAAACCAGTGACTTAAATGCTCATGTTTTGTGTGATGATGGTGGCTTTATGCTCTCTATCTAATTTTTCAGGGTGTCCCAAAACCAAGTAGGACAGCATTTTACCTTTGTGCTCACCGACATTGAAAGTAAACAGCGGTTTGGATTTTGTCGTTTGACATCAGGTGGCAAGGTCTGCCTCTGTATTCTAAGGTAAGTCAGTGTAAGAAAAATTATGTCAAGTACAAAAAAAAAAAAAGAGAATTCTCTGCTAATGTGTTTCACTTCTCTATCAGGGTATCATTTTTCTGTAAGTGTTACCGTTGATTTCACATGAAAAGTTGTCCCAAGGACCAGGTGATGGTAATTCTTGTGTGAGGCTAAATATTCTGTTTAATAATGTGAAATCTCTGCTTAAAAGCAGAGAACAATACACTGCAGCTTTTAGAGGCTTGGAGTGTTATGTGGATATTTTTACCTTCTAATGAGATCTTTGTAAAGTATCCAGTCAATTGAAAAATAGAGTGCACTATTCTGTATTCCTGTCCTTGGAAATATGATTTTTAGGTGTCTCTTCAGTGTTCTTTGGCCAGACTATATCTAATATAAGAAATGCTAAAGCCAGATAATTCTCAGTTTCAGAGCATGCCACTTTGTTGCAGATGTGATACCGATGATGGAGAAATTGACTGCAGTGAAACAACTTGTTTCTTCATCTGTGTTTTCTTTCTTCTCCCATAAGATACAGTTGTTTAGCTGAGATAAACATCTTTTAATTGAATTAATTTAAAGGTAAATTCGCAACTTCAGTTGAGAGCCTAGTAACCTGTAATGCTCCTGGAGGAGATGGGAACATCCAGCTCAACAGCACATGAGAACAAGACAGCTGCAGTCTAATTGCTTTTATAGTGAGAATCCCGAAACACAAAGTGAAAGAAGAGCTGTGTGCTGCCAAAGAGTCATACACTTTGTCAGCAGAGGGGCAACTTCGAGAAATTTAGAAAGTAATATATAAGATTTTTGAAGAAAAGCAGCTTATCAGTTATTTGGACACCATGGAAGTCAGGCAGTCATGTAAGGTGTCATGAGTTAGGGAGACAAACCCAACATCAACTTGTAAAAAAGCTGATGTTTTGATATCAGTAAAAGAACACACAGAGGGGGAAAGAAACCCAAACAATATAGAAACTTGTAGAGTAGTGCTCAAAATTATTGGAAATATCACCCAAAGATGTCTGTGAGCTTTTAAACAATTCCAAACTAAGGTTGAGGACCAGTACACTGGATGTTTTTGGGCAAGTAATGTAAAAGTAAGCATTTGCTACAAATATAGCAAAAAATATAGTAAAAATAGCAAAAGGAAAATATTTTAAGCTCTAAATTGGCTTTCTGAGATCTTGAAAATAATTCTTTAATACTTCAGAAAGATTAATTCCTAGGATTTTGCAGTGTTATAATACTTAACCTCTTTGTGATACCTTCTGTTGATATATCTTGTTAAGGCCCAGAGTAAGAATGTGTGTATATGCTTTTAGCTCTCTTCTCCGAGTTAACCTTTTACTCCCCCACCAAGCCAGAAACCGTATTTTTTACTTGTGTGCATAACATTGGCTGGCTGACTTCTAATGCTATAATAACAAATGTTTAATCAGTTACTCACAGTCAAATATGCACATTTAAATACTGCATGTAGTGCTGCAAAGCAAAGGACGCAAATTCTCAGCTCGTGTAAACTTGAGTATTTCTTTCAGCATTTCCCCACAGACATACATAAGCTAAAGATTAGGCAGTGATCTGTTACTCGGTAGAAATAACTAGGAAAATGAAAAGTGGCAAGCTATAATTTTTGCTGAACTGTAATCAAAGCATTGCCTTTATTTCTTTTATTGTGACAATGTCAAATTTACAATGCATAGCTGAATGTGAGCACCAGCTTCATCGCATTGTGCTTCTACTTGGTAGGCTGCTTCTCTCCAGTTTGTGTGATTGTTGTGTATTTCCATCTGATATGTTCTAGTATCCAGTCTGGTTTCTGCACTGAATCCAAGATTCATTAGAAGTGACCAAGTGAAAGAAGACTCATTAGCAGATTTCTTTTGGCATTTTATCTAGCTCTCCCTTTTGCAATTAACCAAAATCAAAGAAAGCTTAACAAATGAATGTTGTCTTTATATATAGTGTGTATGGATGTTCATACTCACTTTCTCCCACATATGAAAAGAGCATAAATTTGTATCACTGTATGTGCACAGAATGATTCTCATGTATGAACAATTCAAGCTAGTTGTTTGTCACAGATATATTATGCAATAGTTACAGGCTTTTATGTAAACATACAAATGCAGGCATACATAAATACCATATCAAATGACACATCTACATATGGATATATGTGTGTATCGCCTCAAACAGGAGGAATATATGAAGATTGCTGACTGGGCCTTTAACAAAGACAATAGTCTTTTTAAAATCAATTACAGAAAATTAACTAATTGAAATTGTCATAAATAACTAAAATATAAGTAAGAATCTCTGAAAAGAAGAGCAGGAACAGGCCAAGGTGAGAAGGAAATACTGTAGAAATTTGTACAGGTTGTTGAGTGGGGAACAGGACACAACTTTTTTCTTGTGAATGTCTTTTCTGGATGGTGCCAGGGCATGTGTTAACCTATGCGCCAAGGCTGCTAAAGAGATAAGGTTTGAGCTGCTGAATGGGATTCTTAACCAAAACCTGAAGAAAAGGCTGCTTGTCCTCAGGTTTTACACCAACAAACTAAAGCTGCTTGTAAGGTTAGTCTTGTGGTTTATGGGACTTCCCTCTATAATATATTCTTCATCTGAAACACTAATTAATCATCTCTGAATTTGCAGCCACATGATCCTGCTTTGAACTGGATAGTTTCAAACAGAAAATGTACATGTAAAATTCTTTTGTAAGTTTTATGTTGTTAGTTTTTTTCCACTTTTTCTATACGCATGTATATGAATTCTTTAAACAGAATTTTCTGCCAGATCATAATGTTTTGTTCAAGTTCAGTGTATGTTTATACAGTGATATAAAAATCTCCCAAGGTAGCTATCTCAGGCACTTTTGTCTGAAGAACTTAATTGTGATAGAGTACAGTCTAGAATGATCATGCAGAGCTTGACTGCAGCTGCCGAATTCAAAATGCCAGTAAGAGCAAAACCATAATAAGATGAGAAAATAAATCTTGGATTATTCTTCACAAGTTTTGTGTGATTCCTTTGCAAGTTTTGTTTTGTTCTTTTTTCTTTAAACTTCATGGCTGCTTTGTGAAGCTCTTGGTGTGAATCCTGCTGTGTCACCTCCTTCCTCTCCACAAACTGCTGAGCTAATGCAGGCCCGTAAGAATGAGGGGTACCACAACAGGAATGTTGTAATAGACCTTTGTTGTGTTCATACACTATGTTGGATCTTTTCTTCTAGTTTTGCTTTTTATATTTTAAGTTATAACTTTGCCAGTGAGATTTGAAGTGGCACAGTAGAAACTTCAGTGTTTGCTTTTGCATAATAGGAGATTTAATTCTTCTGGGTATTATTTCTAAATATCTATGCTGTTTCAGTAGGAATAATACTTTCTGGGCTTACATGAAATAGGTTTTTAATTATCTGAACATTTTTTTTTTAGTACAAAGTGCAAATAATTTAACTGAAATTTATGTTGTTAAAAATCTTGACACTGTTGAAGGTCTCTGAAGTTGACCTGATGTATCCAGAGGAACAATATGCATCATTAAAATGCTCAGTCTTAGATTTCATTAATTTTATGCCTGTAAAATTGTCACCTACATTTCCAAATGAAATGCTCTAATAAGGAAGACAGGTTTATGTGGTAAGCCTTTGTAGTTCTTCGGTTCAGACCACGCTTGAAGGTTTCTCACTCTTCCTTTAGGCAAATCCCTTAGAAGCAGAATGTTTCAATTTTACACATTTTGTGTCAATTTTCCAGGCAGAAAAGTAGCCCCTAGACATTAGACATTTAGCTACGGAAAGGCAGTTTCCTTAGTTTTATTTGATTACTAGAAGTTAGGTTCCTGCTGGTAGTTCAGGACTGTTAGTGGTTACCTGACTATTTGACAGAAAACATTTCCTCTCCTTTATTTAACCTTTGACTTATGAATGTAAAAGTTTTATCAGAGCTATAGTAGAAGCACCAGTGAGGTGGAAGTCTACTTATGGCAACAAGGTTTACGCATGACTTTGAATAAAAGTCTGAGCTCCTGCCTTGTAGCTCATTTGGATTAAAAGAAAATGCTAAGTACATTTTTAATTAACCATGAAATATCTTGGGCTCTTGCTTTTGTGACAGGCAGTGGCTGTGCTTTTAAATAAAGGGCACTGTATTCTTAACTCAGAAATCCATATCTATTAAAACAATATTGTGTATCTTTTGACATTTCTCTTTATTATGGGAGAAATGTTTTGTGGCAACTTTAGAGAAATTGCTGGATGTTGTTGGAGGTTGTATGTTTGTCTTGTATGTTTCTCAAACAGTTATTTACAGTCACATAAGGAATGCAAAGACAATGTGCGCAATTAAAAAAACAGAAGAAACCAATAATGGTTTCATAGTTTAAGAACCTAAATTATTTTTATTTGAAGTTTAGGCTTCTAAATACATTAAAATTGAGAATTAAAGCCTTGTTTTTCCTGTTTTATCTGCTGTGAAGGGGCTTCATTGATAACCTTTTGACATTTTTGTAAGACAGCTAATTAATTACAAAATGCACTGCTCATAAATATGAATACAAGGACGATGGTAAGGTCTCTCTAGTAATGGACTTTAATTTTGATTTTATCTGCTGTTAAGGGGTGTATTAGGGTGACAGTTTTGAATGATGACTAAAATATTACAGGTCTCAACTGTTAAATTCAGCTGTTCCAAGAGTATTTTTTGCAGACAGCACATTTCTGTACTGACTTGGAGAAAGATTTGTTACCCAGCCTAACAGATTTGTGTGCTGGATGACTTATTGGTACATCCACCACTAAATGTGTACATAAAACGTGCTAAGCAGAGTTTAAATAAATTTGCAAGGTTTGCTGGAAGGATGACCTAGAAGATTCTTTTAGTTTTTAGTTAAACAAGTGCCATATAAGACAAACAACGCTCAGTGCTGGGTCCTACACTTGAGTCACAGCAACCCCATGGGATGCTACAGACCTGAGGAAGAGTGGCTGGAAAGGTGCCTGATGGAAAAGGACCTGGGGGTGCTTGTCAACAGCTGGCTGAATATGAGCTGGTAGTGTGCTGAGAAAGGCCAGCAGCATCCTGGCTGGTGTCAGAAATCGTGTGACCAGCAGGACTAGAAGAATGATTTTCCCTTTGTACTTGGCACTGGTGAAGCTGCACTTTGAATCCTGTGTTCAGTTTTGGGCACCTCACTACAAGAAAGGCATGGAGATGGTGGAGTGAGTCCAGAGAAATACAACAAAGGTGGTGAAGGGTCTAAAGGACAAGTCTTATGAATGGTGGTTGAGAAAACTGGTAGTGTTTAGCCTGGAGAAAAGGAGGCTCAAGGGGAGACCTTATCACACTCTACAAGTACCTGAAAGGAGGTTGTAGTGAGGTAAGTGTTGGTGTCTCTTCCCAAGTGCCAAATGATAGAAGAGGAAATGGCCTCCTGATGCACCAGGGGAGGCTTAGATTGGATATTAGGAAAAAATTTTGTTACTGTAAGAGTTGTCAAGCACTGGAACAGGCTGCCCAGGGACGTGGTGGAGTCACCATTCCCTGGCGGTATTTAATAGACATGTAGATGTGGCACTTAGAGGCATGGTTTAGTGGTGAGCTTGGCAGTGCTAAGTTAATGATTGGGACTTAATGATCTTAAAGGTCTTTTTCAAACCTCAATGATTATATGATTCTAAATACGGTGTTTACCTAATATAATCATGAAATACTACTGCAGTGATGAAATATAACAAGGGAAAGTGTAGAGTCCTGCATCTGGGCAGGAACAACCCCAGGTTCCAGTATAGATTGGGGAACGACCTGTTAGAGAGCAGTGTAGGGGAGAGGGACCTGGGGGTCCTAGTGGACGACAGGATGACCATGAGCTGACACTGTGCCCTTGTGGCCAAGAAGGCCAATGGCATCCTGGGGTGTATTAGAAGGGGGGTGGTTAGTAGGTCGAGAGAGGTCCTCCTTCCCCTCTACTCTGCCCTGGTGAGACCTCATCTGGAATATTGTGTCCAGATCTGGGCCCCTCAGTTCAAGAAGGACAGGGACCTGCTGGAGAGAGTCCAGCGCAGGGCAACTAAGATGATTAAGGGAGTGGAGCATCTCCCTTATGAGGAAAGACTGAGGGAGCTGGGTCTCTATAGTTTGGAGAAGAGGAGATTGAGGGGTGACCTTATTAGTGTATATAAATATATAAAGGGGGAGTGTCACGAGGATGGAGCCAGGCTCTTCTCAGTGGCAAACAATGAAAGGACAAAGGGCAATGGGTACAAACTGGAACACAAGAGGTTCCACTTAAACCTGAGAAGAAACTTCTTCTCAGTGAGGGTGACGGAACACTGGAACAGGCTGCCCAGGGAGGTTGTGGAATCTCCTTCTTTGGAGACATTCAAGACCCGCCTGGACACGTTCCTGTGTAACCTTATCTAGGTGTTCCTGCTCCGGCAGCAGGATTGGACTAGATGATCTTTTGAGGTCCCTTCCAATCTCTAACATACTGTGATACTGTGATACTGTAATGTGTGGATAAGGATGTAAAGCCGGTATCATGGAAAAGTTCATTTATGAATAAATCTATTTACTAGGGTAGTCTGAATAAACTAATAAAATAATTAACACCTGTGCCTACAATATTAGCCTGTGATATAAGTGGAAAAAGATGTTGCTTCGCAGCCTTGAGGATGTTACAAAATTAAGAGCTTATACCTCCTCTTTGAATTGAGAATCTAATGTACCATCAGATAGCTGTCTTTATTATGAACAAGCAACCTGTGTTTATATTTACTTTGAATGCAGAGATGCGTTGTATATGTACACATACAGATGGCTCTGTTTATGAAGACAACAAATGTAACAATTCCTTATTGTACTGAACTAATAGCAATCAGATACATACAAGAAAAATGTAATGGGAACCTTTTTGCTTTCCATTAGATTTTTGTAATACTTTGTTGCAGTAGAACAGTCTTATTAAAAATATCAACAAAACCTTTTGCAATTAAACTGTGCTTTTGAAGAACTGAAGATTATGTGGAAAAGAAGTAGAGGACAGGTCTTGGTGGCCTTTGGTTTCATGCCATATAATGTAATGGAGTGCTTGTTTTGATTTCCCTTCTTTTCAGTTTAAGAGGCATGTTGAAATTCTATTAAACTTGTGTCTGTGATTGTAAGGCTTAAAGCGATTCCTTTCCCAGTCTTCTAGCTCAGAAAGGAAACTGGCGTTTTTAAACTTTGTTCAGGTAGTCTGGTTTTACAATGTTTTTCTTTGTGGTTTTGTTGCATGGAAGCGTATCAAAAACTTGATTTTGCTAAGGAAAGAAATTCATGTATGAGTCCTCTGGTCAGCATGCCTTGCAGTACTGAAAAACCCCCACTCCCTTGGCTTTCTGCTAGGGTTCATTAATTTCAGATAATGAATTTGACCTTTTTATGCATAGACTTAAAAAATGCATTCAGTTTTTCTTTTCATGCTACGAGGAGAGTTGAGATCATGGATACAAGAAAGAAATATTATTAATATTTTATTGAAGTAGAAGCATTTATTTTTATAGAATGTTTTTCATAAATGTTCTTTATGAAAAATGAATGATCAGATAAGATTTTAGAATATTCTATAGCAAAATATGCTGGGGTGTCATACACTACTAGGCAGAGGTGATAGCAAAAGGCTGGAAAGCTTGTACATAATCTAACCCATTTGTGTGTCCAGTGTTACAATATTGTAATATATAACTATCTGGTCCCTTGACTTGGATGGAATCACTATCTCTTCCAGTCCCTGCTGTAGTTCTGGGCTGGTAAGTGTTCAGTAGCTCTGGCATTTGCAGGTACTCTGCATGCTGTGGTGAACAGTTTTGTTTGCCCATCTCTGTGGCATTTCAGCAACATTTGTAACCACGTTAACATTGTTTTAGAAGGTGATAGAATAGGAGTCCTAGGTGGAAGGAAACTCAAAGGTTAGATATTTTAGGTGCTGTTATGATGGATCTCTTACAGGGGCGTGCAGCATTTATGCCTGGAAGCAGTGAGTGGCCTTTCACAGGTGCAGTGAAGTAAATTTTATGGTTATCTAAGAATGTATGGAAAAGTAAATGCAATAATGTCACACCTTAACTACTGTCAACAATACCAAGCTTTAAAAATGTCTGTGAGCATTAAGAGGTTGATGTGATTTTGATGAATAGCCAGCAGAGTGTGAGAAAGGCATTAATGCAGCGACTCTAAAAGAAATCATTGCCTCTGTGGCTCTTTGGCTTTGCAAGAGTAGATTAATGATGGTTCTTTGGTGTGGTTTTGTTTTTTTTTTTTTTTAAGAACCAGCAGTTAAGCATTTATAAGGATAGCATAATAAGATTGCTAGGGAATACATAACTATGACCATATTCAGATTTCTGCTGTTCTCTTTCTTAGCTGAACAAATCTGTGATCTCTTTCTAAAGCCTTTCTAGCTGTGTACTGAGAACAGAAGTGTTACAAAGAAAACATAACTCTTGACTGGACTCACTGCACAAAATTAGGCTTGGTTTCTCTGCCAGCCAGGGTTTCCCCCAGCAGGTTTCCTTTGCCTGTCAGGAAAAAGCGCTTAGGTTCTGCATACTGGCTATTTCAGTTGCAGATAGCATGTTTCCTGAAATAAAGAAATCTGAAATTTTAAGCTCTGTCCACAGCACACACAAAAGCTTTTAAGAGGTGCATGGGAAGTGTGTCCATGGATTTACACTGCCCTGAATAAGAAAGTGTGTAGTATTGTTACACTGGATGTGAAATGTGGTAAAAATATTTCAGGCTTTTTCTCCTTCTGAGCCCCCACTCAAGCAACTAATATTAGCCATACTATTACCATTTCAGTGGTGTTCTTTGTGATGAAATTCTGAAAGATATGACAAGGTGTATAACTTGTAAATAAGGAGTAATTTATACTGGTACCATTTACCTTAACCTGACTTACTACATGCATGTTAGGCTTAAATAGAAATTGTAGAAAGTTCTGTAGCGTGTTGTCACTCATGATATCACTTTTATAGGTACCTTCTGTAAATAGATGACAAAAAATGGAACTGATGCCACTGTGTTTGAGTTTCTTTTCTCATGCTCTTCAGTTCTGTCTCATTTGTCTTCTGTTCTTTTTAACTCATTGAGAGTGTTGTACACATATGAGCTGCAAGTCTGTGTTGAAAGCTTGCTAAGTATCCATGTCTTGATGCGCGCTGTGTTTACAGTATTGGATGAATGCTCTCTTATTTTTGTTCTGTCTGTGGAAATGACCTTATAGAGTGACCAATATTCTTACATCTCTTACGGCATCTCTACTATTGCATAGCATTGCACTACTCATCAAATACGGGGTACCTGGTCTGCCCAGGTAAAATTGGTTTTCATTTTCCAGGGAAGCAGTAGTTCTTGCAGTTCACCAGGTACAACAGGATATAGAATTTCAAAATTTCCAATAGCATTCCTGAACATTGTAACAAAAATAATGTGAATGTGATTTTGTAATGTTTAGAATGATTTTTTTTATGCCTTTAAAACAATGAGAATTGAAAGTATTGTGAGCTTATCTATGCCTAATGGAACTTCAAGCAGGTGTCCGGAATAAAGAAAGATAGCTTTGCTGCTATCTAGCAGTGATGTATTATTAAAAGTGTAGGAAAAGCTTTATGTGTTTTATTTATGTGTAGAAGTATTATAAAAATGTGCAAGTCAATTAACTGTAGTAGCATTTTATAAGCACTGGGAAAAATACATTGATATTTTACTAAACTGCTTTTTTCCTTCCTGTTTTAGTTACCTGCCATGGTTTGAGGTATACTACAAGCTCCTAAATACCCTCGCAGATTACTTGGCTAAAGAACAGGTAATTTTAGATACTGTGTTTCTTTCTGTAAAGTAATTGTCTGGAAATAGTAGTCACCATTTGAAGTGCTGTGAAATGGTTCTAAGCTGTTTAAAAGTTACACATTTTTACATTCCTCATATTGAAATCCAATGAATCTGAACATACAGCTGCTACTGTCCCTTGAATCCCACATTAATCCTAAAAAACTGCTGAGAATATACCTGTACAAAGCGTCAGTGTGAGCAAAGTGTCACATCACTGGAGATCTGTGCGACATATTGATTGTAAACTGTAGATCCTTGGAACTATCTGATTATCAGTTACAATATGATGTACTGTTTTACCCTTCCTATTAACTAACAACTACCTCTTGTAATTCTGTCATCTCTAGCAATCATCAACTAGCAAGACAAAATTACTTGCAGCATTTGGTAAAGAATCATGATGGTTTCGTTTGCATATTCATGAGCAATTAAATGCATTCCAGGATTACACAGGAAAGGAAATACTGGCATCTGCCTTTACTGAGAACATTAAAGCTATACCTTTCCACTTTACCTGTATTAGTGTACTAGTTTGTAATTAAAAGAACGCATCAATAGTCAGCCATATGCTGCAGACTGGAAAAGTTGACATTTCAGGAATACATGAACTGTAGATTAAGCGATTATTGTACATTATAGTAAATGGACTATAGAAAATGATGGTATTTTATCTAAAAAGAAAATGCAGTAGAAAAATATGGGGTTAGCTGTGTTTAAAGTGCAGAATACATTTAAGTGTTATAAGTGGTATAATGAGACTTCGGTTTCGGTCCCAGTTTCACTGTAACAGTAAAAATTGTTATTAAGGTTGTATTTGACAGAAGGGGTAGGGATTGTCTTCTTGTTTCTTGACCACTGGTTCTGGCATTGCAACTGTTAATGCAACTAAATTAAACTGCTGGCTTGTAAGTTTGTGTTCCTATATACTGAGAAAACTGGTTTGATGGGTCAGAAATTTTTAGCCGTGTATGGAAGTATTTTGTTGCATTGCCCAGTGCCGTATCTGTGAGGAGCCTGTTAGAGGACATTGCTCCCTTCTGGCCCAGGTACTGTTGTATGAGCAAGAGCCAGACCCAAAGTCTTGTTTACTAGTAAGAGATCCAGTATTATCAGTCTTACAGGGAGAGGTGGAAGCTTCCTGCAACCTCAGACAATATGTTTAAACACTGGTCCTGGCTTCTCACTGGTGTTCTTGTTTTTTTCCCCTGACAACAAAAAGAATTGAACCTTCATGAACAAAAACCCAAAACTGAATGAAAATCCTAAATTAAGGTCGGGGATCCTAGTTAAATCCAGTAGCTGCATGTACTTTTTAGTAAACCTTATTAACTGTTTCATGTGCTCTGATAAATCATTTTTAAGGGGTGATTAACACTATCTTCAGTTGCAAATGATGGGATTCATTTAAGGGGTATATGGGGAAATATGTAAAAGGTTGATTTGCAGATACAATCATTTTCTGAGACAGAAAATGGGCTTGAATTTTATGCTTAATATTTAAATACTTCACTGTAAATTACAATTGTCTTTCTCATTAACCATACATATATATGTCAATATATAGTTTAATGTGTCTGGTTTCTTTTAATACAATAATTAACTACCTTTAAATACATTCCCTATAGGAAAATGACTCAAATGATTTGTTGAAATCATTGTATAGCCATCCTGTGCCAAAGGCGAATGCTTTAGTCAGTTTAAGTGTGGTAAGTATTCTCTGTTTAACTCCTACTCCAGACTATAAAACAGTATGTAAGGTTGAAACAAACAAAAAGCCCCATGAATTACCTTTGTAAAGAGTAAACTTGTGTTACTTCCCATCATTAAGTGGCTTGGCCAACCTTTTTCTTTTTGTCTGCGCAGAGTAGAGTTTGTCTCTGTTGCTGTTCCCTTAAAGTCATAGTCATAAAGAAGCAGAAATTGGGAGTTTTCTCTATGGATGATAAAGTAAGCTGCAGTGGCATCTAGCAGTGCTAAAACAACTTTTTTTTGTGCTTCCAGCTGTTTCGTGTAGATACTTTTGGTTTCTCCTGCTGTGAATCAGGAGACACTAACTCGTGTTTTATTGCTTCTCAAGTCTGAGTAGGTAGACTTGCAGGACTGGACAAAATTCTGTGTAAGGTTCTTTCCCATCATCCTTCCCTTTCTTCCTAGTATTGCTTGTTCATGCAAAAGTTCTGTAGGAATGATGGTAGGAGAATTGTTCTGTATTACTTGAAACTTTCAGCACATCTAGGTGAAAGAACATACCCATGTCTACTTTGCTTCTGTGCTTTGACTTTTCATGGTGTGGGACTGGACATAGATTGGTGAAGTGGCATTGCTGCACAAACATCAAAAAGTGGGCCTGTCCGTGATACAGTTCCTTAAGTTCTTAACAGAAATAGCATGTGGGTACATGTTTAAATACATTTGTAGTGCCTCCATGAAATGTTAAGCCAACACAGAGCCTCTGCTGTCTCCAAGTTATTCATGTTCAAAGCATCTGTACAGTTACTGCACTCATAAATATCTATATGCAAATAACTGTTTCTTGATTGAACTATTAGAGTTTGCAGGTCACAGAAAGAAGTGACTTTATAAAGGCTTCCCTTATGCACATACTGAAAGATCTTTAGATTATTTATCTTGACCTGGTTTGTGTCATTTCCTATTACTTTTAATTCATTTATTTTAGAATTGAGCCCAATACTTCAAGTAAAGTAGGTGCAGACTCCAGAAAAGCATATGGTCCCAGTATGAAGGCATACAGAAATGGAGAGTCTACCACTTGTGTTCCAGTAGTTACCTTGCTGCTTAGCATACTGCTACCTTATTTTATTTTATTTTGTCATATTTCACATTCCTTGTTATGATTTTTTTTTTCATTAGGCTATAATATAAAATTGAGAAATGTTTGGCTGCAGGTACAGTCTAGCAAATACTGTGGGTTCAGGTGGGACAGAGCAGGAAGAAATAGATTAGCCTAAATCAGAGTGCTAAAGATCAGGATCTACAGACACCTACTTTTGTAATGCCCCGTGCTGCAGGAAAGATCTGTGTCACTTTCAGTTCTAACTTTGTGTGCCTAGTCTTTTATATTGGTGTTCCTTCCATGCTCTTTGTTTATTGTAAATAAGCTGTACTGGAACCATCAGTAGTAATAGGCTTAAAAAGAAGAGTCTGAAAAATAGTTGTAAAAGTATCATCATGACGTGGCTTTTGATTGTGCTAAGATGAGTCTAATTCAAAGTTCCTGATGCAAAATTAAGATCTCCCCTCACATTTACTCAGGTAGCTGCAGGGCTTGTAGGTGTTGAAGTGAGGTTCAGATGGCAGACTACAGTGGTACTGAGGACTGCATGTATATAATTATGCATAAATTGTGCCCAATATCTGGATACATGGTGTTTCCCAGTATACCTTGGTCAGGAGGACAGCGAAATCCCTTAGTCCAGCTAGGAACTAAGCTCTTCTCTGACCTATCAGTCCCTGTAACAAATATTTGCAGCTGAAATTTGAGGGGTGAGCATTCATTCTATGCAACCTGAGCTTAGATATAGTTTGGGTCACTTTTATTTTAACCATAGAGGTATAATAAAGGTGATCGTACCTCTATGATTATAATAAAAGTTATTATCTCCCTTCCCTCCCCCTCCACATTTTTCTATGTTGGAAAAGCTAATTCAAATAGGGAAAGAATACAAAGAATAAAACATATTTCAGCTGATATTTTAAACTTGGAATATTGAAAGCATTAGAGTCAGCTTTGGTCTTTTTGTTGGAAAACTACAAAGTCAATTGTTCAATCTTTCTCTCATCTTGCATAAGAACCAAGAGATGATTTTTGCAAGTGAGCAAGATTTGAAAAAACATCCTTGTCTTGTATTGGTGAGTTAAAAGGCAGTAACTATCTAAAGTCTATTGTAATTAAAGAAATATTTGCTTGCTATAGGATCTCTCTTTTGATTTCAGGCTTATTTGTATCTGTCCTTCAGGAAATCCTGCTGCTGTCTTTAGCCTAAAAGAGCAGTCTAATATCAATGTATCTAATCTGTTTAAATCAATCTAACCTAAAGAGCTGTCTGTGTGTCATAATTCTTTTGCAAAGAGCACAACCAAAATCAAACTTTTAAATTGATGAACAAAAGCTTTCATTTTCTAGTGTTCTTTTAGAGAAAACTTTATACAGGACAGCAACTATTAATTTAGTATCTCTTCCAAGGTTGTACGACTTCCTAAGGGAGTTCACAAAGATGTACAAGGACTCCATACTACTTTATTTTTGCTGCTTTATGACTCTCAATGACTGCAGTAATGGGTCTCATAGTTCTGACTTCCTTTTCTGTTTAATGAGTGAAATATTATTACTTTGTTAATTATAAATAATAACTTCTCTAAGTTATTAATGTCATTACTCAGAAATTTTTCGATAAATATTCTGTGACCTTATTACATATAGGAAATAATTTTCTATTCTCAATATACTTCTGAAGAACATAGGCATTCCATTATTCTGAATATTTTCCTATTCTTGACTAGAGCAAAAAAACCTTAGCATTTTTTTCCCTCTGTTGTTGCAAAACAATAACCTGGGGTATTTATTGTGCAAGTGCTATGATGTTTATAGGATGCCTTTTTTAAGCCTTTTTTTCCCCCTTAAAATTTTTAACTATGACCAAATGACCTAATTTGTGGGGATCATTTTCTATTAAATATATCAAGCTGGTTTAATAAGTCTCCTAAACAGAGTTAATAGTATTGATATTTTTTTTTCTCAAACCAAGACACATTTAGTATCTTATAGACTTCCTTAATGTTTTGGTATATCTTTTGCAAGTTTGACTTGAAAACAAACTGTGTCTTTGTGTTGTTAATTATAGTTTTAAAATACACTATAAACCCAAAGAAAAGTCTATGAAAAATGTCAAAATTCCATTCAAAACAAATAAAAGCTAAAAAGTCAATAATCGCATTTGCTTAGTACGCACTTAAGTTTTTCTGACCTTGAAGATTTAGACTAATATACAAAAATGCCTTAAAATAACTGAGCTAATTCCATGTCTGATAGCTACTAAGCACACTGGATTAATGAGAATAATTTAAGTTACATCTGTTTTTAGTTTAATCCATTTTATATTTACATCCTAGATGGCCTCAAACTAAGACGCATAAAATTGCTAATGTATTTCATAAATGACTGCAGAATCTCAAGCTGTCAGACCTTGTATTTCTGTTAGCACGTTTTTGAATCAAAGATTTTTGGAAAGAAAAGAGAATGTATATCAAGTAATAATATTTCTATGCTAATTAATTTTCTCATGTGAATGATTTTTCCTTTTCCATTCTAAATTCACATTTTGTCCTTTCACGTTTTTGGTTTGTTTCTGTTCCAATATTTAAATCAATGCCTAAGTTAATCAGTGCTGCTCTCAGGCTTGTGACAACATTTAAACCTGGGTTAATTTTGGTGTTATTTCAAAACTGCAGCCAGTGTTTTATTCTCTTGGTTTGTGTGCTGTGCTAAACCAGAGCTTGTCATTTTGTGTAGTGATCTGCTTAATTCTTTGTCTAGTAGTGGTAGGAATGCTATTGGAAAAATGGCTTTTTGCCTAAACAAAGATGGGGGTGGCAATCCTAAAGGGTGGATTTTTTAAAAATGAATTTTTTGCTTTTGTGTGCATACATTATTAATTCCTTTTCCCCATTGATTAGCACTCGTATTTCATTACTCCTGATATAACTGGATTGCCAACAATCCCTGAAAGCGTAAGTATGCAGTTTCTTATTTATTTAGAAGTACCAACCTAATTCTGTGGGTAGGGCTGAACTCGGCTTTTTTTTTTTTTTATTATCAATAAGAGATTTTTTTCCCAAGACTGTTTTTAGAGTGTGATTGATGTCTATTATTACAACCTTTAGCTTGTAGTTACTGTTGCATTCATCATTAACCTGTTTTAAAGCATTAACAGGGCATTTTTGCCCACTGCTGTAGTCACCCTTTGTTCATGATTACTCGGCTTGTTTGCATTTATTGAGATTATTTATGTAAAATATATTCTACTTCTGCACCTCGTATTATTTGAATACCTGCCCTTTAAACGCTGCGTTGCTAAGCTGCAAATTCAGCTATCAAGATATGCAGTTATTTTTTTTGTGCAAGAAGGCATTGTTTCAGGCTTTCTGAAAACATATCATACCTGCTTACATTTGGATGGTAACCATGCACCAGCAATGCTGGTGGTGGTTATTATTTTTTTTATCAAGACATGCATTCTGTAGATGCTACATCCTTGATGGTGCTGGGGGTAGGTTGCAAACATGAAATCTCAGATCACATTCTCTATGATGTGTTTATCTGGATAACAGCTAATAAGGAGCTTTGAAACTTTCTGCTTTCCACTCTTGCATTTAAGTCTGGAATTGAATATGGATGTAAGGATATATAGTTGTGCATTTTTACACTTTCAAATAACAACTTCCTTATGCAAGTTGAGCTGTTTTGGGGGTTCACCCCAGTACAAAATCACTCAGTACTGCAGAACTCGCTCTTGGTAGATGTGGTGTTAGTGCAGGAGGTGTGATGGAAGTGTGCTCACAGCCTCTGCGTTGGTGCAGCAGTGGGGCATGGTGGGGAAGAGGTCCCAGTCATCCGCTCCCTGCCTCCATGCTGCAGGTGAGAAGGGAGGTTGTGTCCCTCAGCATCTCAGCTGGGCGGTGGCCCCTGCACTGCAGGGGGAAGAGAAAAGGGGAAGGAAACAGAGCCCAGGAAACTTGGGCTGGTAAGGATTGGTAGGGTGCTTATAGCAGAGGGAAGGTCTCTGGGTGCATCTGTGATGGTGGAAAGGATTCTGCACAAGGTGCAGCCCTTGTTGTAACCCTGAGCTATGCAAAGTTACTGGGTAGAGGAGTAAAAGAGAGAACTGTTGCTACAAAGGCTGTTTGGGCAGGACAGACTCTAGTTTTTAAATGTTTGGCTGGGGCTTTGAGCAACTTGGTCAATGAAAGGTGTCCCTACCCATGACAGGGGGTTTGGAACCAGATGATCTTTAAGGTCCTTCCAAACTTAAACCATTCTATGATTCTATGATCTGTTTCATCTTACGGGCTGAATTCCTTATTTTAAAGAATTCTCTGTTCTAGCTTACTATTTGGGATTCTAATAAAGCATAGTTTTGGAGGTTCAAAGGTGTGTTATGCGTTCAACTTGAAAATGTGGCAAAGCATCATTTAGCTTCTGACTGGTGGAAGATCTTGTGGTAGTAGCACTTTGGATTTATTCTGTGGGAGAAAGGAAAAGTAATTTTCAAGGTGCCTTTCTATAATTCTGAGTCAAGATAATGTGATACTAATGGAGAGTTAGAACATGCAGGGAGTGAAGACACGAGGTAATTACAATAAATTAGCAATAAAATGAGTTTCCTTATTCTTTGCTCCAAGATCAACATCTTTCAGGAGCAGTAACTTTTCAGGTGTAATACAGAATAACTGTGACTGTCTCCCAAAGATCCACTGGTCTGTGCGAAATTGCAGACTTTTTACAACAGCTTTTGCAAAGCAGAATCAGTTTACCATTATCATCTATAGTGTTAGAAGGTATCTGAGGTAAATTGGACTCCAGTTATCAAGGTGGATTGGCCTCTGACAACCAGTTAAAAGTAGCACACGAAAAACCAAAGTTTCAGTCTCAGTAGAGTGTTTGTATCCTTAAAGCTCTTGTTTTTATAACTTCTGAAACTTTATGCAGCATGGACCAACTATAATCTGTGCTCTGTGCCTTTGAATTAATAATACATTTCTGAATTTGCATGAAACTGGATCGTCCGTTGGATCTTCTTTTGTCTTTTCAATATATTTTTAAATTTAATATCGCAGTATATCCAAAAAGGAGGTCAATCTTCTGATAATTATCCAAGCTAACATTTCATATAGTGGAGTCTGTAAGGAGATAAACCAGCAGGTGGTGATAGGTAGCTCTGCCCCATGCTGCGCTCTGTGATAGTGGAGAGCTGTGAGCTGGAGAGCCTGTAGCCGGCAGCTGTGTCCTCGCCCCGATAGGAGAGGTGCCAACAGTCAGCAGGGTCACCCTGCCCTAAAGCCTTTACCACTTGTCTTGCCATCAGTTTGTTTCAGGGTTGCATTGCCTTGCAGCCAGCTGTTGGCCACATCCAGAATACCCTAACAGTTCCAGTGTTCTGGTCGCTATCTTTGGGTTGGAGCACGGTTAGTAGACCTCCTACATTAATATTCATAATTTGTTTTTCCTGAGATGAGTAAGAGTTCTGGTTGCAGATACGATAATGAATGTGTGAAATAGGATGCTCTGTATATTATGAGGTGTATTAGTATATTTTCGTATGTATTGTCTAGCATTTCCAAAAATTTGCTGTTGTCCTAGGCATTTTTGCTGGTAGCTATTTTAGCTTATTCAGAAGCTTATTGCATGTCTCTGCACTGTGCCATGCAGAAATACTCTTAAGTTCAGAGATCTTTCTTTTAAGTACTCTTAAGCTTAAAAGAGATCTTTTTCCCCCAACCTCTTTCTCTTCCCCCCCGTTTTGAGTGGCCTAAACTATGAATAAGAGGTGCTGGTGAGTTTGCTTTTCATTCAGCCCCACAGTGTGGATGGCAGTGGGGTTCTTTTTAGGAGTGAAAAGTGTGGCTGCAGGACCGACCCAGTACCTTCTGCCCATGCAGCTGGACATTTGATGTCTGGTCCATACAGCTCAAGTGAAAACAGTTTTTTTCAGTCAGCTGTTTTGCTGTACTTGAAGTAAAATAAAATGTGTTGACTTTGGAAGAGCCTGGCAAAATAGCACAGTTTTATTGTTGTAGCTATGATAGAACAGTTATTGCAGTGGTGGAAGATCTGTTTTTGGGTTGGGAGTAATGGTTACTTTAATTAGCATATGGTGCTATGGGTATAATGCCAAATGTCATATTTTTCAAAATTTTTGGGGGAAAAAAAGGGGGGGACAAGTCTAAATTCATAAACATAACAATGAGCAAAATATGAATAACTTATACCAAATTAGATTTTCATTGGCTTTAAAACTTAATTATCCTTAAAGCATGCAAAATTTAATGCAGAGGGATTTCTTTCATAATTTGGGTGGGTTTTTTCCCCACCTACTAATTGGACAGATTTATTTTTTTTTTAAGTAATATATTTAATGTTTCACTTAGCTACTGTTGTTGCTGTATTGTTAACATCTTATTTATTTAAACAGAGAAACCTCACTGAATATTTTGTTGCTGTGGATGTGAACAACATGCTGCAACTTTATGCCAGTATGTTGCATGAGAGACGAATCATTATTACCTCTAGCAAACTAAGCACTGTAAGTACTTCACACATCTCCTTTTAAGTGGAATATATTGAACATTTCACAAAACGACCTGCAGACCTTTGTGGTTTTAGATATTTTCCATGTGTACTTATAAGACAATATCTACATACTCTTCTGATATATGGTTTTAGTCTGGCTCTTGAAGTACAAAAGTCTGATTTATGTAAGAACTATTCAGATACATTAAGTCAGGTTAATTATTTTTTCTTATCAGGAGATGAGAGTTCTTTAACTCTCCTGAGTTCATTTCTGTGCCTCCTAACCTAAAAAGAATTCTTAAGGGCTATTATAAGATCTTTATTATTCACTTGTGTCTTATGCCATTGGAGCTACTTGAAAGAAATCAAGGGTCCCTAATAATAGCAGCTTTCTTAACCTGGTAATAGATAGATTCATCTTTCTTAGAGTGGTTTGGGAGTGCATACTGTAATATCTCTGATTTGGAGCAGCTCTTCAGACTGATAATAATGTACAACTCAAAATAGCATTTTTTATTAAAGGTTTTTAGGCTACATTAATTTTAATTTTTTTTCCTGCTTTATTAGACTGCTTAATAAAAGAATGTTGAGTTTCATTTTGGAAGTATGCCTAAATATTCAGATATTATTTTGTTTTAGTCTTCACAGACTCTTACTGGTTTTTAAAATATTCTCTATTTTGAAAATATTCCCAAGATTAATTTTGCATTACTGTAAAACTGTCATTTTATAAAGAACTTTCACGTAGAATATATTTTTTATGCATAATGTTTAGCCTGTTAAGCACAGTCATTAAAAATACCTTTATTTTTTTTGAACACTACTGCATAAAATAATTTTTATATGTTTTCTGTGGTGGAAAATCAACATTATGTTCCTGAGCACTGTTACTTGTACTACTAAATAAAATGAACAGCTGTTTTAAACACATTGGGTATAGTATTGAAAGTTAATCTTTTTCAAAGACTTGCAGGTGCTGATTTCCAGTACATACATGAACATGCAGGGAGTGAGTTACTTCAGATTCTAACTAGTGGATAAACCACCTTTAAGTTATTTTAAGTCAAAGGTAAACTGGAGAAGACTCAGAATAGCCTTACAGGGCTGACAGGTTTTACAGTTCTTGGTGGTAGTAACAATAACTATTTTCCTTTTTGGGGAGTAAAAGAAATAGGGGGTCATATAAGCAGAGGCCACGTGAGCAACTGTAAACCAGAAAAATAGTGAATGAATGATCTTCAAATTACCAGTCTTTGATATATTATTTTAACCACCAAACATTTTATTTTACCTTAAGAAATGTCCACATTTTATCTGCACCTCCACCAACCCCAAAATAGCTAGGGGAAGAATTGAGTGTTGCAACCTGGCCCTAGTCTTTTACTTCTTTAGTAGAGTGGCAATAGGAATCACAATGGCAGCTTTGCCTGTGGAAGATTTATTCTGCAAGTGGGCAGGAGTGTGTCTGCTTAACATGATTTGGAAGGGTACTCTTGGGCTGCGTGTAGATCCTCTTAAAACTTGTTTCTGTTAGCCTGGACATCTCAGCTCTCAGTTGCTATTATATGATGAGAAGAGGAGGTATCAGGATTATACTGCACTGATCCAGACTGCCTTATTTCTTTGTCTGTATTCCAAACGCTTTGGAAGTCATTACAGAACAATAAATAGAATATGTTGGTTGTGAGAAGCTTTAGCTTTGTTCAGAATTCAGCTGTTTATTTCAAACTTTTAATGAAGTAGTAATTTTGATGGTGTTTTCACTTGAAAATTTATATTCAAAATTTATATTCAATGATAGGTAACAATAGCAAACATTAGTAATGGCATTTTGATGTCCTGAAGAATGTCTCAAGTTGTGAATGTAAATTGTAGATTGCAGGTCAAGTCCAAGAAGAGACAGCACATCAATTTTACTTCTGATTATTTCTTCAGTCTACTAGTGTTACTTAAGTCATAGCTAAATGAAATTACTGCCACATCATGTCTGATCCACATTTGATATAGGACTGGGTTAATTTTCACTTGCACTAGTGAGTTCTGATAAAAGAGAAAAATAGACTTTGGCTTATCAGGAACTTAAGGGACAGCTGCTACCTGCTAATCTCTTTCATAAACAGAACAGGACTGATGCAGTGAGGTTTGCTTCTTTACAGGGCAGCGTAGTTTTTAAAGTAAATTAAACGCTTCTCAGTATCTCCTGTAAGAATTTAATTGACTTGCCAGGAATGATTAAATGTTTTTGGCATAAGATACTGCTTCTTTAAAATGTTGGATCGCTTAATATAATACAAATAAGCAAATGGAGTGTATTTGGACATTAGCATTTGCTAGCATTGTGCTTACTGTTGTGTACAAAACACAGCAGATTGGTACTTTTTGTTGCAGAGGTCATGTTTTAATATTCCTAAATTACAGCTTGATACCTGAAAAGATCATTTGTTCAAAAATAGTGCTATCAAGTGCAACTTTCTGTTAAGGGAGTTGTTCCTTATCTTTCGGGTTAACTGAATATCAAGTGTGTATGTCAGTTCATGAAGACTGGGTTGTGATGTCACCTTCAAGTTATCAGCTCTGTTTCGGTTCACTATCTCAGGGCAGTGACTGATAACAAAAGGCATAATTCAAGGCCTGGCTCACTTTCTCCTCACCCTTCTTGAGGGGGGGTCAGGAAAGGATAACTACACTTGCTTGTGTACAGGAATTCTTTGTCTAGCATTTTTACCCTCTAAATTTCATGCTTTCATTGTAGTCAAGGCTTGCATTGGAGGAAAAAAGAGGAAGAGGAAAGAGGGTTGCCTATTTTAAGCTGTTGAATAGAGTTTTTTAATGGGGGGAGGAATAAAAGGGGTGTGTTTCAATTGTCAGCTTATTTTATTTCAGCCAAGCAGGACTTGTTTTATGTTAATCTTCTGATTTTTACAATTATTAGGTATTCTTTGCATCTTTCTTTAAATTGATTTGCTGTGGTTTTACCCCTTTAAGTTCTTTGGTGGAGATCTTTGTCTATTTGCCCTGCGAATTCCTATGAAGATGTAAGCGGAAACTTCCCACCACTTCTTTCTGTCATAGCTTCTGGGTCATTATTTCCCCTAACTGTTGATTCTTTTATTAGCTTGACTTTCCAACCACTTTAATAATGTGATTATCAGCAACCTCACAGCTTACTTCAGGCTTAGAGTGAGATGGATTCAGCTAGCCTGAAGGATTATGCTCTGTAAGATGTTTCTAGCAAAAATTACCATTTCTGGCTTTTGAACAGCAAACTATGAAAGAGAAAACAAATTATATGGCTTTGGATTAAGTGAAAGGATGAATGAAACAAAGGAATTGATCTATTCACAGAGGTGGCTGTTGTTTCGCTTTAGCTGTAAAAGGAAGACCTTTCCTAAATGTTATTCTGTATGTTCTTGCACAGCACTGTTTCCTCACACGTTGATGCATCTGCATGTGTTATTATTCGTTGCATAGAGCTGTATGAGTTTCAGTGCAAATAATTTTTTTAATTCAGTCTTCCTATAAATTATTGAAGTGCTGGGGATGGCTTTTCCAGGAAGGCTGAACTATGGCATTGATTTTATGCATGCTGGAGGCAGGCCCTAGATGTTTTAGCCCCAAGTGCACCTGCTGTGGTAGTCTACCAGAACATCATATCACACTCTCATGTATTCAAAGCAAAGGAATAAATCATGACTGTACAACAGTGCATCAGTTGACTTATTGCTGTTTTGTGACCGGAGGTAGGAAGGATTGCTGTTTAAAGCCATGTCATCGGTTCTCAAGTCATTCAAGCATGAAAGCTTGTCATATGCCTCTGTAATTGTACCTCACCAGTCTTTCTCTAACTAGTCAGCTGGGGCTGTGCGTTTTGTCTCAAACACCCGGCTGGCCAGTGTCTGACAGGAGCTTTCTCATCATCCTGTCAGCAATATGCTAACTAGAGTGTATCTTCTGTGGCCTACACTGGCAGGTGGAAAGGATGCTACACTTTAAAGCAAATGCCTAAACATTATCTCCATTTTGACCAGTATTTGTTTCAGGTAGTACAAGTCTGATGTGTCTGAGAGCATGGTGGTTACAAAGTTCTGCTTTGTAGTGCCTGTAGGCTTCTCTGGTGATCCCCTTGAAACCAAATGTATATGTCAATAAACAATACAGATTTTTTTAATTTTCTTTTTTGTGGTGAAGAAGCACTGAATATAAATTTACACACAAACATACATTTGTGCAGTCACTTTTAATGTTGCTTATATGCACAGAGAGCTTTCTGCAGTTGCATTAGTGAGGTGTACTGAGTGGTGGCTTCATGTTCCTTGCCGTGTTAGTCTTCAAGTATGGTCATGCTGTTCATGGTTGCTCAGGCACTGGGAAGATGTGGAATTTCCTTGGAGAATGTAATACCAGCCACTAGAGAAAGCAAAACATCTCTCACTCTGAATATCTTGTCTTTATGAATCTTTTCACTCGTCCTGCAACTCACCCTAAATCTGAGATTAAGTTTAATCTAAAATCCATATGTCCCAAAGCAGTGATATTGGCAAGTGAATCGGAAAACAACTGTGCTGATTATCTGTTTCTCTCACTTCACTTAAATCTCTTTGTGGTTTACACGTTGGAGATTCATTGATATGATTAAAAGCTGCCAAGCAGCACTTTATGGCTGGGTGAAGTCACTGGGGTGTGGTTTTGGGAGCACACTGTGCATGTTAGTGTGGAGCTTGGAAAGTCATATAGCTCCTCTTTTGTATTTTTATGTTTCTAAGTCCAAAGCTGGCTATTTATGGAGCCTCTTCTCTGGTGCACACTAAAGATCCAAGACAGTGGAACAGTTGGCTCCATACAGGCCATCCATGTTGGAAAAACCAGTAGCACTGGGAGCTGTCATACAGCTTGGTCATGTGATCACATTGCCTTATGCTAGGGTGATGCTCCTAATTGTGATTAAACAAACTAAAGCATCTAATTTATTTGAATTGTGCACTGTAGTGCTGTCACAATTTTATCTAAAAATGTATTTATGATGTGTATGGCAGATCCATGGTAAATAATACTGTTCTAATGATGAAAAGAAGTAGATTTAAAATTTAATTTATATCTCAAATTCCTGCAATGTAGTACATAGTGGGCAGAAATGTGCAAGGGCTAAATTTAGTTCTTGGAAAACAAGAAATAGATGGGAATTTATTATTAACTTGCAAGGCAGAACAGATATTCCACTGATACTCATTGAACTCCCAGAAGCATAATTAGAAGTCATTTTGGAATATTAGGTCAATTAGACCATTTGGTCTGGGAGTAGATGAGGAATGGTGTTTAATAACTTATTTAGATTTTAATAGTTCAGGTGTAAGCAGTCTGAGATAAACTGGGGAGAAGTGGGTGTTGTGGGTGCATTTATAGTCCCCTTGGGATCCTGTAAGGAGTGTATTTCTGGCAATGAAACTATGTGATGTCAGTATCGAATCAAAATGTGGTTAGGATATACAGCCAGACCTGGAAGGCTCTCCCGTCTTGAAGTTTGCAATAGTTTTCCCATTGCCACGGCATAACATTAGGAAAAATAATTGTGAAATAATTTGTGAAAAGAAATTGAAATGTGTAGTCAACAAATCATTAAATTATTTCTCTTTTACTAAGGGGGGGCAACAATAAAAAGTAGCAGACTGTTGTTAACTGCCACCTATGTAAACCAAGAACATGTTTCATTGGGGTTTATTAAAAGAATAAAATAAAATAAAATGCCAAACCCCCAAGACACGCACACACACCCCCCTGAAAAAAAACCCGAAACAAAACCAGACCACACCATAAAAGCACGTAGACAGAAAGACAGTCCTAAAAAAAAATATCATTTCAGAGTTATATTTGTGACTTCTTAGCACTTCCATGAGAACTCAAAGATTATCATAATATGGGCCAAAGTTGTTTCTTTTTCCAATTCATATAATCTTTGGCAATTCAGTAGAATCTGCCAGAACAAAATGCTGTGCAGAGCCAGTGCAGGTGCTGCTGTGTGCATATGCAGTCTAAGAGAAGCCTATCAGTGCTGAGTTCTTGTGGTTGGACTGTATGAGAACTGAAAGTGTCTGTATTCTGTCGACCAGGACTGTCTCACCCCCTAAAAACAATACCGCTGAAGTCATTGAGGGTCATGTGAAGCATCAGATGTGAAGACAAGTTATTGAAGGGTGTGTGAGTGTAATATCTGCTCTCTGTTCTAGTGTGCCATTATGGCAAGATTTCCCTTTTTTCACAGCCACTGCTGCTTTATCACTCTTTTTTTCCAAAACTCAGTGGTTATGTCTACTCTTGCTCACAGTAAATAAGTTGTCTGTCAGCTATTCATAAGGAAGCCGTTCCCTGCTGCTTCTTAATTAGTGTATGGCAGAAAAACATACCATGGAGTTGCTCTAGGGGAGAAAAGATTAATAAAAATTATTTTCCTGGACATTTTCCTTTCAGAAGTGAGAAACATTTGTAGAACTCCCTTGTTTTATGGGAAACTAGCTCTTCCTGCATGAAGACAGGTCATCAAATAAAGGAGGGAGGAAAGGGTGAGTTAGGAGATAGTCAGGAAAAGGGACAAAAAGATGTGCATGTTTGTGTTCTGTGTTTTTGTGAGAGAGGAGGAGATGAAGTTGGGAAATAAATGAATGTCAAAATGAGAATGAACAAATTATCAAGAACGTGCAGAAATGAAGAAATAGGAGGAAACAAATTATTGAACAGATCATATAAAGAAGCATAGTTAGTTTATTGTAGGATAAACCAATATCAGAAGTGACATGTCCTTGGTATAGGTACAGTGTGCAAGTGGTATTCCTTGTTGAGTGCTCACCTGTCCGCTACCACTTCAATTTTATTTTGTGCTCAGCTTCCACTGCTGGGAAACATGTCACTTCCAGAGCCATAGGCAAGGAACAAACCGTGTCTGCAGTCTTTTCTTTTCCCTTCCAAGCTAGTGCACAAGAATGGAGCCATAATGCTGCTTTGGAAATCAAGAATTGCAAGGAAAGAATGAAATTGATTGTATATGAAGTGCTGTCATATTCATGAATAACACTTTTATCCTTCCTTTCCTCCCCCTCAGAAATAATGATAAGAAGTGGGTAGTACTGGAAAACCACCCCCCAAAACAAATGCAGGGGACATTAAGTTTTTTTATATTTGTGTTTTCTTTTTTCACATTTAATTTTCACAGTGGAAAAAGTGGAATTTTTCATTTGGAGACTAGAAATACATTTCCCTTCTCCTGCCTGCCTCCTGTGAGAGAGGAGAGCTGGGGGTCACATTTCGCCAACAGGAGGAAAATGCATTATGGCTCATTTAAGGTCTTCTCTCTTTTTCTTCTTAAAGATTATGGGGATGGCAGATGGGAAACAATTAGCCAGGAGCTAAATTAAAGAAATGCATGAGAAATGGGTTTGTATATCATGGCTTGAACAGTATATTCTGTTATCTTTTTTTGCTGAATTTTGTTTTCATTAGTGACTTCTGACTTCTCACCAATGCCAGCAGGATGGACTAAGCTTGTCATTCAGTTCCACTGTTCATTCTTTAGAGCTGGGAAGGGATTTATGCTCTGTTGTAATCTAGTGAAAGCAAAGGCTCCCTTCCCACTTCTACTCCCCAGCAAGGTTCCCCCACCTATTCAAGAAATGGATGGGAAGGTAGGTCTTGATAGCTGTTTAAGTATCTGTCACAGGTTTGGTGCCTGATCTCATTCCTGATCAAATGGGATTTAGATATGGATGCACCTCTAACAAAGCTTGTAATCTTAGGAGATGTAATAATGTAGAGGAGGGGACTCCTTTCACCTGTACATCTGTTACCCTTTCAGGAAGCAGGTAATGGTTTTGCTATAGTTCTTGTGAACTGGGAGTGTTGGGGTAACAGCAATAAGAGTTGGTCCAGGTTAAAAACTACTGTAAATGTGGTGGAATGGTGACCTGTCCCCTACAATTTATTGCCATAGGTATTAATAAGTAGATGAGATAACTAAACAGAATCTTTGGCATCTTTCAACATATGTGTGGTCAAGGCAGTGGGAGGGAAACAGTTCTTTGGCCCAGTGAGGCTGTGAGGGAGGAGGGAGAGAGCACAGCAGAACCCATTTCTGGACATGGTGTTGACAGAGATTGACAGTGCTTGTGGATTTTTCAGGAAATGGTTTCATCACAGTAATTCTTTAGCTGCTTACAGTAGCTTGTGAAAGGTTGTATAGTATCACAGGTTAATTTCACTTCAGAATTTTGTCCAACTTCTGTTGCTGTTTTTGGCTTTCTGACAAGATTCTGCTAATCAGTTTCTGCCTTTCTAGTTTGTGCGTTGTGGTTTGTACAGATCTTGCCACCTATGTTCTGCCTTTTTGTAGAAAATAATTTATATAGATAAAAGGTTACTGCCAGGTAATTTTGGGCCAGGATATGCGGGATACAGAATAATTATTGTCCTGTTTTACTCATTAAAGTCATGTGAATAATAGGTATCAAATAAGCATATGTGTGAATCTGCAGCAAGTTTCAGCCAAAGTAGTATGGCTCTAGACTTGTCAGTGTTTTAGCAAAATCTAAAACTGGGGAGAAAGAAAGAAAGAAAAGGAAAGAAAAAGAGGCCATTCTGTTTGATATCCAAAGTGGAAAAGTTCATTAATGGAAGTGAGCTTTGAGGTAAGCAGATACACACACATCAGAACTACTGCATCCACTTGAGGGATAGGGAGGAGCTGCCCTCTTCATGTTCCCAGGAGCAGGTAAACCAGCTTTGATCAAGTCATGAACTAAAACTTTTCCTGATGGTTCTTGTTCAGCAGTGCGTAGATTTGGAACAACAGTCATCCCAAGTGGCTGTTTATTGCCATAAGGTGGAAAGTAACTCATCAATGTCGAAGATTTGTGCATTATTTTGGTCTTGCAGGGGGTTGGTAGTAATTATTTTACTTTCCGTAATGAATTTTGCTAACAGACTGTAACGTGGTCTCTCACCATTTGGGGAAACTCTGCTATTGCCAGGCGCATAGTTCCAGCTTTTTATTTATTTATTTATTTGTTTGTTATTCTGGAGGCAAAGATAAAATTATTGTCTCAGAATCACTATGAAACTCTGGAGAAAAAACACATACTTTCCTTGCAGGGTGCTGAAAGCTTATATAGTGATGCTGGCTTCAGTGTCTTGTCAGAATAGATCCAAAACGGGCTGAAACTTTCAGTTCTACTCAGTAATGTTAGTAAATTCATTATTGAGGGAATGGGTCAGGAAACTTCATGTCTGATACAAAAGCTAGCGATTTCAGATTAGTCTGAGGGTTGAACACTGAAATTTTAGTTAGAAGTTTTTTTGAGTAGGTCAATTGACCCATGTTGTTTATGTGATTTATATTACTTAGATTTTAAAATGATAATCAGATTTATTTTTTAAATCAGAACCATTCAAACTAGAATACATTACTTGAAATAGAGAAAAACAGTCTAAAAAATGTTGGAAGCAGAAATATTAAAAGTTCTGTTCAATATTAAATGAATTTCAGCAGACAAAAACTTCACTTAAAAACTGCCTGCCCATTTTATGGATAGAAACACAATTCTGGTAGGCCTTTTCTAATCCAGTGGACTATAGGAGGATGCGTCAATTTCATTTATTGCTTCAAAACATGGAATAAGCTATCATATTTGCAGTGATTAGGTTCTGCGTCACTGTTCGGCTATAATTTAAGCAGTTTTTAGCGAACAACAGAGTTGAGCAACGGTATATGTGTATATACATAAATATATAGCAAATTTTGTTGGACAGATGCTTTCAGCTTGCATATCTATAGCAAGCAAGCTTATCTATAAAAGGGGATCACAGTTGATGTATTCTCCAGTTGTTGCTGATAAAATAGGTAAGGTTGTGCACAGCCTGGAATATTACTTCAATTAAGGATAACAACTGCCTGTCTTGAAAAAGATCCTTTTTTTCTGATCTATGACATTTATCTTTTTTACTCCATTTATTTAATTATTTATTAAATTTTGATGATTTCCTTTAGAATAGATAGCAATCAACAGACAGGCTCCATGCAAATGCTGTTTTCCCTAAATAGCGTAAAGAATTGCTTTCTGCAAAAGATCTCAGCACTTGGTCAAGCAACAGATGCTCATTTCTGCAGCTAGGAGCTTGTGCTGTGCTTTCTGCTTGACCACCTCCTCCCTCAGTGTTCTGCAGGGTCCCTGCTGGGTCTCTGGCTGGCTCCGCTCCCAAGCACAGGTGCTATCAGACACCCCCCAAATCCAGTGTTGCCTTTATAGTCTTCTGAGTTCAGATGTAGGCAGTCGGCTCTACCTGCTCACTGACTGCTTTTCAGATCTCTTGAACTGTCTGCTTACTTAAGACACGCAGCATTATTCCTAGATTTGCAGTAGTCCCTATTCTATTTAGAAGAGTGAATCTGTCAGTTAGAGGTAAGGTATTTAAATAGATAATGCATTTGAGAAATGCAGTCACTGTTGAAACAGTAAAAAAGACAAAAGGAGAATTTGCCAGAAAGTGTGCAATTTTTAATATGAAATCCATAATTATCAGTATTTGCTTAAAGGCAGAGTTGACACAGTATTAAAATGTCACACAGTTTGAAGAGCAGCAGAATCCCATAGCTGCTTGTATTACAGGCTGTATTCAACAGGAAACTATAAAACATGTTCATGCCATACTAAAATGTTTGGAAACCTATTGCAGCAGCGTAGATGGAAATGTTTAATTAAGATGTTATTAAATAAAAAAGCGAGGAACAGTACAACAAAAACTTGGGGTGTGATTAATCAAATCTTTAACTCTCCTGCTAGAAATGCTAAAATTCAGTAGATGTTTTTAAATTCTAAATGTTAAATAGATGCTAGTCTGGGTGCCACATTAAAATATAGATTGTAAAAGAGGAGAGTTAATAAAACTTCAAGTGTTTTTTAAGGAATTATCCACTTCCCCTGTTAAAGTGATAACTAAAATATAACAGAGATATGCATAAGATAGGAAATACTTCTTCATGCAAATAGTCCAATCATCTTGATTCATAATTTAAGAATGCTGATTAAGAGGAAGAGGGAGGAGGAGCCAACTGTATGCACTGGGGGATATCTGTGATAATGTATGGTCAGCTTTATTTCAGTCTGTGATTGAAATACACAAAATGCTAATTTTTATATAGATAGATGCAGCTTGAAATTTATATACAATGCACAATGGTATGTTAAGATACTAATTAGTAATTCCATATCCATTTTGAGTAAAAGAGAAAAAAAAGATGATGCTGAGCTTGACTGTGCCACAGTAGTGTTAGATAATATGGAAATAAAACTCATAAATCCCACTGTGTAGAAGGGGGATAAGATACTCATTTATTTCTTCCCCCCAAACAATTAATTCTTAGTAACAAAACAGCCATTATTATAAGTCTAAAATGAGAGTAATTGTGGAGGTTTAATGTAAAAGTAAGAAATGAGATGCTCATTTGAAACAAAGAGTTTAAATACAGAATTATGATATACTTGGCTTAGTGTAGCTGTCAGGCTTGGGCAGTTCGCTGGTCAATAGTGACATTCTGTGTGTCAGTGAACAGGGTCTCCTGATACCTTAACCCGCAGTTCACACATTACTGGAGCTCCAACTGTCGAACATTCAAGTCCCTTGGTACTACTGCAGCTTCCAGACTCTCCTGACTGGCTCATGTTTCATTCTTTGGCAATTTGCCCTAATTATATCCCTCAGGAGCTTTCAGACCCTCTTCTTTTCCATATTTAATCGTGTTATATTAATCTGAGTGCTGAGCAAACTATGCTGCACAAATTGTAATGGTCCAAGATTTTTGCTGCAATGGTCTTACAATTACTTTTCTTCATTTTTAGTATAAAAATACATGTACAAAATGGCAGTATAAATTTTATTTACAGGTCTAAATGTCCAAGACAGCCAGGGAATGAAAGCTTTAACTGCTGCTCTGTTCCACAAAGAGGTTTTCTTTTTTTCCCCTATAGAATCCATACTGGTTTAGCATTTGCTGTAGGGACACGATTTACGTTTTATTTTTAGCTCTTTATTTTGTTACTATGAAAGTACAAGTGTAATAAACACTGCTATTATCAACTTAACCTCAGACAGTAATTTTGGTGTGATATAAAACATTAGGACAATATTGTCTTTTTCCATAAGCTTGGTGACTTCTACATGGGCATTCCCTTTTTTATTTTTCTTTATTTTTATTTTTAGATGGAGTGTGTAGTGTTTCATGTGCTGGGTGCAGGCTGCCTTATTTTGGACACAGTCTTGATGTTTCCTCATTATGT
Source organism: Neopsephotus bourkii (assembly GCF_033783945.1). NCBI lineage: Eukaryota > Metazoa > Chordata > Aves > Psittaciformes > Psittacidae > Neopsephotus > Neopsephotus bourkii. The sequence continues at coordinate 12,136,190 of NW_026902242.1, read as the reverse complement.
TGTAACTGTGGCTGCATAATAAAATAATCTGCATGACTCCCTGATAACAAAGTGGTATTTGATGGATCAAATGTGAATTCGTTAGGTATTGCAGGTTATTTTGGTCACTTCAGAACTGAACTTGACCTCATTTCTAATCACTTCATAGGTTTTTCTTGGGGGGCAGTGGGTGTTTTTTTGTTTGCCGTTTTGTTTTAGAAAAACAGGGGTGTCCATTTTGTATGGAAAATGGATTGTAACACCTTTCTTGGTTAAGGAGTCCTTCATTTTTTGGCAATGCTAACACCAGCCTTGGCAGTCTCTACTTTGGGAAGGGAGTTTTGGAAAACTGTAAAAAAAAAGCAACAAACCAACAGAATGAAGTGTTGCTTTGCTGTCACAGGGAACACCGACTTCAGCTTTATTTAAAACATGAGTTAATCTTGTTCTTGTGTTTAGTGCTCTTCTGCAGCTTCATGCAGGTAAAGATCAATTCCAGTTGTTCCAAACAGTGGAAGTGTGAACCAAAAAGCTCTGCTGAGTCTTTCCTGCTCAGCTGAGCTGAGTGCAGCTGGGGTACGCTTGAATTGTGTGTGTTCATGGCAGTACCTGCATCTGAGCATGATAAGCATCAAGTAGTGCATGTTTATTTTCCTTTGTTCGAGGAAATAGCTGAGCAGGTCTACCTTTTAATTCACTTGTTAGCCTGACTTCTTGCAAATGTTGTATGTGTGTATCCGAGTTCTTCATCAGTGCATTTCAGCACTTATAAGTAATTTAAAGAGTGCTGTAATAGGTGTTTGGGGGAGGTTAAGATTCTTGCATGTCTGAAAATTAATTTAATATTTTGTATTTTCTTTTGATTCATATTTTTTGTTGCAAATTCTGTGTGTGTGTTTTTATTTTTAGTTAACTGCTTGTGTTCATGCGTCAGCTGCATTGTTGTATCCAATGTATTGGCAACACATTTACATCCCAGTGCTTCCTCCACATCTTCTGGACTACTGCTGGTAAGACAGCTAACCTGTTACCCTCATTTCTGAGATTATTTCCTTTCTGTAATTCTGAGTTACTGATGTAAAGACTAACTACTTATGTGACTGAATAGACTGGATCCAGTTTACGAAAATACTTGAGCCAGTGCTTAAAAAACAGAGCTATTTCAGCATGTTTTTACATGGTGTTTGAGTTGATACCTTGAATTACAGTGCTTATTGTTATCAATGCAGCATTTAGAATCATGTCTATAAAAACTCTTCCTGTTTTATTGTTAGAGAATGCATTCAGTAATTTAAATGTGACTGTTTTATGGCTTTCTTTTATTCAGCATTTATTTTAACTTGAGATAAATTATACTGATAGAAGTATAGAGAACAAAACCTGATCAGTTATTCAAGAATCAGATGTTAGTAGGAATCAATGTTCCCATTAGGACTATACAGTAATTTAATATTCGTATTTTAGACTCTGCCAGGTTCATGATCAGATCCAGCACCTTCCCAAATGAGCTTAAAGTCTCCTTTTGGTACTTAGGAAATTTTCATTATTAATTCTGTTTTTCCTGTTGTGCTTCTATTCACATTATAGACTTTGTGGTTTTGGCAAATTTTAAACAAGAAAAAAAAAATAAATCACCTTTTGAGTCACTTCTGGTCATTCAAGGGATGGTGTTTCCGGATGCCTGTGTTTCAGGATTTCAGGCTAAGAAGACATCTACTGTCTTTTATTTGTAGTAGTGCCAATGATATCAAATAAAACTTTCCATTAAAGTACTTAAACCAGGAGTATTCATCCCTGGAGACTTTCACTTTAACTAGACCCTATGGATCTGTGGTGGAAAAATGATCCATTTAAAGTAATTTTAGAGATCAGAAATTATTCTTATGTATAAAACCTGAGTCCAAATCGGATGCCTACCAACACAAGTCTGCATTTCTGTTAATGTTTTTCTTCACAGAAATGAATCATGCCTGTATGTTTGCTGGGCTGTATGTTTGTGGTAGTTTGGTAGTGTTTTTCTTGTTTGGTTGGTTGGGTTTTTTTCCTGGAGCCTATAAGTATTGATGTGCCGTTGAACTCTACCCAGTCTATTGAACTTACTGTTTTCAGAGAAATTCTCATTATGTTTCCTTATGTCTCTTTGATTGTTTTTTCCTCAAGTTTACAATATTTGCCCATGGTATAGCTTCTTCTGTTGTAGTACCTATACTTAATGTGTATATTATTTATTGTTTTCAAAACGAAATCAAATATTCTTCTCCCACTTCTCCCTTTACTTTCAACTATAGCTAAGCCTTTCATCTTTAATGATAGTTTTCTTTTGAAGAAGCTCTGTCCTAATTGTTTTTCCTCCTAGCTTTGATAAAATTCACCAAAATGGGAGTAGAGCTTCGATGTATTTGTTTAGGTTTTGTATTGCTTGAGCTTACCACCAGAAGCTTTGTAATTTCTTCAGTATCATCCATAAATGCTGTGTAGATCAACACCTCTATTCAAGCTGTACCCTGCAGAGTGCATCCTGAATCCTGGAAGATTTTTTTATTTGCCCTCCTAAGCACAGATAATGTTTCCAGAAATAATGATGTTAGATGCTGTACACAGCTTCTTGTGATGATGATAATAGTTGAGATTCTAGGTCATTGTGGCGTGACCTGAGAATTTTTTTACTCATTAAAAAGAAGCATGGAGTTTCTTAAACTTGTAAAACTCATTTATATCTCTTTTTCACAGTAGCACAATAAGAGTGGGGAAAAAAAAATTCACATTTTTAGAGATGTTCTAATGGAGACACAAAGTTCATGAAAGGAAATGCACAACTGATGTATTTACCACAGTAACTAGAATTCAGACCTTTTAACTCAGATTTTTCGTGCATTTACATTTCTCTGTCTGATCATGTCTGGGTTTGAATTGCTCTTTTGTGAGGCAGGTTGGAATAATGTAGCAAAACCGTATGAAATACTTACCTTTCCTTATGTTACAGCATATTAACTGTAAAGAAGTGTTTTCCTCATAGGTATGTAATATATCAAGTTAGGAAAACTTAATGAATTCATAAGGTCAAATTTTATGTTAGACCAGACCTAGTGTGCAGTCAAAGAGGATTGTGTGAACCTAAAGTTAATAAAGTAATTTTCTAAATAATTTTTATATTTTCATTTTTATGTCATTTTGGTGGAGCAAAGTTCTTTTATAAAAGTGTTTTTTTTCTTTTTAGCTTAACGTGCATTTTCATACCTAGAAACTACATTGTCATTGCTTCACTTGGACTTTGTTGGGATGTCTCCCAGGAACTCTCATTTTCTTGGTGTTGTTCTGAGATGGTGCTCAAATGAGTATCAGTTTGATAATTTTGTTTGTTCTAAGTGAGGAAGGCTATTTCTAAACAAACTTTAAATACATTTAAATCTATTGCAGATCAGTAAAGCTGATTTATATTAAAAATTGTTTAAATTCTTCCATTTGCCTTTAATCAAAATGCGTCTTAGGTTCTAATGAGGCAATCTGATATACGGACTGGTTTTAGATGTAACAGATGTTCACAAAGCAGTCCAAGCCCATGAAAACTGAGTATCAGTGTGGACTGTGACACCATCAGGATTGGCCGGGTTATGAGTACTTTCAAGGTCTGGTGTGTGAACAAGCTGTGTATTTATTTGCTTCAGGATGGTTCCCTCCAGCCCTACCACCCCATAGCTTATTTCAGCCTTGAATTTCATTATGAGACCTCCAATGTGAGACTTGGAACAACTATCCAAAGAAAAAAAAAAAAAAGGAAAAAAAAAAGACATTTCTTTTTCTAAAAGGTAGCAAAATATTAGGCAGTGAAAGTAATTTTCATTTTTGCTCTTTCCTCTTTTTAGAGGAAGAAAACTGAAAGCAGTTAACTAAAAAATCTAGTTTTCTGAATATTGTTTTAAGAATTGGTTTTTCTTCTGCAATTAAGCAAAAAGATGCTGGTACGCTCAGCCCAGTAGATAGCTGGCTTTTGAGAAAGCTTTTATAAAAACTGAGTTTGAGCATTGATATAGTAATTATATTCACATAAATTCCTCTGAAGGAGAAAGCCAGTTTCATCAAATTTCTATGTAATTTCTTGGCAAACTAAGGCACTGATATAAAAATGTATGACAGCTTTGTCTGTGCATGATAAAGCATCTGTTCTACTGATGCTGTGGTAAGAATATAATGCAATTAGAAAATTCAAGTTGCAATTACAACATATCTTTTTATGAGATTTGGTCTCTTCGGAATTGGGCTATATGCACACCTGTTTTCATAAGAATGGCACAATTATTTTCCAATTAACTTGCCTTTTTATTACAACATAGTAATTATTTTAGCCAATGATGTTGTAGATTAATAACATTTTTGGTAGTAACATGCATAAGCAAGAGGAAAACTATATAGTAGCTCCCAATAGTGTCATAGTAAGCAATTTCATGTACATATTACAAAACTCTGCTGTTAAGGCTTCAGAATCCAGCAGTAATAAAAGTCATTCTTTGCTGAAAATGATCAAATAGGCTTTTACCTGCAATTTTTATTTCCTGAATTTTTAAGATGTTTATCTAATTAGCTTTGTACCTTTATTCTGTTAACTTCTCAAAATTGAAATGATGTAGCTGTTGCTTTGTTCTATAGAAAAGAGGTATACGCTACCCTTTTAAATGACAGATTTATTAGTGGAGCAAGTTGTCAGCTATTTTAAGTCAGTACAGGCCTGGTGAAGCTGCTAGAACAGTGTTGGTGTACAAGGAAACAACTGTGCATAAAATGCACAGATGATATAGCACTTGTTCTCACTATAGTTTCTCCAGTTCATGTTATTTGTAACACTAAGATACTCTGATGTGATGAACCTGAGGATGCATTTTGCTTCATATTCAGCATATGAATCCTTTGTTACATGTCAGACATAGTCATTCCCATTAGCTTGGTTGAATGTTATGTAGTATAAAGCATTCTTAAAATTAGAGAGTGTTTAAAGCTGTTCGATTCCTCTCTGAATAGAAATGTGTGTCTGCTCTGTACGATTCCATGTAATTTGTGTTTAATCCAGAAAGGCTTAAGGTCTTAGACTGGAAGAAGTCATCAGAGGTACAAAAATTTTTGCGGTGTTGGCCTAAGAAAAATATATGTGGGGACAGAGGGCTCTCCATTTTTCTTTCTGGCGTTCCCATTGCCTAGAAACCTTACTCCATACCAGTTTGTAGTCTCAGCAAACCCTTATTGCGATAGTATAAATATGATGAAAGCTTATTTTGACCCCAGTCAGTTGCTTTGTTTGTCTGGGGTTTTTCGAGGGGTTGTTAGTGGTTTTTTTTTTGAGGTTTTGATTTTGTTTGGTTTGGTGGGGTTATTTGTTTGTTTTTGTTTTGTTTTATGGGTTTGTTATTTTTTTGTTAGTTTGTTTCTTTTAACCTCTCCTCTCCTGTTAATGAGAGCAGCTGGTTAACCCATAGGCTATGTAGGCTTTTCTAAAACTGACAGCAGTGGTAGGCAGGTGAGAATTGCTACTTTTCTACCTAGAGGTGGGACCAAATTGAGAAGGCCGCTGGGAGCTTACGCAGTGAAGCCCTTCCTTGGGCCTTAGGAAGTCAATCACCAATCAGTTGGTGCCAGAGAGTGGCTCAGATTCCTGATCAAATTAATACAATGAGAGATTATTGTTTTATTATTATTATGTTTTATTATTATTAATACAACGGGAGATTATGATACAATTATATGTCAACTATCTGTGTAGCTTTGTGTAAATCATCTTATCTTCCATTTATTTTTTCAGATAATGGTTTTATTCAGTGTTTTTCTCTTTGGTCTCTTAGTATTTAATTTCCCACTGAGTTGCTTAAACCATCTTCTGTATTGCTTGCTTCTCTGGCGTGAATATGTTTAGTAATCTCACAGTACTCAAAAGTGTAATGGTGATTGTTGAATGTTTTTTTTCCCTTCAGCACTGGATACTGAATATATTCTCAACCTGATGTTGTCAGAACACACTCAGTAGATCAAGAAAGAGAAGATTATAGGAAACCATGATGAATTAGACTGACTAATTCAGTTTCTTGCTTGCATACTGCAGGAGGTCTCACTCCAGAGGCTTTGTGTTGATATTTGTTTTATTTTGAGAGCATAGTTCCTTGTCTTATTCAAATTGTAAATGAGAAGTTTACTACCTGAAGTTAGACAGGATACTATACAGCTTGCAAGCACCCACCAAGGAAGGCTTTCAGAAGCACACACAGAATCAGAAGTGGCATTAATTTTGGGTTGCAGTGTGGTGATGTTAACCTGTAGAATATTCGTCAGAATAGTGTTTTAAAACCAGTGTAGTTCTAGAGACAGACCGCTTTTGGAACAGCTACCAGGCTAGCTCTGCCATGCAGTATGGCAAAGTGGTTAGCCAGCTGTATACATCTTCTCACTCATACTTTACCTTTGATTTTGTGGTCATGCTTATTGCAGAGTAAATAAATAAATACCCTTGTCTAGTAAAAAATTCGGTAGCAATTGTCTTAATTTAATGCTGAACAGTGAATGATAAATAAGGACTCTACGCTCCAAGATTTTAAATCTTTTTGCTCCACCTGTTTTGTACTAGTTGGTACTTAAAACTTGACCTTTTCCTCTTTTTTTCTTTCAGTGCACCAATGCCTTATCTAATTGGCATTCACTTAAGCTTAATAGAGGTAAGTTTACTATTCACTTCTGCATACTGGTAAGCTTGAGGTGTGTGTGCCATAAATGATAGTGGACAAGCTTCTGGAAAAATCTCTGCATAGAGACATACAGAATTTAAGTCTCAGGTGCTTTGCAAAGTAAAAAATTTCTCTCTGAAATCTTACTTTTGAAGCATTTTATGGACACATGTAAGTTCTACATCATGATTTCTTCCTCTGTCTATCTTAATAGCTCAATGATAGGTTTTTTCCAGTGTTTTTTAGTGGTTCAGCAAAAGATTTTCCCAATGATAAAAGTTAAAATTTATTGTGGAGTCAGCATGAATCAGAATTCATCATCATTCTGATTTCCAAGATAATTTATATTCTGTCTCTCTTAAAATTTAGCCCATAACTTTCATAACTATTAATTTACAACTGAGCATTTTCTGCCAAAAAACAAGAGGTAGCCGTTTTGGATTAAAACATATAATGAAACAATAGAACTCACCTGAGAGGTAAGTAATAGCTGCGTCATAAATAGCTTTGCCTCGATCCATAACCGTTTGATGACACCATTAAGCCTGTGTGTGAAATCTGTTTATCATGCAGAGTAGATAATTTCTTAGAGAAATTTATTTGATTTACATTTCTGCTAAAGCAGTTTCTAAAGCGCAACTCACATTTCCTAAGCTGATGAGGTAGGATCTCCTCCAGTCTGAGCCACTAGCATTTTGTGTTTCCAGAAAAGAGCCTTCTGTCATGTACGCTTCTTAACTCTAGGCATAGCCTTATGTTCTCTCAAATCAGGTTCATATGACCTCCGTACACAGATTGTAGTGTCTTGACAAGGATCTTTTTCCTTATTCCATCAGAAAATAATGGAACAGAAAGCCTTGCTCTGGAAAAAAAAGTCATCCAATTCCTCCTTGACCGCACTATTCTGTATTATTCAAGGACCATACAGAAAAAAGTTCCATCATTTTATTTTTTTTTCCTGAAAGGAAAAAATTGTTTAATTCTTAGCTGCTAGTCAAGTCTATTGATGGAAGGTTGTTCATCCATTTTTCTATAATACTAGTAGGTGTCACATGCTTGGGACTTACATAAATCTGTAAATAATTACTTAGTTTTCTCTGGTTTTCATCTGATTGTATACTTAACATCCTATCTGATTTTCACAAATAGGAGAGAATGAAGTGTTGTTATAAGATATGTATAGCTCCAATATATTTAATTGTGCTTTGTGTAAATCTTGGTTTTCAAGTATTCATTTATTGAATGTGTTTATATTTCAGAGATTATTAATATAACCTTACTGTTTGAAGAGGAACGGTTTTTAAAAGCTTCTCTGAATCCTGCATCTAATTCACAAATTCTGCATGTAAAGCTCAGAATATTCTTTGCCATTTTTGTCCTTTGTAGAATCATCATTTTATCATGTAGCCCATGATAACAAAAATGCAGTTCCTGAGGATGCCATAGTAAAATGCTTTTCCGCTTTCTTTTTTTTTTTTTCTCCTCTTAACAGAGAGTGAAAAACAGATCACTGGAGGATGTGGTTTTGCTAAATGTTGACACAAACACTCTAGAAACCCCTTTTAATGACCTGAACAACCTACCTGGTGAAGTGGTGAGTCTTACGGGTATTTAATTCTTTCTTTCTTATATAGATGCTTGAATTACTAGTAGTTATTTTTGCCTGGTTTTGCTGGTATAAAAGGAATAAGGGGGTGAAAAGCACCAAGTGTAGACCCCTACATTTGAGATTTTTAGCTTTTTGACAGTTGAGGAGACGTTGAATGGAACATCATATTTCTCATTGTAAAAGTAGGATCATAATTATAAAGCTAGCTGCATTCATTAGGCATAGCTGCTTTAAACGCAAGAGTCTCTTCATCTCATCTTAATCATTATATTACAAAGTAGGCATTTCTGTCTGCCTAGTGGCATGTCTTGCAAAAGAACGAGAGTTTTTGAAGGCAAAAAGAAGAAGGGGGCCAATTATCGGCTTCTGCTTCCCTGCCACCTGCCAGCGCTTTCCTTTTAATTAATGATCTGATGGCAGTGGTCAATATAATAAGAAATGCTTGTACAGTTGGGGTCAGAAAATTCAGGCTTTGATCTTCTTCAACTTTCTGAAACATTTATTTGTTTTCTCTAAATTATTTCAGTTTTATTTTAATCTCTTCTATCCTGCTGAGGGCTGCGTGAATGTAAACCTATACTGTTTGTCATTTGCTTTGGCAGAGCAAAGACTGCTTACTTAGAATTCTATTTGTAAATTAAACTGCAAACCCAGTTTGTCATAAAAGACATCAGATCCTTTTGAAATGACGAAAACTGTCTTTTGTCTGTAAAGGATGATAAATTAAGTGCCAGTTCCTTCTGGACTTTGATCTTGCAGAGGGTGTCCCCCCCTCCCTTCCCCCCTTTTTTTTTAATCCTTATTGCCTATAGGGGAACATACTCTGTATATCATTTTAAATAGTCACAAAATTCACTTACCTTGTTTTTCCCAATAGAGCTCTAAAAGCATTTCATTGTGAAACCACTGTTTTGAGTATTTAGTTATTGATGCTCGAGCTATCACAAATGGTTGTTGAGACAAAGAATTTTATATGAAAATGTGAAATCAAAGAGTTACATTTTCTGAAATTGTAAATCATAAAACCTAACTCTCTTAATCAAATTAAGGTGCTGTAGTGACATACTATGTCTTCTGGTTTTGTTGGTGATTTGTGTATATTTATTAAAATAGAAATAAAACTCTTGAGGATTATACTAATGTAATTTCCCTTTCAGTTTAATCATGTTAAAATCTGGATTTTTAATAGGTCATCTGTTCAGTCTTTCTTCTGATTCAGTATGTTAGTGTCCGAAAAAGCATACAAACATATACACTTACACGTAGGTACAGTAATTTTGCCTGTACTCTATTGTTCAAGAGTATAACCAGTTAAGGAAAAAATGAGTCTTTTCTGGTGTGTCAGTAATTTTAACTGACCTTGCATTCAGTTGTCTGAGGTTGAGGTTATAATGGCATGGAGGAACATGCCTCTTGTCAAATAATAGCTGGATGCAGAATTGAGAATTAGGCGTCATCTTCCATAAGATACTGGAGGTGTAGCTGGAGGTCCTTCAAACAGGAAAAATGAATGTTTGTGCAATGAGAGGGACTTCTCATGTATTTTATAGATGCATATTGGAATGATCTCTTAAATGAGTAGGCTAGCATGAAGAAAATAAGGATACAGATCTTTGTACATTTAGAAGTATATTCTACCCCAGGATATATGCATGTTACTATTATTAATGTTAATGAAGGTTATCCAAGTGTACAGGCTATACAGTAGACTTAAAATATTTGATTCGGTGTCTAATATACAAAAAAACTGAGCAACCTATAAATATATTTGCAGAATTTGAGGGGTTTATAATGAAGCTTTTAATTTGAATATTCCCATCTATTCCTCTACTTCAGTCTGTAAAGCACTTTAATTAAAACAGCTTAATGGAAAACATGTACAATTTTAGTGGGAAAACCTGGGAACAAAAGGCACTGAAAATATCTGTGTTTGGCTCATAAAATGACAACATGTTTGTCCTCCTTTTGCATTCATGAGGACCAGTGCAGCTGCTACCATGTCAGTTAAAAAGTTTAAGACGTAAGAGTGTAGAGTCAAAATGGTAAGTTAGACTTAAAACATTAAAACAAATGTCAAAGATACTTGCATGTGAAACACATTAACATATATAAATAAACTTTTATGTATGTAAATGTACAAAGGCAGCAAAACTTCTGATGAAAAAATATGGTGAGTACCTCTGAAAAGTGTTAAAATAGAATGAAGAACTGAAAGGATAAAAGAAGCTTACTGTCCCTTTCAAAAATTGATTCCAGGTTAGTTTTCAGCCTAATAAACGAAATGCTGTATTTTTAAGGAGTTTTCCAAAACTGTTTCTTGTGTTTGAAGGAAATTGAGTAATTATTTTTTTGATCAGTAAGCCTGATGATGTCCTCACAGCATAGGTATTTAATAGGTTACCCATGTATAAGTAATATGTCTGTTAAAATGCTCTGATTGTGTATTTTTTCACGATAAATCTAAGATTGAAAAAAAAGTTATTATATGGCATTATCTAATAAACTGTATAATAAATTAACTGAGATTTAAAGGCATTTTTAAATCATTCACTTAAGCATTTAAATTATAGTTACAGGCTAGATGACTTTCTATGCATGTGAACTCTATTATTCTGTCAGACTGACCAGTGGTCTTGACTGTGCAAAGGTCAGTGGTCACAGTTGTCCTGAATTACCAGTCCTTTTTTCATGTGGACCCTCTGCTGCGTTGCATGCTGTAATCTTCTTAATGGCTTCATTCCAATATTCACACATAATATTTTAGATTTATTGACTGTTAGAAATACTACCATGCCAGTAGCAGTTCCGCTACTCCTAAAGTATTTAAAATTGGAAAAATAAATCAGTGCAAGACTTTCAGGAATCCTTTGTTTTCTTAGAGGGGGGAAAATCCCTCTTTTTCGTCTCTTCTGACAAGAACACTTGTTTTTAAATTTCATCATTTCACTGTGAATTTGTCTATTATTTTATAATTTAAAAAAGAAAAAAAAAAGCAAATACGTAGCGACTTCATTGGAGTAAATTTCCTAATGCAATAATACATAGATCACCACTTTAATAATGTAAGACATTAAAAAAAGAACAATTGTAGTGTATATGCATTAGTGTACACCATAGACAAAAATTTATAAGCTTTGGGCTTGATCCTGCAATACCTGCTTGCAGGTAACTGACAAAAAGACTACTCCTTTGCTCAAATTTGAACGCTTTTTAAAAAAGCTTAGAGAATTGAGGGCATTGCTTTTAGCAGCCAAGTCTTAATTGATTTCTTCATAGTCAAAGCAGAAATTTATACATATGATTTTCAGGCTTTAGAGGTTTTTAGGATCTTCTCTTGTCATTAAGTATTGTTAACAGTAAAATCTATAGAGCTGTTGAAACGTGCGTAGCTTTTGCAGCATGTGGTGCTTACTGTCATGCAATACAGAATCTAAACAGGGTTTTGGAGTTTTAGTTTTGAGATTCCTAAAGTCACGGGATTTTAACACTGTTTAATTGGGCATTTGAACATTAATGTTCTAAAAGTAGCATTTGAGAAGTAGGCTGTAGTTGACATAGAAAATTAAAGTTACTACAATTACTGGGAGTGCAAATTATTTCTGAAAATACAATGATTGGTAATATTATAAAGAAGTTATGGTCAACACATAGCAGTGAAACTGAAGAAGGGTTTTTTTTGTGAAGTTTGCATATTATAATTTACTGTGGTTTTGCCATCCAAAAAAAGCCAGAATTATTTCTAATATATTTTAGAAACTCAGAGCAGTTTTCTATGTTTGCGGTGTTATGAGGCAACTGATCATTTTGGATAAATTCTTTAAGCTGAGATCCTGTTGAGCCTTGACGTAGTTTTAAAAGGTAGAATACGAGATTAAAAAGTACAACTAATTTCGAAAACATTTGTATTTAGTTGTTTTCATCTAAACAAGTATCTGTGTTTAAATGCTGGAGGGCTTTCTGAGATGTTGAAATTCTGTGTTTGTAGATAATATCAAAGATGTAAAAGCCCTTTCATTAACACTATTGATTTTAAATCGTATCAGATTCCATTTTGTTGTAAGGTTTTTATTTTGTTTCTCTGCTATCTTCTCTCACTCTCTCGCTGTGGAGAGCAGGCTTAATTTCATAGTGATATGAGCTGGGGAATGACCAAAAAAAAAGTTTAAAGCATAATAACTGTCACTGATACCAGAGAAATACCTGGATATCTTGTTTTCAGAGATCTGGTACTCATTGAGAACCCCAGTGCATAGTTCCGCACTTCTCAGGCAACAAATGCTTTGAAGACTTCTATATGAGCTTAAATTTGAATGCTTAAGTTTTTGCAGGAGCAAAGGCTTTGAGTAATAGTTATATGATATTATTAATGTGTTGTTTAACTTTATGCACAGTTCTATTCTTCTGCTCACATTGATATTGGAGAGATTAGTCATGCTTTTTTTCTGATCAGATAGTTATATTTTAGGAATCTTAGAAAGGACATAGGGTGATTATTTTAAAAAATGTTGCTTTTTGTTTTGATGACCAACACAATATGTTTCTACAATTTAGGTATACTTAATTCCATATGAAAGCTAAATCACATATCAGTATAGTGACTTAATAAATCTCTGAAAAACTATGCTATTGATTTAAACACTCCTGAAGCTCCGATTGCTCTTCATTGGTAGTGTTTAGCAATCCACTGAAGCCACCGTTCTGTGAGAAGCCGTTGCTAGGAGAAGATAAAAACTGTTTGCTTCTAGTGTAAATTAATAATACCATTTCTAAAATGGGTTCCTAGTGTCTTCCATAAATAACTTTTAACAGCATTCTAACCCCTGTGGTTTGTTTTTTGAGTTATTTTTCTTTTTCAACTTTGTAAAAGGCTATTTTTGCTTAAGGCATGCAAAGAATGGAAGGAAAGAAGCTTGGCATTTTAATCATAGGTAGATGGATTAAATCATATATGAGGAAAAGATTTTGATAAAGATGGTGCTTGGTTTTGTGGGTTTTTTTGCTTGATGTCAGAATTATGTAATTTCTTTGAAACCTTAAGAGCTATTAATAATGTCACCAAAGGGATGTCTTGTTTTTAGGTTCATGGATCTAAGCAATCACAATCCTGCTGTGCACCAGGTCCTCCTAAGTAGTTCAAATCACCCAGTCTCTTACCTGCACCTACTGTGTTGACTGTAATAACTGTCATTCTATCTTTGGTTAAACTGTGGAGCTGGGAGAGCTTGCCGGTAACATACCCAAAGGTTCAGCTGGGTTTGCCATCACTTGGTGTTAGGATAAGCCCTGAGTAAGCACTGTCCCTTTGCATCCATGTTTGCTTACTTCAGCAAGGAAACCTAGGCAGGTATCAAGGGTGCCTCAGACTCCAATTGTGACAATGGGGAAATCAGGGTTGTGGCTCACATTATCTCTGGAGGCCTTTTCTTAAGAGCACTGTGCTCCTAGTACTTCTGCAGAATACTCAAATAGAGCTCTTCCTGCCTTTTGCCATTACCTCCTGAGAAAAGCAGAAGTTGGAGGAACTTTCTTTGAATTCCAGCATAGCAGTTCTGAGGCTCAAACTCCCTCCAGAATGGCAGCACAAAAATACGCATCTGATGTATTCATTTTCGTGCTGGAGCACCTGACTCTAAATTGCCACAGCCCATTGTGATGTTCTTAATATTGCTGAACTAATAACTTACGAATACTGCAGTGAAGCGGGGGATTGGTTGCTTTCTATTGTTCTTTATAACAATTTTTTGCTTAAAGCATCCTGTTTATCAACTTATGTTAGGGTACATAGAGCCTGCCAGAATTAAGAAAATCAGAAAATACCATTTTCTTTCACCTCTCCCACATTATCCAACAAATCCTCTGCTCTTACATCATCTTTACCTCCTTTCTTCTCTTGTCTTACCATCTGCCATAATTTCCCCCAAGCTCACAAGGTATAATTTAGAAGAATACAGACTTAAAAGAATATAGAGAATTTTTTACTTTTTCCCTCCCTTGCATTTAGAAAAGTTAGGCTTTGTCTGTCATGCCAGAGACAACATCTTAAGATTGACAATTCTTTTTTTTTCTCATGTTACTGCTTATGTTTTCATGCAACTGAGCTGACATTGATGGGCAGATTTCCCTTCTACAAAGGATATATGCATTTATTTCCCCTGGGATTAAATTGACCTCACTTTTAATAACTTTGAAATAATCATACAATCCAGAAAAAAAGGCAAAATACCCCCAAACAAAGCAAAAACTCAAAACAACAACAAAAAAACCCCAAACCAAACCAAACCCGTACATTTATTTTTTCAACCTTGAACTGTGAAAGAGATTTTTGTACTCAGACTTGTACTTTTTTTTTTCTTTCTTTTGAGGTGTAAGGAAAAAACATAAATGAGCATTGGTGTGTGCTTTCCATGGGCTAAACGAATCAGGCTCCAAACTTTTATCTAGATCTATGGAGCTTGGATATAAATTGAAAAGATCACAGCTATGGGGAAAAGACCTATACTGTAAGGGCCTTTCTGCATAGATTATGAACATCATAACTCAATAAGTTTTTTTTTTCAAAACTATAGTTATAATTGGACCCAATGGGGGTCTCTCTCTTTGATCAGATCACAGTAACTGTGACTTTACACTGGAAAATGTCACTACTATGAAGGTTTATCACCTGTAGAGCTGGTCTTTTCTCTGATGCCATGTTCAGTTCTCATTAGCATTATTCAAAGTTTAGTTGTTAATTAGGCTGACACCTCAATTACAGTCATCATCTACAAGAGCAGTCAGGACTGCTTGCATAAAGAAACAAAAAGATACTCCTTCTTGCATGTGTTTTTGAAAGAACGAAAGCTGTCCTGGTGATAGCTTGTGTTTACAATGTTTTGTTAAATCATAACTTTATTGCTTTGTATAGTATTCAGTAACTTAAATATTGCTTTATTGGGTATATTGCAATACAAAAGGATGTAGAAATATGTATCCTCTGTAACCTACCTCTCCCGATGTCCCTCATGATGAAAATTAGGAGAATGTAGGCTATAACTGGGTTTAATTCCACGTATCTTTAAAGAATACTGTCATCATTTCAGAATAACACGTTTTTTTCTCCAAAGTATCTCCAAGTAAGTTATCTAAATCTAAATTTTCTTTTTCCCCCCAACTCTATATAATCAGCAATTGCCATTTGCCAAGTAAAAAAAGACAAGACCTCCTTAAAAAAAATTAAAAAAAAATCAAGCACTAAAATAGATATTTTTTAATTGATTTTTTGTTGTTTTTTTGTTGTTGTTGTTTTTGGTTTTTTTTAACTGCAGGTGCCTCCTAAGTGGTGGTGTTACTTTTTTTCCCCTCCTTTCAAATGTTCTTATCTTTGAGGACAATTCTAAAGGCAGTGTAACACTGAATTTACGCAAACTTCTCAACTATTTAACAGTGGTAGCAGGTACTCCCATGGTGCATGGGAAGTTATATAGGACAGTAATTTGACTTTAAAAAAAACCCTAAAACTGAATAGAAAGTGGCCATTAAGAGTCGTTAAAAATAAGCCTTTATAGCACAAATAAAAAATATCCAACTGTCTCCATTCAAAACAAGTAGGTACATGTTATGATTGAAAAAAAAATCTGCAGAAAAGTGGCTCACATGCATTTTACTGTAAAATAATTAAGCTTATTTATGTCAAGAGGCCTTGGGAAAAAGAGAGCATAAACCAATTTGCATTAGCACTCTACCATCATCCCCTGCTTTCATTTCAATTAACAGACCAGCAGGTGCTCTTTGCAGTTAAAAAGATAAGCTATCAAGGAGGAGGATGAATTTTTGGCTGACCTGTAGACACCATGGTTTGCCTGCTGATTGGGTTCGTACCTCGCTGTACCAATTTCTGAGGTGTTAATTTAACTGTTCCACTCTGTCGTGCAGGTCTCGGCCTTGAAAAATAAACTGAAAAAGCAGTCTACAGCTACGGGTCATGGAGTAGCCAAGGCCTTTCTTCGGGCACAGGCAGCACTGTTTGGATCCTACAGAGATGCACTAAGATACAAACCAGTAAGGCTTCTTCTTTACTTCTTTACTTCTTTACTGATTTATGAGAGCATGGTCTCATTCTGTGCAAGAAAAAGATGAAGTGTTTTAGCCCAGTCAGAGAAAATATTATAAATCTTAATTCTGTGCTAAGGATGCGCTGGCAGTTTAGAAGGCACTACCGCCTCCTGACGATGAGTTATACTGAAAAATAAATACTCATCCAGCCAGCTATTTTCTTTTTTGTATCACTTGTATAAATTATTTAGTGTAAAATCAGATTGTATTGATGAAACTGCTAACATGCAGTTCACCTGGTTTAACGTGGTGAACTGAAGAGGCTGTACCTTTGACTCCATTGTTTGTCGCTTCACTGGTCTAGAGACTTTGCTCTTTGAGGCCAGAAGCAGAAGCCATATTGAGTCAAACAAGCATCTTTTCTCTCATACGCTTATCTTGATTCCACTGAGAAGTTAGCAGAAATGAAAATCCATTGCATCCCATCAGAATTTGGGGTTTTGTATTTGCCATTTTGCTAGTAGTAGATGAATGTGCCATGCACTTTCATCCTTTCTGGTTTATGAGGGTTGCACATATTGAGCCTATTAGAGAGAAAATAGTTTATGAGAAACAAGAGATTAATTTCATCAGTCAGTCCAGGTTCTTACAGTATTTGTAAACTACTGATATAGTTCCATCTGAGGCGGAGGGAGGGTTGGTGTGGGGTTTTTTGTGGTTTTTTTTTTTTTTGAGTTTTCTGTGTGTGTGTGTATGTGTGTATTGCTTTTAGTTGGGCTTTTGTTTTGGCTTCTTTTTTCCTCCACTGATTGAATAGAAAAGAAGATGTTTATGAAACCATTGTGGCCTTATAGGGTTTGTTTTGGCTTTTTTTAAGATAAATTATTTCAGAATATCTCAACAAGCAGAAGTCAGCTGGCAAATACTGGCATGTCTTGGATTGACATCAACTTGTCCAAAGACAAAGCATGTTTAAAAAAGAATAAATTATTACTTTGAGCTGTGTTCACATGGTTTTAACTAATTTAGTATTTTATAGAAATTTTGTTCTGGATTAGTAGAAACTAAGAGGAGTTGTCCCATGATTGTTCAGCTCATTCTCCATGTGCCGTTTCAACTCAGTTTAATGCATTGTGAATTGGGAAGTTCAAAAAAACAAGTAACATTTGACTGTATCAGCACTATTTCTGAGGAATTGCAAAACTTGTAAACTCATTGCAAAAAAGGTCCTTAGCTTTGCTTTGGAGGTTGTGATGCTAGATCTAATAAGGAAATCTAAGCCACAGCTATGGGCTTTATTTACATTCTTTCAGGAGCTCAAACAGAATTCATGTAGAACATTTGTAGGTGGTATACTTAAATGAGAATATTTTCCTGTATAGATTGTAGTACTTTTGCTGTAAGTAAGCTTGCCAGGTTTTCAGAATTGAGCACCAAGAGGTTTTGGGTGCCATTTTTAGGATCAGAAACATCTGATGAAAACTAATATATTTGGCTACTTATCGATTGCTTGGAAGTTGAAAACTATGTTTGAGTGATCTGTTTTCCTTGCAACAGTGTGATCTTTATGATTTTAGCTTGAAACATGAAACAACTGTCATTAATATTCACTTTGAGTAAGGAACAGCTTTAATAGTGTCTGTACTCATCCAACACTTCACTCCAAACGCTGTTCATCATACTGAACACCCATTCTGTGCAACTGTTTGTTTTCAGCAGAGGACAGATTCTCCTCGGTATAGCAATATGTCTCTAACAAACGTCTAGCAATTATTGAAAAAGTAATTGGTGAAAGGGAAAATGGGAAGCTTCAGGGGTCTTGAAAGGAGTTTGTGGGACTCCAAAAGGCCATATGGAAAATTTGACATATAATAGATAAAGGTGATCATATATGTTTGTGTAATAAAAGATAATAAAAAAAATATCTTGGTAAACTTTTCCAAGAAAAGTCAAATAGTTGTTTTTTATCTGATTTCATCATGATACTGAATTAAAGAAATTGCTCAAGTTGATATAACTGCAAAAAAGTATTTTTGTAATATACTACACCATACCTTATCAAATACTGCATAATAGGAGTGGATCTATGGAGTAAAACAGTACTGATATCCACACAGTGTGCATTTCTAGGTTTATTGTGGTTCTTATTTTAGTCTGGTGTTGAATACTGAATACCCATGACTAGCTGGAGCTCAATTTGTGCTTTAGTGTTTAATCCAGAAGGAATCCAGTTAGGTGAGGATGCTTGAACAAATTGCTTCACTGTAATATGGTGAATGACCAAAACATAATCCAGAACAAAATATCATTAGTGAAATGGTGAATTATAATGTTTTTGCATATGTCCTCATTCATGTAGATGGCTGCAATCCATTTTGAGATGTTGGATGAGATGCTGTGATGGGGGGGTGTGGGGTGTGTCTGGCAGTGGCAGTGAGGTCATTCAAACTGTTTTGGTATAAGGAGCCCTGGCACATAGAAAGGCAAGTGGTCAGTGCATGGCTGTACTCACCCAGCTAGCAGCTGCAGTGGGAGCCATTATGCCATCTGCAGCATCACTGATCACAGTTTTGACCACAAGAGTAAACCTACTGAAGCATTGCTATTGTGAGATAAATGCTTCTTACATAATGTAAATGTATAAATTCAAATGATATACATCAAATTCAAATTATGTATACTTTGGATTGTCACAGTTTAGCCTTGATCCTTTTGTTGCTTTTGTTTTCTTTAGGTAGTCCAACATTTGGGAATTTATCATGAAACAATATTGAATGTTTTATGTTTCAGAATTGCATGCGTAGGTGGGAGTTAGATATAAGATTAACATTGTGCAGTTTGTGTCAATTTGTCAATCAATATATGTGCAGCATTGTGTTTTTTTTCTGGCTATTTTACTTTACGCATGCTTCTTGGCCAATTTTTAGGCACCCTTCCTCATATCAGACAAGACCCATGCCAGTCAAGCATTTCAACAGCTCTGTGATGGTTAGGGAAAATGGGCTTTACATATATACTTGTGCAAACCTAGGAGATGAAAGTGAACACTGGTAAATCTTTTTGATTAGTCAGATACAATAAAGTCAGTAAATAAAACACTATGTGATGTAAAGAATTCTTAAACAGGCAATATTCCCAATCTATGTCTAGAGAGGGAGTGGCAAATAACAGAACAAGGAAGAAGTGGAAAAATGTTTACTATAAAAGTATTCCCCATGATAGAGATTAATTTTAACATCATCAGGAGAATAGAGCAGAAAAGTTGTTTGCTCCTAAGAAACAAACGTCAGGAAGAAATACAGGTCTGGGGTTTTCTATTTAAAAAAAAAAAAAAGGTAATTCATCATGGTAGGACAAATGCCTTTCAAATGTATTTCAAATAAAAAAAATCCTCATACTTTATGACACATCTGTTAAAATATTATGGAATATAAGCAACAGTAATTTATTATCTGCCTTTGAAAAATTGTCTTTTCTTTAAAGAATTAGCTAAAAAAAGATGAAGTCATAGAAAAAGTATCACCTCTTTTGGGGAAAAAGTCCTCAAAGCTCCTGATGTTAAAACAAAAGAAATGAACCCTAGATAGCTTTGGTTTAAGTTATGATGGTTGTAACATCACTCATCAGAAATTAAAAAATGGAGAGCAAAGGCTAATGGCTTGCTCTGGAATGCTCAGCAGTAGGAGTTCATGGCTTCATCAGCACGCCAGGGGTGCCGAGATAACTTCCAGCTCGAAGATAGCACAACCTGTCAGACCTCACTTTAATTGAATGCTAACTGAAGTGCTTTGGGCCAATATTGACACTATTTCAAGTACTGACATTGGCTCTCCAACATATGCAGATATTGCATTCAATATACAATAAATCAAAATAATACAATTACATTTCAATATTTAGAATGCACCTGAATTACTTGAGAATGTATAAAATGATTGCTTATACTTTAATTTCAGAATGAAATCGTTTGAGGACAGGTATCTCATGCAATTGATGTTGACTTCTTTACCTTTCTGCCAAGAGTTAGGCATAAAAACTACAACACAGTATAGAAACAGAGAGAGAGAGTAATGGAATGCCAGAACACATTTGTCTTTAAATCCAGAAGCACCCGTGTAATATCCATTATAGCTATTTATTGTTACTTCCATAAAATTTTATTTTACATGTTGAAAACTACATTGTCTAATTTGTCTTAAGGACCGTAGTAGCCGTTATTGTTTTAATAGGAGTTGTTGCAGGGTGGAATTATGACTATAAGAAATATCTGCACATCAGAATCTTTTATTTGGGTAGATTGCAAGAAATAGTCAGATTGTCAGATTTTTTTAGATTTTGCAGAAATTTGTTTGCAATTTTTAATAGCACCTTCCTGAATAGAATCATAGGTCATACTCAGTTATCCTCTGGCCTTTATCTCTGAAAGTTATGATAGCAGATGAAATTTCAGCTTTGTACTTCTTTGGTTTTAAACAGAGGACTTTTAATATCAGAACAAAAATGTTTTTTTAATACTTTGGTGGGGGTATTTTTGCTTTAAAGTAAACTATACAAAACCGAAGAAGCTACGTCCATACCTACCAACCTTACACTCTTCTTGTAATAAACAAGAGCTACCATATGAAACAGTATTAATTATAGCAGTAGTACAAATATGAGTCATCTCATGCTAGAGCAATATGTTTTCTGAAATAAAGAATTAAAATGTACTTCTTGTTCAAGTTAAATATCACTAGATTTAGAAAGCACAAACATTCCTCCTAATCTAATTTATTTTTCCTCTTAAAATGATCATGCTGTTTTAACTCACTGTTCTCATGTTCCATTGAGGTCTGTATAAATAGATTGCTTAAAAAGTGAATGTAGCTTAGAGTAAGAAATTCCTGCTGTGTGTGGCAAGCTATGAAAAGGGAAGAAAATTCTATAGCAACTGTTGTTAAAAGAACAGATATCCTGTTTGGGCATAGGTTGTTTGGTCAGAGTATTAGCTGTCTACTTTTCAGTACAGAGTTCCCACTGGGTTTTGATCGAACTCGTTTTGAAAGTACATTGTAGATCAATATGACAGAAGCCATTTGATGGTCTACTAGTTAAATATCAGTGGAGCATTCCTCCAAAACCGTTTCTAAAGGTACCTGGTTGTATTTGCAGAAGTGAGAATATTATAAGCCTTATGTACAAAAACTTCTAGAGCTATATTTGTTTATATTGATTCAATAATTTATTTTTTAATAGCACCTCAAAAGTCTTCATGTTTACATTAGTGATCTTGAAGATTTGCTAAAGTTTTATTTGGAAAACAATTTTGTTGTTCAGAGCCTTGTACAAATAAAAGAGCTAGAAATTAATTGTATTATTTAGTGCAGTTACAGTAAAGTTGCAACAGATACTCTGAGAAAACTTCAGTGTGGAATTTCTACAGGTCAGCAGATGTTCTCATTTTGATGTGCTCAGTAGGTAGGAGCTTTAAACTTACTCAAATTTTTGAAGCAACCTTGGTATGAGGAGGCTCAAATAAAAGATGACTTTTGGATGTGAAGTCTTTATAGATCTAAATAAATTTTCAGCTAAGGAATAGCTTTGGTTATTCTGTCTCTGAATACTGATAAGGGAACATACACCAGTGTATGAGTGCTTGCTAAGTATCTGAAGCATCCAGTGATTAAAGGAAAGTATTTGGGAAAATATTACAGCCATGCACCAAAAATGCCATTTCCTGGCATTTTGTTGTATGGCTCAGGCAGGGGAGAAGTGCTGTCAAGGGTGA
This sequence comes from Neopsephotus bourkii, assembly GCF_033783945.1. Taxonomy (NCBI): domain Eukaryota; kingdom Metazoa; phylum Chordata; class Aves; order Psittaciformes; family Psittacidae; genus Neopsephotus; species Neopsephotus bourkii. The sequence goes on along the minus strand of NW_026902242.1, from coordinate 12,114,103 downwards.
CTATCTGATTGCTTTCTTTCCCCAGGCTGATGTGGAAGGGAGAGGAAGCATGCTGTTTTCTGCTGAGAGATAACCTCTCCTTTTTCTCTTTCATTTTTCCCAAGATGGTTGGCAAAGTGACAGTGGAAGCATAGCTTAGTTTTCATTATTTACAAAATATAGTTTAGAAAACTATGTTCTTTCATGTTTCAAAGTATGTCATGAATGATCATCTAGTAAGCTCTGCACTCCATAAAGCCTTTGTATTTCCAGAAGACATTTCTTTATGTAGCAACAATACATATATATGTAAATGAAAATAAAAATAAAGGAGTTGTTATAATTTGCTGCCTTGAAATCTTTTTGGAAGAACTACAGAACTGAGAGGAGAGTCTGCCCTCAGGAACACTGTGTCTTGTACCACCATGTCTCACTGGAGACTCCTCCATTTGTTTTGGTGCACTTTTTGCTAAGTAGCTTGGGGTCATCTTCATAAAACAAGAGTCTTTAGGAGCTCATGAATAGCTAATGAAAAGTGGGTCAGGAAGGCACTGCTGTTTAAAGCACCACAAACATTTTGATCTGTTTGGCAGATCCAGCATGTCCTGCATGTGTACAGTTTTCATGAGTTATCTTGGGATAAGAAGTAGGTAAAGTTGGTTGTTTCTCCTAGAGACTTGATCAGTGAAGTGCTACATGCAGCACTGAGATGGCTTTGCATATCACAGCATTCCAGCTACCCAGTGAGGGGGGAGGAGCTACATTAGGTGAATGTATTAGCTTCTGGCTCTTCCCAGGAGGTTTCTTTTCTTGAAGAGGTTCTGTAAACAAGCAGGGATGTAAAACTTAAAAACAAGTTAAATATGAACTTAAGTACTTTTCTGAATAGTATTGGACCTCTTAAGCGAGACTTTAAACAGGGAAGCTTTTGATAGTATGTAAGGATTAAGAAATGGCATTGCAGTATTTTTACAGCATTTCCCTGGATCATACTTGAACTATTTAAAAACAAAGTGCAAGGTGTGAAGAGCAGTTGAAAATGATGAAATCAGTTCATGTACTTTGATCACTACACAAGCTTTGCAATATTCCTATAATCTATCCAGTCATGCCAAAAAGCTTCAAGTATCTATTGCAAAGTATTGACAAGAATAACAGTATTGGAGAGAACGCTCATCAAAAATGTCCAGTGGTCTGTGCAAATAAAGTTAGCAAATTTTAAATGAGATTAGGGACTAGCATAGAGTCAGTTTAATTGTTTGTAAGTGATATCATTAGTGTCTTTTATTTTTAAATAAGTGCTGTTTTCAGTAGTGATTTTTTTCACAAAACCCCAGTTTTCAATGGGTACTTCTTTATCTTTTATCAAAGTGTTTTGGTGCAGGGTTTTTGGTAACTATAGGCTATGCGCTTTTCTCATGTTGTGGAAATACATTTCATTGTTTAAATTTTAATCTCATCTGTCAAGACTTTCTCCATAGCAATGTTCCAGAAAGTTTGTAGCTTTTGTTTTGTATAAAAATATTTTTTTCAATAATGTCCTGTTAAATCAGAAATATATTTATCAATCTTCTCATGTTTGGTAGAGTAAATGTAAGAACAACTTGGTGCAGACACATATTTTGGTCTAAATTAGGGTTACGGTTTAGTAACATGCCAGGGAATCAGAGTAACCCTGAACAATAATGCATGTGAAATTATTTGAAGCAATGGGCCTGCTCTTCCTCAAAGTTTGAATCACATCCCTGAAATTATTAATGAAGAGTGCTGTAAAGGTAACTTGAATCATACGTAAACCTCTTTAATTTTTCCTTCCAGTGCGTGTTTATAGGCCTACAAACCAGACACTCAATTGCAAAATGTATTTTGAGAACTATTTCAATATTGTATGGAGATTTTGGGCTTTTTGTTGTTGTCTAAATATGTTTAATTAGATGCGTGTTTATCAAGATTGCTTGAAAGGGAATAATTGCATGTATTGGTTATTAATAAATGATTTTGTAACGGAGAGTTTAAAATAAATAGGCATATTTCTGTGCTCTAGTTACCATCTAACTTTTCCTGCTTAAATTTTTTAGGGAGAACCTGTAACATTCTGTGAGAATAGTTTTGTGAAGCATCGTTCCAGTACTACTAAGCAGTTCCTGGAAACTGCTGTTAATCTTCAACTGTTTAAACAGGTACGAGAGGGTAAATGACCCATGTTTAATGATTTACTTGTAAAACATGTACATATTTAAATACATTTTACTTTCTGTCAGCTTGTGGAATTCTGGGATAAATTGTAAGTACATTGTGTACAGAAAGTATTCTCAGTTTTGTTGTATTTTTAAATCTCCAGTTATAGTTAAAGCAGGGGAGGGAGAACTCAACAGAAAAATAACCTCAGGATGCAGACCCAGTGCAACATCTCTTCAGAGCCAGTCAGCTTCTTATCTGAACAAGAAAAATCATGGATCTCCCAGCTTGATGGCTGAACTTCATTTTCAGCTGTCTTGGCTCATAACCAAAGAACCTAAACAACATACTTAAATTGGACTTCAGTGGGCTTTTATTTAAAAACTGGATTCATACTGTAATTGCAGTTTTCATTGCTAGGCTTTTTGCAGTATGTGCATAGAGAATGTTACAAACCCAAGACATACGGGTGGCCTGAAGAATTTCTAGGTGATCAGTTAATGCAGATTTTGAGCTAATAAAGAGCAAATTGTTGAATGTCTGTAATAGTTTTGTTACAGTCCTTGAAATTAAGTTTTTTTAATGTATTTATTCTGTAACTCTTTTTTCTCATCATTACATTACCGCTTTGCATCAAAAGGGTGTTAAGGATCTTATTACTGGATTTTTAGTAAAATCAAGGAAAATCTGAACGAAAATTAAAGAAAATCTGAACGAAATCAGACTACTCATAGAAGTATATATTTTCCTGCAGGTATCTGGAATGATTGAGGCACAGGAGTTCATGTTTAAATAAGCTGGTGGACCCCTTTGAAGATATACTGCCCTGATAGATAAGGGAAATTCATTATACATAGAATCTTCTAATTTAAAAAAAAAATTTGGTGTTAATCAGAGGCTAGTGTCTAACATAAAGATTTATGCAAGGATGATAGTTTGTATAAGTCTTGTGAAATATGTTTCTTCTAATTGTGTGAAAGTTAAGGAAATACTGATCATAGAGTGGGACTCCTTTAATTTTAAAGTGTTTTATTTTATACATTAAAAGATGTAAGTAAAAATATAATAATAAAGAATAAATCTGAAACCTTTTGAAGCATCCAGCCCATCACTGAAAAAGAAAGATATAATAGAGTAAACAGTGTTGTTTATATTTTGTATATCTCGCTGTGATAGGCTGGCATGAAACTTCCTTAATAGGAAGCTGCTTACAAGCAATGTTTCTAAATTATTTTCACACTATTGCTGCTAAAGCAAGACCCTCAGCCTAGGAAAGTCTTAACTCCACTGAAACGAATGGGCTTGTCAATGTGGCTCTGTACTTACCCATTACATTTTAATATGTGTTCAATTAAGCAGAATCAGTTTACAGTTTGTTTATAGCTTGTTTTAATTTTATTTCGGCTAGAGAAAATAATATATTTTAGAGGACTAGGAAATAATAACAATTTTGATGATGTGTTTGGTTTAATAGCACCACTAATAGTAGGTTTTTTTCATTCCTCTAGTTTCTGTTGCAAAGGCTACTCCTACTTTTTCAGTTAATCCTCAGCCCAGCTGCATCTTCTCCAGTTTTTCCCATTGACAAATGAGCTGTTTTCAAAGTTGTTTGTGCTCAAAAGTACTAAACTGTATTTTACTTTGTTCTGGAAACTTTTAAACAGAAAACAGTTCTTCTGCCTTAAATCTAGACCAAGCAAGAAAATAGGTACTTTAAATGCACTTTTTCAGATAACTGACGAGTAAGCTTTATTTGTGCTATTTTATAAAATGCTTCTTCTGTCCTTTTTTCTTAGTAAGTTTTTAACCCCCAGCCCATCCTCTATATTAAAAGATGTTAATTCCTCTAATTCAATCATTGTTTTAATTTTGGAAGATGTATCTTTTCACCAAAGTACCAGGAAATCACTGTTGGAATAAATTCTGGAATTAACTCTTTGTGTTACTTTGATTCAGATTATTTTCCTCTTCAGCATCATCTTGTTTTTACTGTGTTGAATTTTGATGTTCTTTCTATTTATGATAGCCCAAAATGTATTAGCGCATGCCAGTCTTTTGTATCAAAACCTTTAACTAACCTGTAAATAGGATCATTCCCCACACTTACCCATAAATACCTTGTTTTTTTCATTACAAGCTGTTAATGTCTTTTTGGGCCAGTCCTTATCCAACCTGAAGTTCAGGTGTACTATTAAGGTACTCTGCTTTTATTTAATCTAAAATAGTATTTTGAGATGCATGAAAGAGATTTTTCTGGGGTATAGGTAAATTGCATGTCCTTCATCTAGGAAAGTAACTGTTAAAGAATCTGTGAGGACAAGAGTTTTGATAACTCATATAATATATCTTTCCGTTTACTCATTTACTCTTTTTCCCCCCAGAATCTATTTGTAAGTCCCATCAAATTGTAAAGGACAAGTAACAGACCAGTTCTGATCAGAACCTTTTTTCTTTAAGTAATGGTACTGTTACACTTCAGTTTAAATGTGTTTCCTTTACCTTGATGGACACAATTATTTCTTTATTTATTTTTACCTTCAGAGGTATGTGCTGGCTTCCTTAGAATCAGAGCTGAATTTAGGGAGTTCGTTACTCGAGATTTATTCCTCTGGTATTATAATGTCCATTTCAGCATCTTATTTTCATTCCCTTATTCAGCATCATAGTCTTCACGGAAAACTGAAACAGGATATTTTTAGCAGGGACCATGCCTGTGTTATCTTTTAGCCTCAAGCCTTTCTCTCAGACTTGTAGAGATGTCTTTTACATCAGGTTTATGACTTCACATTTTGGAAATTGAAAGGACTGGTTATATTGCTCTGGTAGAGAATAAACCAAAACATACATTTTCCAGGAATTCATAGAAGTAATTTATAATAAACACCCTGATAGGGTTCACAACTACAGGGACATGTGAACTTCAGTTTGCTGGCTTTAGCTCTCTAAAGCTGTTTCCTGTTCTAAATAGATTCAAATAAAAAACCTGGTTATAGTTATTCTTAAACTATTAGGATATTTGATAATATTAAAATTATTTCCCTTAAATATTATTTCCTCATTAAATATTATGTGTATGGAAGTTATTCTTCAGACAAAATGTTTGTTTTCTTAATTTAATTTCTTAATTCATAACTTAAACATTTAAATGTTTAACTAAATGCATACTTCTGTTACTGCTTTTCTCACTGGGTTTTTTTTTTCCACATATTTGATATTTGTACTATTATGTATGTTGTCTATTTATTAGCTTTTTTCAGAGCCTTAGAAAGGCTGCCCTTTCATGAGGGTAGCACTGAAGGTAGCTAATCTGTATTTCAAGCTGTAAGCAATTAATAGTTGCATCTTACTTGTCACACAGTTCTGAGTGTCCAGGGAAAATATTAATTCATTCTTAGTGCTAATGTGACCCTAATGCTAGAATATCTTGTTAAATAATGTAATTATATAAGTAATGTAATCTGCAGCATTTACTGGGATGTGTTCCTAAAATGGTGGAAAGTGCTAACTAGAAAAATATGTAATGAATGCAGGATTAGGGCTTGAAGAATATGAAGTCTTTGAACAGTATTAGTAATTTCTAATTTCATTTATAAAGTTTGCGAGTTGAGCTCTCTTCTTGAAAGCTATTGAGCTGTTATTGTGTAGAAATCACATTTATGATGATGCACTTGCTTCTACTAACTTTTGTTTTTAATAATGGTTGAATAGATTTGGAATTTTTACTTCTGCCTAAATAAGTGATTTGGTTTAGCTCACAAACATAATCTCTCCTCCCCTACCCATTACCACCTGTGCAACAAGATCTACTGAAATGGGTATGGTCTATATTTTGTTCTTAGAAACAAAAATTATTTACGTTTTATGGTAGTTCTGTCCATAGTCATCTAAAAATCCCAGAGTAGCACTGGAATTACTAGTTTTTCATGGAAAGTGCTAATCAACTAAGGGCTCTCTGATCTCAATGCAAATGCATTTCTTGAGATAGCTGTATTTCTCCATGTCTTCCTTTTTTCCCATTTTCAAAGTGGGTGTTAAGTTTTGCCTTTCCAGTCAGTGGTAACTTCACTGAACTGCCACAACTTCTCAATATGATGGTTAATAGCTTATTCACTTTATCCACCAGTTCCTTCAAGACCTGTGGATGCATTTTATTGGGTCCCATGGACTTGTGCACCTCCAGGTTTGTTAGATGGTCTTGAACCTGTTCTTCTACAGCATGTGGTTCTTCATTCTACCAGTCCCTGCGATTGCCATCTGTGACTTGGGGCAGTGTGGCTGGAGCTCTTGCTGGTGAAGACCAAGCCAAAAAAAATTGTTGAGTACCTTGGCCTTCTCCATGTCCTGAATAACCAGGTCTCCCATTTCCAGCTGGAGAGGGCCCACATTTCCCCTAGACTTCCTTTTGTCACCAACCTGCATACAGAAACTTTTCATGTTGCCCTGGCCATCCCTGGCCAAATTTAATTCTATCAGGGCTTTAGCTTTCCGAATAATGTCTCCAGTATCTTTCTGCTAACAGTTCTGTTTGTCAGTATTTACATTAAATACTCTGTTGGAGTGATCCTCTAAAATTTAGTCAGTGTCTCAGCCTTCTGTTGATAGGATTTACCAAATGGTGAGTATGACCATAAATCTTATGTTAGTTTATAGTATGGAATGAATTCATAACTTTCCCAAAAGAGATAATGTCTTACAGTTCAAAGGCTGGGGATGGGAGGTATGTGGTGTGGTTTGTTTGGATTTTTTTCCTCACAGCAGTAGCTAAGGATGCTCTTATCTCTTTCTCTTACTGTGAAATAATCCAGTGATCCCAGCGTGGTCTGACCATGAACCAACCTATCTGGAGAAAAGCCAACTTGGAGTAAAATGAAAAAAAAAATAAATAAGGAATTTAGACAAGAAAGAGAAAGAAATGGTTAGCTTTGTGCTGGCCTTATTCTTGCTGCTAGAATTATTTTCTGGTCTGAGAAAGAAATTTGTTTCATGTCACTAGTCTGTTCATTGCCAAACATAAGATTGTCACTGACACTGTTTGGATAATCTGTGGTAAAACATGATATAGCCAAATAATTAATTTTGGTTAGTTCCTACGTACTGTTTAGTACCAGTGCATAACTGATAACTCTTGCTAGAAGGTGAACTGTGTGTAACAGGAAAAATGCTTTCTCACTTTATCTCTCAGGCTTGAGTTAGCCTTTTCAAAACAAAAAGGGAGGGGTTGCTTCTTGAGAGAATTTTAAACCATTAAGAATGTGCTCATTGTGCTTCTTTGAAGCCTGGTAATACTGGAAAAGAATGTATTCATACTTCTGAGGTGTTTCATCCTTAATTACCTTATTTTGACTTTTTCTGACATACTTGGATCATTTCAGTCTTTGTACACTTACATATAGGTGTGAGTCCATGTGCTCATGTGTCTCTAACAGAAGGGGCAGCAAAATGTGACTTCCTTCTTTGCTTTTTTTTTTCCAGTTTATTGATGGTCGGCTATCAAAATTAAATGCAGGAAGAGGATTCTCGGATGTTTTTGAAGAAGAAATCACAGCAGGAGGCTTTGGTGGAGGTATAGGATTAATTTGGGTGTACTCATTGATGCTGCTTCTTTGACAGCTGTTCAACATGAAGTCCTTACGATGTCCTGTAAATTTCAGAAATCACCAATTTTGTTACTGTTTCATTGTTTCCATTCATTCTTGGATTTAGCCTGTAACAAATGACTACTGGGACACTTACTAATATGTATCAAGTTATAGCAGTATAGTAAATGAAGATATTTTGGTTTAATCCAGTAAAATAATACTTGATTTTCAGTGTATGATGAAATATCACTATATTACTTACATTTTTTACCGCACATTTTAATAATATGGTACATTCTCTCAACCGTATTTTTAAAATTTTGAAATTTGTGCTGCAGACCTTAGCTAGTTATGTTTTCCATAAACTTCTTTTTTCACGTCATTATTTCTGTAGTGCAGAAATTGGAGTGATTTCCCAGGTTTTTAGACAAATTTTATTTCTTCCACAATGGAAGTTTACCACCTCAACATAAATATTATTCCTTATGTGATTTCCATACATTCACTGACAATTCTTACAACACTTTTCGCATTAGCTGGCTTACAAAGTTAACCCCAATAGAACAGTGCGTACTTATTCCATTCCTGATTATTAAAGGATTGTTGGGTGGTTTCCTGTTAAACATTTAGTACAGCTCAATTGTTATATATGCATGACAGCAGAAATGCTATTTTATGGTCAGTCTTGAAAGTAGTTTAGAAGCATGTCCCCCCCCAAGAAATCATCAAGTGGTGCAGAGCCATCTTCACCTTCTGCAAAACACCTTTTTTGTACTCAGAGTATTTAAATGCTTTTGTTCAAGATTTTCAGTGCCTTCTCCTTCTCTCTCTGTCTTGTGCTATGATCTAGCACATAATTTGTGCTTTTTTTCTTGATTAATGAGGGGTTAGTTATAAAAAGATTTACTTCTTTTCTGCCTTTTTAGGGTAACTTATGCTTCTTTGTAAACAGATTTTAGGCACTGAGCATCCATTATTCAGATAGGTGATGTCAGTACTCAGAGTTTGCTTGCTGACTGCAGTTAGGGGGTCAGGAGGCTGCAATAAAACTGCAATAAAAGTTAGATAAGGCTTGTTTCTGGCTGTGTTCTGGCAGCCTGTGAGCCACATCTCACCTGGCTCTGCTCAGGAGGGAGTGCTCAGCTTTGCTAGCAGTTCTCGGTTAGATGGCACTGCGTGTGTACTTTTCAAGTCAGACAAGCTGTATATTGCCAGGCTGTGGACAAATTGCTTAGGGCACATATTCAGTATTTACATAACTGCTGTCTCATTATCGTTATGAAGTGCAGGGCTAACAATATGTATGCAATTAAAGGTGACATTTTGTGAGGCTAATGGTCTAGAAGTATGATCTTTTTGCAGAGTTAACTCCCACGAACTTTATCAGGAAGCCCAAGGTTTTAAACAAACAGGTGAAACTCAGCCTTCAGAAAAGTCACAGAAAGTTAGCGTAAGGTACAAGCTATGAAAAGGACAGGTGAACATATTCTTAGCTATAGAGAGTGTTATTTAAAAATTACTGAATCAAGTGAAAAATGTTTAAGTAATCTCTTTTTTAATTTGCTTTTTTTCCAGCAAAGAAAATGAAACTGGAAATTGGAGAATAGACGTAGATTTAATTAGTTTTTAAGATTTCCCCCTCCCCCCCATAAAGTGGTCAAAAAGAATACGAAAATGAATTTGTCAGCCTTCTTCATTACAGTTCTCACTCCAGAATTTTATTTTCCACAGAACTATACATGTAACAGAAGTATTAGTTCTCAAGAGTTTTATGTAACCTTCAATACATGAATATAGTGATGCAAGGCTTAGCACTTGTATTTCTTGTTGAATGTATCCATTAGTTTGTAATCACATGGACTTTACTAGTTGGTCTAATGTGAATGGTGATAGTATAAGGAAAACTGAAATCCTTTGAACCTCTTGTTTAATAATAATTTATTTCAAGTAGTCAACATTTTCTTACTAGTTTTAGGAAGTAGCTGGTGGTATGCAGTGTTACTATGGCCTTTTCTGTAATGAGTATCCATTTTCTTCATTGCCTTCCCTAAAGTCTTTCTACACAGCTAGAAGACAGTTCAACTTGTTGATTTTCTGTGAACTCATTTACTAACTCTAGTAGTTGCATTAGTCATAAGCTGTGACAGAGAAAGCTCAGATGTGGAAGAAGTCACTGTTAAGGACATCACAAGCCAGATGCTCTAGGAATACAGTTTAGAAGAATTTGAAGTTATAAAATGTCATGTTAGAGAAAGTATTTATGATTCATTGAATTTCCATTAATGCACTAGTAGTGGTTAAATGTCACCTTGTTACATGTTATTTGTGTACTAGTTTCTATGGTGGTTCCAGGGAGCCAGATCAAAGATGTAAAAAATGAAGCCATGTTTGCTTTAGGTTGTGCTTTGTTGTTCGTACTGGAGGTAGGAGCATCATCATTACCAGGCTCCCTCCTTTCTAAGCAACTATTGCTTTCACTTGCACCATCATTCCTGAGAGTTTGGCTGTCTTTAAATTGTTTGTAAAGAATTTACTGGAGTGGGTGAAAGTGCCTGATATGAGTATAAACAGCTCATTTTTTTCACCTCATTGAGAAACTTGAGATTACCTTTTACAATGATCCAGTTAGTTCTCAGCCATGTACTAGTGTACTAGGAGGCTGTTTTGGCTTTCCAGTAGCCACTGCAGTAATTCCACCCAGGCCTTAGTTAATTGATTATTGCAAGGCTTAAGAAGTTTTGTGAATTCCTGTTAAAAGTCTGTAACGTCAAGGATATATCAGTATGATCTTTTCAAAACAGGTAAACTCTCTGCAACTTCAGCATTCTTGTCTCATCTTGTCTGGGGTTAGAAAGAGCTCCCAGTACTGGAGTACTCAGGTGACTGATGTATTCTAAAACTTACTCAGGGATCAGGGACGCAATCTTTGGTGTTCAATGGGAAATAGTATTCATTTCTTCATCAAGTGCTCAGTAGAATTGAACACTTTATAGCCAGCTTAGTGGCACTGTAGTCCTCAGTAGTTCTACAAAAGCCAGTAGCTCTCACTTGTCTTTTAGAAATTTTCCTTTGTGAAAAAAAGTAGATACGATTAATAACTTAAAAGGGCTTTTTCCTGCACAGGAGTATATGGTTGTGCCATAATCCTTAGACTTTTCTCTCCTTTTTCCTTGGGATGGTACCGTCTGCAGTCCATGTTATTTTTGTACTTGAAAGTTTGCTCAGTGGGATCATTATGCTTGAATTCAGTTCATTATATCTTGTTCTTTCATTGGAGACGTGTTTTTCTTTTTAGACTTTTTAGCAGAATATTATAGTTATTGTAGTTTTAATTTATCTTTCTACTTCAATTGGAATTAAAAACTCTGTTCGGTGAAAAGAAATTGAAAGCATGAAATAAATACTTAAGCTTTTTTCTTGTTGTACACATTCTTATCTTTACATTCCTTGTCTGTCTGGAAAGAATGAAATTAATGAATAATCCTCTAAGGGAATTTTTTATGCAGATTGTGAGGAGGCTTGAAGCATTTAAAGTTTTGAATGTACATTTAATTGTGTTATATTTTACATTTCTATTTCAGGAAATTCAAGATCTTATCAGCAGTGGATGCACACAGTGAAGGTATAAGCTTGGTTAAGTAATTATACTGGCTATCTTTTCTCTAAATCTTTGTATTTTTACATACATCTTTGTAATTGTAAAAGTTTGTTTATTTGCAAGGCAATATTAAGTGCATTCTATAATAAATGCCATGTGTATGGTTTCTGCAATATTTCTTTCTTTTTTTGAAGGTTTGTGGTTTTTTTTGTGAGAAGCAAGCAGCCCCATACACAAAACAAATGCCCAAACCCACACTTTTTTTCAGTCTGTATAGTCAGGGAACACCGCTTTCTGTATCATGTTACATACCATTACTGTGAATTAGGTGTGACAGCAGAATTTGATGCAAAGTTTATCACTTCTAGTAAATAGCAGTTTTGTTGAAATGGATTTGTGCAGTTTGGCTAGCAGAAGACCCTTGGTATAACCTTGTTATTCTGCAGGGTTAATAGTATATATTATTTTAGAGTAAGGGAATTCTTGTGTGATTAAATGAGAGTTCTTTCTGTCAGGTTAAAGTATTTTTAAGTTGCATAATAAATATGGTAGGAAAGCATGAAAAATAGTCATAACTTCTGAATTGATTTTCAAATACTTACAATGAATGAAGAATGAAAATACATCATTCTGTTAGAATGCATTGATAAATGTGTCAGCTATGATAATGATGTACTGTAACCCTTGTGTAGCTGCAGACAGCAGGTTGGGGAGCAAACACAGCTGTGGTTATTCTTACTGATTTAAAAAGAAGATGGTTATTTCTCCAAAGTACATTGTTTATTTTTCCTTGCTGTTGTCTTAAGGTTGACTTATGTTAAAATGTTACTGAAGTACATCTTTTGTGTCTTTCAGAAAGGCGGTGCACTGATCAACACAGCAATGACCAAAGCCACTCCGGCTGTGAAAACAGCATATAAATTCGTAAGATGTTCTATTTCAAATAAATAATACATAAAAATACTGCAAATTCCTACAACCTCTCATTCTTCCTGAATAGTTAAAAACCTTAGCATTTTATAAACATAATGCAGAAAAACACTTCAGCCTGTAGAAAGTTTTAGCTTCATTTATTTTCTCATATAGCACTAGGATTTAGAGTTGATTCAGTCTACCAGATAGATTGTATGCAACAACAGAGATTTTCAAAGCTTCAGTGTGCTGTTTTTGTTTGAATTATAATATATGCTAGAAGCTTATTTGAATATCATTTAGATATTTGATACACAGCTGTAAATTCTTCCTAACCTAGTGACAAGATGATTGAAATATGGACTCTGAAAATAGAAATTCTCATTTGCACCAAAGTCCTGTAACACAGCACAGGCATTAATGTGAGTGTAAAACATTTTGTAAATATTACATTTATATGTAATATAAATATAGTGTTATTGTATATATTTACATAGTCTATAGCATTAACATGATGTAGAGATCTCTGCTCAGAAGACATATAGTTCGTGCTGGACAAATGGAGTCCTGGTTTACAAAGATGCAATTTTACTTTGGCACTACGTGCTGCACTATTGAAAAGATGTGGTAAAGCATTGGTAATATGTGCAGCAAGTCTGTTCTATCATCTCTCTTTTAAAGATGATACTAACATACTCATTTTTAGCTGGATTTAGTGGTTATACTTTTGAGCTTAAAAGATCTTGTTTTCAAAGACTGTCTAACCAATAAAGCATGTGACATTATATGGTACTATGCAGTACCGGAAAACAGCAGTAGTGTCAAATGAAGTGGGAAGTATTTTAAGGTTGCATTTTTAGTATATGGGAAAAGACTTTAGGCTTCCTTTTGGTCTTCAAAATGTTTCACTAGTTGGATGCATAATAAGTAGTCCTGAATAAATCAGTACATCAATCTGAGTAAGTGTATTTTAAGTAAAGTTTTCAAACAGAATTTTTAATTTTACATCAGTTGAAAAACACAGCAGTCATGGAGAAAAATAGGTAAATAAATTAAATATGCTTCATATTCATATATTCATTTATAATTTAAAAAATGGTTCATTAACAGGTTATCTGCAAATTATGCTTTTGCAGTTTACACTAGCTTAGACTGTGGTTGTATGGTCTTCTCCCAGCCTTCAATTTTGATAATTCTGTCCTTAATAATAAAGGTTCTTCAGAGTGAACTTCTGGTATGCCAGGAAACATTGGTAGCTTTTGTAAGGTTCTATGTATATAAAGTATTCAAATTTATACTCCATTTAGGTTTTTATGCTGTTGCCCTTTATGGTGCCTTCTACTAGAGAAATGAAATAGGCATTTCTTAGTTGCTAGATAACTGATTGGTAGCCTTGAGTAATGTGCTTGGTACCATTCCTCAGTTAGAGCAAAGCACTCCAAAATTCATCCAAATGCTGTGAGCATGATCTGGAAAGTTTAAAGTGTCTCTCAGGTTAGCATCTGCTACATGGCACCCCATTGTGCTATTATTGAGCTTATAGATGTATGATTTAGGGATCAAAAAGACTCTCTGACCTCTTGATTCAAGAAAACGATTTTCTGAAATCCTGTGTATAGAAAAGCACAGAAAAAATAGGTGGCTTCCGCATATTTATGCCCTTAAATATATTTTTAAAGTCATATTTTCAAGACAACCTTGAAGACTTTCGTAGTTTTTTCCTGTGTGCCTATAACAAAGATACCTTTTTCTTCTGTTAGGGTTAGGGGTTTTGGTGCTTTGCCCCACCCCACCCCCCTTTTTCTTTTTTTTTTGTTTTCCTACCCCTTCTCTCTCCTTTTTTTTTTCCCAATGTTTTTAAATGTAAGTACACAGTATTCTGTATTGATAATTCATTTCTCTATTCTTGGCTGTTTTCTATGCAACAGTGATCCTTGGCTGCCTATTTTAATACACACACAATTCTCCCCTAAGTAGCAGCACTACACTGTTCAGCAACACTGGGCAAAATCTCCATCTGCATAAGAAATCATTTCTCTTAAGATTGATGTTGCCCTGCAAGTTGCCAGACTGGAACACTGTAACAGTCATCTTAAAAATCTTAACAGTTTTCCAGCATGCCTTACTGCTAAATACCCCTTTAAATTTAAAGGACAATTTCAAATAAAGGAGTACATGACCATTTTTAGCCTGACCTTAGTAATACTGGAGAATTTTTGAGTATGTGTGTTTTCACAGCATTGGGAGGCATGTACTGGAAAAAAATCCTTAATATACAGGCAAGGCATAAATATAAAAAATATACTGACAATACCTGTATGAAATCTGTGATAAAGATTATTGCCCTTCTTTATGTCACAGGGTATTGTTTAAAAAAAAAGGTAACATTAGTATGGCATCATAAAGCATGTTCATGGCTTAAGCCAGCATTTTGCAGAGCTACTTAAGTCCATTTATTTTTCTAGGCAAAATACCAGGCAAGGCAAGGAATAAAAGAAGTGAAGAGTAAGTTAAAACACAAGGTACGTAGTACACTTTTTACTTTCTCACATTGATTCCTGTATCAGTTTGAAGCTTATACTTTACAAATCACATGAGATTTGTGTTTTTAATGACTTTTGAAATATGCTTAGCCCTTTGTTCAACAATACATTTTTCATAACGAGCCCTCTGGCAACTATCTGTCATTCTATGCATCCAGTGAATAATCTCTTTATTGTTTGCATATTTTATCATGGAACAACAGAGGTCTTCAAAGATACATTAACAGGATGTATGTTTTCATAAAGTTGATTGCTTTGATATCACAATCGAAGCCTTTGCTTCAAGCTGAGAATTTGAGAGGGGAGCGTCTTACAGTGCAATGTATTTCAGAAAGTGTAGTTGTTCTTTTTGGTTCCATAAGATAGATGAACAATGGCAGTGTTTAAAAACGAAGGAATAATTTCATTTTGCAAAAGCAGCCTGGCAAAAAAATCAGAAAAGATGTTTTTTAGGCATTTTGTGGCTGCTTTTCCTATTGAAAATTTTTTTTCACATGAGATTTTTCTGTAGGGAGAATGATCTGGTTTTTAGATATATCTTACGCTATTTTAAGAAAACTTTCAAAAATATTTCCTAGACATTTGAACAATTCATCTTTTAAATGACAGTGTTGACAATTCAGCTTTTTGAAAAGCTAAATTTGATTTTCTTACTACAGATGGTATTTTCATTACAGTAATAGATTGTGGCAAGATAATTTTGGATGCATTCTGCATGCATAATATGGAGGGTACTTTGCAGATAATGGTTATAAATAAAGGAATTTAAATCTGTGTTGTTGTGTAGGAGAGTGAGGAAGAGTACGGAACTTGCAGTGCTGGTGCAGTACGGACTGCTCCCGTCTACACACTGCATTGTGAGAAAAGAGCAAACTCTGAAAAACGAAGGCTGGCACAGGTAAGGCACCTGAAAATCCTGTTCTTACTCACATATATATGAGGAAGATTTTTGCCACTTAATTGTAATTCATCAGTGAATCTGTTTAAGGTTATTTTACTGTCTGTGCTTGGGTAGTGATTAACAGACCTTACAGAAATACTGCTATACTGCTGAATGGAGGAAAAATGCTATTTGTATTTTATCCCTGTTGAGAGGGGAAAACCCGGGAGATGTGTAAGAGATTTAATTCTTAAATGCGGTTTTTGATAAAGGTTTCTCACAGAAAGTAGATTCTGGTCTATTCATAGATCTGTGTCATGCTATCTTTTTTTGTTTCTTATAGTGGGGCACATTCATTTTGTATTTATAATAAATTGATTTGGCAGTCACATGGCCTTTATCCTTACTTAGATAGTTATGACTTGTTATTTTATTAATAAATCAGATAGATATTTCGGGCCAATCTTTTGTCCTTTTGTTCTGTGAACCTTTCTAGTCTTGATTTGAAGTAACAGGTGTAGCATCTCAACTTTGGCAAGTGTTTTCATGTCTTTGGATTCATGTTGACAGTTTTATTTCATAAAATATTTTTTGTAACACATTTTTCTGGGAATAAATGCCTGCATATGTACATGTTTTAATGTGTGGGTGTATATTTTATATTGTTATTGCATGTTTTTAATACATATAATTAATGTTTATACGTGGATTTTTCATGCATGTGTCTTCCTCATATGGGAATTAAGTATAGAAATTCAGTCCAGTGGATCTAACAACACTTTGTCTTATACTTGAGATATTGCAGTGATAAAAGTCTGAATTGTCTATTTAATCAATTTGATTTTTAATCAGGTTTTATCCATAACAAGTGTGAAAATTTAACATAGAATTGTTGCAGATTATTGCTAAATTATGTTAAAATTGTACATTAGTATTAGGTCGTTATTTTAGTAGGCTTATTTATAATACAAAGACTAGACTTTCTGCTTTGATTATTTAGGTAGGTTTCACTTTGTACATGTTTTTGTGATTTAAACTATGTGCCCTCAGTATACTTTTATGTATGTACTTTTATGTATTGGAGCTGTGCTGCTGGAATTCTTTTGAGAATTTGTGTACAGTAGATTTTCTTCACTGAGTATGAGAAGAGAAGATACACAAATGTAAATGCATGAGTGCAGAGCTCTAATATTAATAACATGAATAGTTCTGCAAGTATTTGTTACTAATAGGTAATTGGCTTCTTAATGCATAACAGCTTCCCCCCCCCCAAATAATTTGATTGTGTGATATACTAAAAAGCTTTTCATGAATTCTAAGCCAACATTCACAGATTAGTGTAGGTGAGTTTACAATTGTATGTATCTGTGTAAATATGTAACACAGATGTATCCTTGTAGTCAGTGAATTTTTAGAGTCTGCTTTTATTAAAGAAATCAGCAATAATGTACTGATATGGTAGTGCTGCCTACTGTCAGGTACAGGAGTCCAGGGATGTGAAGAAATATTATTTACCCTGGTACAATTAAACATTTATTTTGAAGGCCTGTGTTTGGACAGAACAATTTAACTTCTGTATGCTTTTGTGTTCATACAGCTGTATACGGCTAAATCCTTTAATATCAGTGTTGCTGTTTCTACCAGTCATCTTTTAGTTTTAAAAACAAGGCAGGAGTGCATATCAGTCCATAGTTTTGTTTTCATATATACATATACACATGCATGTTTATGTACCTGTATACATATGTAGGGTTTATTTACTAACAAATTTGTAACTAATAGCCCTGCAGTTTTGACCTGCTGAAGGTCCTATGTGTTCTCCCCAGCTCTTGTCTCAGATGTCACATGAGTCCACTGAGCAGGAAGGAGCAAATAGTGGTCACTTCCCAAGAAATCTGCTCTCACATAGTCTTCTTCACCTCTCACTCATCCTATTCCCACTTCTTCTCAAAAGCAAAGAAACCAAAATGTTTCTAAAAAGAAAGTCTGCTATTGCTACTCTTGTTTGTTTGTTGGGTTTTTTTTGTTCTTGTTAAGTATTTCAACAGGATAACATAAATGTAAGTTCTTTACAAATAAGTGGTGATACTAAAATTGACATCCAAATTAAAAAATATGTTTGAATTCACAAGTGCATGTGTATGAGAGAGACTGTTCTAGTACTGAATCTGCCATTTAGAAGTGAATTTCACAGGTGGCTGCTGTTGTCAGGTTTAATCCTTTTCTCTGTAACTCTTTATTCTGCAAATGAACCTCTCCACCTAGATTTCTAATTATGGTGCCCATGAGTGTCTATAGCAGTATAAGGATAGTGCTAATGTGCAGTTTATGCATTTTGGTTATATTTAAGGTAATAATGAGATAGTAAATTGCAATATCAGTGTATTTGAATTTACCCCGAAATAGAAACAAAAACAAATGAAAGAGATTGCTTTTAATGGTCATCTTGTTTCCAAACAAGGGCCACCTCTGCACTTTATTACTATTCTCTTCCATACTGAAACATTTAGAAACCTGTAAATATAAAGAATTTGGTATTTTGTCATCTTATAGGCAGGCGTTAAGCTTTTCATTCTCTACTTCTTAGAAACATCCATAAATACTAATAGTTACCGAGATGCTGTAAAACATTTACTTCAAAACATTGTGTGATATGAAATTGTGCTTTACTGTAAAAGATAATTGTTAAATTATAATAAATAATTTAGATAAATAGATAAATAAATAGATAAATAAATGATTCATAATAGGATTTTGGGGTCTGGGGGGATGTTTCCTTTACAATAGGAAGTGAATCTGCTTTTACTCCAACAAATAGCAGTTTATTTGTGGGTCTGCTAATTAGTACGGTTATTTCCTGTTTTGTTGATGAGGCCTTAATAAATGTCAAGGGTACAGCCATGAAGATCTCCCAATTAGGCTTTGCGTTTGTAAAACCCAACCCCTTTGCTTTTGTGTGAAGATGACAGTTCCAACTGCAGCCTCAGCCTAACAGGGCTCAAGGGAAAGGATACTTCTCTGGTTTTATTGAAAACAAGGCCAGTTTGGCCCAGGGAGAATACCAGCACTGGTCACAGTGCAGAGCCATTTTTTACAATGAATATTTACTAAGCTTTATCACTGCTGTCGTAGTGGGTTTATTGTGTTATCTTTTTTTTTTTTTTCCTCCAGATTGGCAATAGAGTTTGAAAAAAATTAACAGTAAATCAGAACAATTTATAGCATGTAAAATAGCTGTCAAGGCCTAATCAGAGGATAAATACTTGTGTTACTGCAAAATGTAGCGATCAGCTAGCCCTCCTATCATTTTCATTTTGAAAGTCTTTCCTAAAGAAAATAACAGGAGTGCCATCATACGTGCCTGTGTGCCTGTGCATGTGCACACACACAATTAATCTTTGCCTAAGATGAATTGTTCTATCTCCGTAATATTCATTTGAGCTTGCTCTTGCTTAGGTTAGCTGTTCTAGGCTTTTTATACGGGTGCGAGCTTAACAGTATTGCAAGTCAACATTAACAGATGGATTGCCCTAAGCAAGGGAAAACCACAACACAAAACCTAGTGAAAGTGGAGGACTGAAGCTTTTTATTGTTAAGCCTTATTAAAACCTTGGCATGTGCACTGCTGTTAACTCATTCATGCCTAGATCTAATAATACAGCTCTCCTACATTAATTAGGTGTGTAGAAGATACAAGGAATTAGCAGCTAAATTTTTTAAAATGAAAATTAGCTCAAAGATGAGATTGTTTCAGCTCTTCTTGCAGTATCTTGCCAATGATATAACTGACTTCATTTAACTATTGATGAGGAGGGTATGACAGTGCACGCATTAGACTACTGCGCATTCCGTTTTTGCCTAATCTATTTTAATTCTGTTTCATTATAAGCTCCCAGGTGATGCAGATTTCTTGGTAGACAGGGCCTAGATGTAGTGAGGACTCTATAAAATTGTTCCAATTTAATGTATTATTAAAAAGTAAGCATGTTTATTATAGGTCTGGATAGAATTCCAGGAAGATCTGTTTGACTTCATGAATATGATCTTTGTGATTTTACTGTTATATCAGGTGATAGGGAAGCTTATAAAAAATGGAGAATTTCAGGTTGCCAATAGTCCTAATGTATTCAGTGGCTGATGAAACATTCTTGAGATTTGCAGAATACCAAATAAGAACTACCAGTTCAGTTTATAATTAGCAAGATAGCAATGCCCCTTGTCACTAAGGAAATATATGTAATACCTGTACCTTTAAGTGTGCACTACCTTGCAACTGTGATAGAAACAGGGTTTGGTTTTGAAGTGTGGACTTACCAGGAATCCCTATGTGTCAGCAGTGCTTTAAAAGTTTGTATATAGCAGAAAATGAGCTACTTCCCATGACTACACAGGATCTAAATACAGTGCCTAAGAATGTTTTAGAAACACTTTTGCATAAACAAATAAAAGCTAAGTTAGACTAAAGTTTTTCCTTGATATTTTCAAACAGAAGAGAATTGTCATATTTATTCTGATTTTGAAAGCTTCTCGCAAATGCAGCTCTTAAACTTTTACTGAAGTGTATCCTAGGAACTAGACTATAATTCAGCTGGCAGTAGGTATACTTGGCTTCTGTTCAACAAAGATAGCAGTTGTCATGCAGGAGGATGTGTTCAGAATAACCATACCTTCAGGAGTGCGTGATTTATCAAGACCCCTGCAATGGCCAGTAAAATGAATGACATAATAATTAGCTACAAAAGGCATCTAGTAACTGATTACCCTCCTAACCTGAAAAATAAAGTGGTGAGAGTGGGCTATTCTGAAGACACTTTTTCCTGGGAAGATGAGAGGAGAGGGAATTCTTGTGATACTGCAGTGTTAAATATACATATTCTGTGGCTGGAACCCCTTTAACAAAAAACCCCACAAAATAAACAAACAAACAAAAAACAAACCCACAGACAACTCCACAATACCTTCAGAAACATAAAAACTCTGATCAAGGGCATTTACCTGTATTTGGATTCAGATAATGTGCTTAAGATCACATCTATGCCTAGCATCCACAGATGATACTGGTTATATAGCTGGAGGTACTCTCACTGACTAAAATATTACAAATTGACAGATGTCATAAACAGCAAGAGATAGTTTTTGATATGAATCCTGTTTTGTTTCTCTAAAATGTAGGTTTGAAGTAAGCTTTGCTTTATTAGTAAATCCTGTTTCTTTAGATAACGTGTTATAATTTGAAAATATTATAGATTGCATTAGCTTCCTTTAATATAGAGAAAAATCTTTTGTCTTGGTGTGTCAAGTAAGATCTCTTCATTCCGCGAAACAGTCAGATTTCCTTTTAATTAAAAATGAAAAACCTAGCCAGGAAAAATTCAAATTATAGATTACGAGAGTGCCCTCTCGTGGCTCTGGTACCTTTCCAAAGTAGTGCGGGCACACATGCATCCTTTGCCTTGTGAAAACCTTGCTTTTTACCAGAGAACTCCTCTTAGAAATTAAGCAGTACTTCCTTTCTTTTTTTTTTTTTTTTCCTTTTTTAACGGAAAGATTGGATTTTGTGCAGTTTAAATATTTAGATGCTTTCAGGTAGCATGCATAATACTGTCTTCAGGAATATACGCTTCTAAGGAGAGGTATAATTACAAAATGGCTCAAACCTTCTCCCTCCCCCCTCGATAGCAGATGCAGCCTGTACACAGTGACAGTGACTGATTTGAATTTAGTCTGTGAATGCAGTTAAAGAAAAAAGACTCGGTGTAAGTTTGTAAAGCTTGTTTGGTTTGTTTTAATTCAGTGTGGTTTTAAGTGAGCTCTCCTCTTCTCTGCCTGATCTCTTCTCACCACGGTTTTAAGCAAGGGACTGTTGCGAGTCTCTGCAGAAGACTTCTGTTTGCTCTGCACCCATAAACTAGTGTAAACCTTGTGGCTGCCTCTTCTCCTTCGAGTTTTGCAGTAGGCAACATTTGAGAAATCTCTCCACTAAATACCATGACAGCAATTAAAAAAAAAAAAAAAAAAAAAGCATGATAGAATGCTGGTCAGGAAATCACTCTGGAATTTTTTGTTACCCTTTGGGCATTTCATGGAATGCTTGGATATTCAGGACAAAGTCATCTAACTCTTACTTATCCTGCTGAGACAGACGTTTAGACAAGCAATCCAGAGGCTATTTGTGGCTATTATTGTCACCTATTTTAGTTCCTAACACATAGAAAGGCAGCCTTTCTGAGGGTAACCTACCAAGGTTTCTTTGTTATGAGGATCTGAAAAAAAAAAAAAAGCTATTTCACAAAGCACCTTCAAAATTGGATGAACCTTTCTGTCCTTAGTAGTTGATTGAAATAACTGGATTCATTTTTTTAACAGGAGAATATATTGACATCTAAGGTAACAGTGGTATGCTCTGCTTTAATTTGCTGTCTATCTTCTGTCTTCCGTGGGTCGTGTTTTGGCTCCACCTAGCCAAAGCAGGGAGCCAGAAGAAACGTAAACAAATGGCTGGGACCTGTATCCTGGCTTCCATGTTGCCTTTGCCTTCTGGCTGGAAAGTTAAAGACATTTAATTAAAGAATAAAGTTTTGCTGGAGGCAAAAGGAGGGAGAAGTAGAAGAAACAGGGAAAGCCATTATTTCAGGGATCTTGGTGTCTCTGAATGTGAAAGCCCAGATTCAACCCAATTTTAGATGGTACTGAAAAGCTTAAGTTAGCAGCAGTGCTACTTCAGGCTCTTTCTGCAGTAAGTGGAGAGAGAAGGTCATGACCAAAGGGCTCTCAGCCCACCTAGAATCTAGATTGCATTCTGATGATGCATCTCTCCTGCTGTTTATTGTGTAATTTAGGCCCTAAAATGTATGAAATTAGTGAGTAGCATCCAAATCTGAGTGCCAGCCAAGTTCCTTAGCACTGTGTAGAGAATCTTGAAGTCTAAAGGTATATGATTTTTATGTTTAGGATACATCTACATCATACATTTTAACTCCAGTGGTTTTGTTAAGTTTTTCTTTGAATAAGTCACATGTGATCTGCAAACAACACTTCTAGCAGTGATTTTACATGTGATAGTTCTAATCTGAGGATACAACACACATTTGAATCAAAAGATAAATTTAACCAGCAGTTTCTGTTTTACCTTTTTAAGAATTGTATCAAACAGGTAGCACGTTCCAGGCTGATGAACTGGGTTTACAGTTGCTCAGTTCACTGAAGTTACACACTGTGTTACCTGAGTTACTTCCGGGTCTCTTGACTTTGCTGTTATGTCAAACAGCAGTCTCTTTTCTGCCTTTGTGCATACAGACATGGATCAGTTTTACTTCTCTGACACACAATCCCCCTTATCTTCTTGTTTCTCTCTCCATTGTGACCCCCTCAACTCTCCATTCTGTGATTTCCCTTCCCTCTAATCATTGAGTAAATTTAAGGCACTGATAACCATCAGAAAGGGAAAATAAGTTGTATTTTTCTTAGTTATTGTAACAGGACGTTCTGCCTGATGAATCTGATCCTTAAAATCACCCACAAAAAATTCCATAGAGAATACTTGTTTAGAAAAAGCTGCTCACTTCAGTTGTTGCAAATGGCACTGAAAATCTCTGCGTCCTGTTTTAAAAGACTAACACTTGTGCTTGTTGCCAATTAAAGTGAAGCCAGGCTGCCTTCAGCTCATGCATTCTCTGCAGCTAGAATGATGTGTGGCATGGTGCCACAGTGTGTCAGCTTAAAATGGCCTTTTTTGCTAAGAATAGCCTCTGTGCCACTGAGAATGAGCAAGATCTGGCTATTTGGAGGTGATACCTGACTGTGGGCAGCATGGGGCCTTGATCTGATTTAGAGGGCAGGAGATGGTGCAGGCTTCCGAAGGGAAAACAGTTTGTAATTCTTCTTAGAAAATGGAAGTTTGTTTGGGTTTTGGAGAAAAGCATAACAATTTCTGAAAAAATATCTCCAGAAGCATAATTAGTCCTTAAAAATCAAAAGCAGTGTTGCAAAATTCTCAAATATTGTCTGTATTCAGGTCTATAGCACACATAAAAGGTAGGAAGCTTGGACTTTGTTAATTTCTCACCAGAGTAATTTAGAATGTAAGTAATAATGTGCTATCCATCGTTAAGTATCTCAAAAATCTGTCATCCTTCCTTACAGAAAATCCCACCTTGGCATGGATATTAATGTTTCCTTTAACATTATAGAAGTCAGTGGAGATCTGTTGCAGTACAGCTTATTCCTGATTTCAGCTTACTGTGTCTGTACTCTTTCCTACACATTTCTGGTTTTCTGGATTTCCTGCTCTTATAGGCTCTTTATTGTCACAGAAAAGGATTTCTTTCTGTCACTGGGGGCCTACTTGTTTTCTCTACTTGTTTTCTCTGTTTCCCTATTATTTTAATTAACATGTTCTCAGAATTGATGACACTGGTCTCATGTCATACAGCTGTGGATGTTTCCAGCCACTTCATGTTCTTTCAAATACATCATCTGTATGTCTGATTCTCTTAAAGCAGAGAACGTTTCTGTCCTAGGAAGGATGAAGGGTGTTTTTTTTATTTAACATAATAGTTTTTAAATTATCCATTAGTCCTGTGTTGTTGTAGTTGTAATAATAATAATAATAATAATAATAATAATGATGATAATAATGGCAAATATGGCACCCTATATAGCATCTATTTCATTTATATCCAGGACAAGTGTTCTGATACCAGAGCATTATTTTTGTGAGGCATCATTACTTTGTGTTACTTTCTGTGACTCAAACCACACAAGTAATTTCTTTGAAGGGATTTCTTCTAGAAATTAATCTAGAATTATTGCTTACATCTATCCTGGTCTGGTGTTCGCGTAGCTAATTGGTATCCTTGGCACTATTTAAACTTGTGTTTCTTTGTACCATACTGCTTTTCCGTATCTCTTCTTTCCTTACTAGCCCATCAGCCTCAGCTCTTACACTTACTGGAGTGTAATGTGAAATACTTTCCTTTGATTTCATTATGCTGTGATTTCATTATCCATTGCTTTAGGTCTTTAACCAGAAAGCAAAGCAATGGGTTGTGCTTAACTATAAAGTTTACTTGAAAGATCTTTTGCTTCCCTACTGGAAGTGAAGCCATAATTATGTCTGTGATTGAGTTGTAGAGAATGATAGGTAAAATAAAATACTGAATCATAAGATTTGTATTTATTTTGCTTTCTCTTAATGAATAAATAATCTTTAAATTTTTAAGAAAGAGGAAACAGTACTTCACAGATGTAAACCATAGTAGGTATTTTTCTTTTCTTGAAACTTTATACGTGTTGATGTATTGAGTAGCCAGTAAATGGGAAATTATGTGTGTGCTGCCATTTATCAAAAGATTATTTGTTTCTCACTTTGAGGACAATTAATAACAGCAGCCTTGTTAAACTTCCTGCCTCAGTACCAATCAATAAGCACTCATTCAAGAAAGCTGCGCTTCTGAAAGGTCTAGCATTAAATAAAAAGTTGACATTTTGAAGATTGACTTTCATGCCCAATCAAGAATGTAACCACCTTACATTTAAATCCTTTAGCATTCATGTATTTTGCCTACATTTTTGTTTCAAAGTAGTAACATTTTAGGAGGCTACCAGCAAGCAGAAGAGAAGAGTTTTCGCACTTTCTTTGTTTCCACACGTATTTATACCTTCTTTTGCTATTTGCACTGATCAGCATTTATCGCAACTACGTAGCAGAACATTTACAGAATGAGATTTTCAAAGTGGAGCAGAAACCGAAGAGGATGTATATGATGTATACTATAATAATATGTAGCCTCATGCCAGCTGCAGTTGTTCTTTGCTGTACTTTATGTATAGGCTTGATGGTTCAGCAGTGGCTTGTGGCGAACATTCACTTGTCTTTATGCTTGTTTATGTATGTTGAACTCTTCATATTCTTAGCAAAGTGAGAGATGGGTTCTTGCAGTGCAGTGTGCCTGAAGATGAGAAAAAAGTTTGGTACAACAATATTTGAATCTCTGTTGGTGTTTTGATATAGATACATTAAATAATACATTTAGTATGTAAGCAAAACTAGTTGGAAGAAACAAACCAATTGAGTACTTTAAAGAAGCTTGTTGCTTCATTTTATAGAAAAAAAGCATGACAGCAGTCTATTAAGTCTTTATAAAGTTCTGGAGCAGCAAGAAAGGAGTGTTGCCATATCATTTCTTGCGGTAATAAATTTAAATGGTCTGGTTGCTATTAGAATACTGATCAGGAAGGAAACAGAAGTCTGTCCTTTTTTTATAAAAAGGTATAAAAAAGGTTACACACTTCAAAATGCAGAAAAGACAGAAATTAAAAGCTTAAATAACTGCAAACAGCAGGGTACGTCAGTAACGGAAGGACTTCTTAAATGACTTTGACAGCTTTTGCAGGTGCACATACTATGTCACTTTGCTTAGTGGAGCACTGAAAAAGATTTATGTTCTCCTTTTGGATTTTATTAAGAGTTTCTTTCTTTCATTTTCTTTCTTTGCAAAGTAAGTCTGGACATCCCCCTCCCTTGCAGTCATTTTTATTACAGCTCCTGGAGGAAAGTCACCTATTTAAAAACATGTGTTGCTTGTTGTCTCCATGGCTAGCTCACAGAGCTGTAAACTCTGGAGAATGTTGTTATTTACAGCCACATATTTTCCTTTCCTCCCCCTTTTGTTTTTTGTTTTTCTTTCTACGTAAATCCTGTTTTATTTATTTTAGTTCTTCAAAGTCTTTCTGGACAATTTTGTACCCCTAAACATTTAAAGTGGTAACCAAATTTTTTTTTCAAAGAGAGAGTCTTACCATCAGGATCTAGAAGGTATTGTTTTGTTTATCAACACATGCTCTCCTGGGCTCCTTTCTATGATGTTGTTCTTGCTTTCACTAACACACTTGCATAATACTGTTTGTAGATGTTCTGAGGGGCCACTGCTGTGTCTGTGGTGTTTGCAGATTCTAATTAATTTTATTCAGTTCCTGTTTCTCAAAGACACAACCTTTCCTCTTTTAATTCTTTAATTATTTCTTGTTTTCATTTTATTTTTTGAAACTTGCCATCTCTGCTCTTTGAAACATTCTTTATTATTCTGACAAATAAATTAGGGTTATCTTGTGGGATTTATTTTGTTGGCAGAGTTAAGCCATCTACAGATGAACAAGTGCCAGTTTGGTTTTGTTTTCTGAAATTTCTCAACATTTTCAATGTTCTTCATTTTCTTCCTTTCAAAATCTTGTGTTTGTTTTAGTAGAAGTAAATGTGATGGCAGCATCTAATTCTGATGCAAAATCCAAGAAAATGAGACATAGACATGGTTTTGTCTTCCAAGAATCAGTCCCAGGATTAAAGTTTTAATTACAGTGAATACTGAGTCAGAATTTTCTTGGGGAAGTAGTGAATTACCAGAGTTACAGAAATTGTTTTATTTGTCCCAGTGAAGATAAATTCTTAAAGCAGCAACTTTTAAACTAAATCAGTGACTGTAGTTGTGTCGGTAGTCACTGAGATAACTGCTTATCAATATCATTTGTCCCTTTAGTTGCAAGCAGTGATATGATTGATTACGATACTGATGGGGATGACAGAAAGAACAGAGAAAACTGGGAAAGAGTTAGAAATATCTTTTTATATCTATCTAACACAGAAACTCAAACATTTCTGTGTTCCATCCTGTAACTTTTGCTTGGTATGAAACTTAGTTTGGGTTCTTTTGTAAGTTTTAATACTCTAATAATTATCTCATTTTCTATCGCCTGTTACTTGGTGTAACACATTAAGAACCACACGTTTCTTCTTTGTGGACAAAAGCCTACGGAAAGAGTTATCAAAACCTGCAGATTTAATTAAATCCTCTCCTGTCGAACAAGAGTATGTCAGTTTGTAGAGTGAACATTGTGACAGTCTTGTCAATAATGGGTGGGAGAAGGCAGATTACAGAGAGGGTCCTGGTACATGTAGAACACTGCCAACATCT
Organism: Neopsephotus bourkii; assembly: GCF_033783945.1. NCBI lineage: Eukaryota > Metazoa > Chordata > Aves > Psittaciformes > Psittacidae > Neopsephotus > Neopsephotus bourkii. The sequence goes on along the minus strand of NW_026902242.1, from coordinate 12,086,465 downwards.
GTAATAATGTGACATACTGAAATCCTCACAGTACCAGATTTCTAAGCTCCTTGTAGTCTGAAATTAAGGCCATATTTCTTCCCCATCAGGGGCTTGTTGCAGGTTTAAGCATTTGGTGAACTACATGATGAGACGCGGGCAGTAGCACTTATTTTTGCTTGCATGTGATTTTCTTCAAAGTTAGGGAACACTGTTCTCCCTTTGCGCAAATTCTATCCATATGTCTTTAAGCTATGGTCAGTTTTCCAAGGTTCAGAATCTCTTCAGTGGATTGATTGCCTGTATAGTTAGCCTTGCAGGTTTTTGAAACAAAACAAGTAGGAGAGATTCATGGACCATAAGATAGCAATTTGTGAAGCACAAGTGACTACAATACCCGACTTTAATGTTCTGGTCAAGATAGAGACTTTTTTCCAAGTATTGGAGAAACTTTTCGCCTGGTTCTGTTTGCTAAATAATGTGATATAGTTACATAGATACAGGTTAGTGAGTACTCAGTACGGTAGTATGTGAATTTACAGCACACTAGCTACTCTACAAAAGCTCTCCATGGGTTGCGCTGAATGTACACTAACTTTGAGTTAACTGTAATTTACAGTGAATCATCCTGCACAAAGGCATTCTTGGTGTACAGTTTTTGAGCTAGCATACTACTTGTTCCGCAGTTCTGTTTAACACCTTAACATAAATATAGCTATGTAAAGACACGTCTGATTTCTTTTGTGTTTGCTACTTCAAAAATCAATTTTTCCTCATGCTCAGCAGGTCACAATAACCTAAACTTGGCCAATATTTCTATCAGAAAGTAGTAAACCATAGTGCTTCTTGTGATAAGCTAGTAAGTTGAGTGATGTTTTTCCTCCAATAGCCAGTCTTCTGCTAATCAAGGCTTTGCATAAGTAATAAGGCACTCCAGGCTTTGCATAAATAATAAGGCCCTCCATAGGCCCTGAAGAAAATTGCTTCTCTTCCTCTTTAATTGGTGACGCTTGAGGACTTCACATCCTATTATAACAACCTTTAGAAGACTTGATCAATATGTGGTTTTCCTCATCAAGTGCTCAGGAAGTCTTAATGACTAAAGTAGCAGCTAGGCTCCAAATAAATAATGCTGAAATGGAAAAAATAAACAAAATTTATAATGTTAATTTTCTATCCTCCAGACTCGTTTCAATCAGCGTCTCAGTAATCAGGATTTTGCCTTGGATGAAGATGATGAAATGGAGAGAATAAGCAAGTAAGAAGCCTTGTGGGTGTGTGTGTATGTTTGCGAGAAAGGGTAGCTAGTGTTATTCAGCAAAATTGAGTTCAAGTGATGCATCTTTCTCCTGTCCAGGCTTGATTCTTGACCTAGATGATGTTGAATGGTTTAGGATTAAATCTGCTTTGAAAAAGAAGAACGGGCTTTTGTATGTTTTCATTATTTATAGTGTCTAGAAGAGCTTGCAGTAATCTTGAGTCTTCACAAACTAAAGATAAAAAGACTCCATACATGAAAGAAGCAGCAAAACAATATTCATCGATATGGTGGGCATATGACCTCAGCTAATCAATATGACCTCAGCTAATCTATTCTTAAAGTCTTGTGTTGTGGTCATGATAATGGGAAGTTTTCAGAAGGGTCTGAAAGAGAATTTGTGCCTTGCCAAGTTATCAGTGTCTTCTGTGAATTAAAGGAAAATCATAACTTGAGGTTTAGGCTGCACTGAGGCATTCTCTGATTGAAATCAGGAGACAACTTTTGATAATAATGGATATAAACTGTGAAGGACCTTGATGCAGTTGGGAAGCCTGAGCTACGGAAGTGTTCTAAGGCTGTCATCAAGACAGTGAGCCATGGAAATGCCCTTTGTAGTAGTAGTTTGGATAGACAGAGATAGGGAAAGGCTGCAGTAACAGGGGGGTCAGAGGTACGGGTATTGCAATGAATGACAGAGGAAAATAAGTGACAAAACCACCAGTTCTCCTTGAAAAGAAGCAGTTCTCCAGTACCTCTGGTCATATGACAGAAGATTCGCAGTGTGAGAGTCTCACCACTACACAAAAGTATGTGGCTAGGTCAGCTGGAGAGGTGTAGCAACACTGACCTGGATATAAGGTGCAGTCAAGGGAAAATATTAACTAATTTTGGAATAACTGTAAAATTTGGAGTGAAGATTTGGGAAATCATATTAAGGGTGACTTGAAATAGTAGTTGCAGTGATGGGGGAAAAGCAGGGAGACGGGAAAACCAGCTAATGGTAAGTGCATCTCCATCAATATATCTAGGTTTAAGAAGCCCTTGAGTAGAAGGAAATTCTGGGTTTATGGTCCCTTTCAAAAGTTTTTGAATGCTTTCTGCTATTTACTTTCAGAAGTGTCTGTAATAAAATGGCTTATATGTTCTTAGCTGATGGAAAAGTTTTTGTTTTCAGATTATCATCAGAAGACAGTGAAGAAGCTTCTGCTTACTTTTATGATAGCGATGATTCTGGTGAAACTGGAATAACTCCTCAGCATCAAGGAGAAATGGACTTGCTTGGGGAGATTTTGGACACGCTGAGCACACACAGTTCAGATCAAGGAAAGCTCTCAGGAGCAAAGAGCCTGGATTTCTTTAGGTCAATGGATGACATTGATTACAAGACTGCGGTTAGTCTTCTGCTTTCATTTGAAAAACAATTCCAATCCCTTTATAGTGGAATTCTGCACTTGTGGAATCAATAACATGCAGTTTACACACTGTAGCATATCCCTTAGAATTGCTAATCTGTCTTCCTAGGACTTTGTAACAGTGCAACCATACTGGCTACTGCACTACTGTTCCAGCCAAGAGGTTGGTTACACATCAGTTTACGAAGTAATTTTGGATCAGTGTTTTCCCCAGGTAACAGTAGGCACATATAGAGCTGTGACTAATGTAATAATTTACTTAGTATTATATTTAGCTGTTGGCTCTGGTATTCCCAGAGCTGGTGTTAGCCTTTTAATGTGGATTAGAATATATTTATTTCCATTTCCACCTTGCATCATTAAACTAGCCATAGTAATATGGTGATATGGTAATAGCACCCGAAACACAGCTATAGTAGTACTCCAGAACTTTCCAAGAGGGCTCCTTGATCCTTTTTTAGGTAGAGATGCATAGGACGTGTAGTGTAAACAAACTGCTTGCCTACAACTTTAAAACTAAGTCACTCCTGTGATGTTAGTCAAAATAAATGTTAGTGGTTTTGAATTCCTGCTCATATCAGCTGTCCAACATTCCTTTTTGCTGAAGGGGATCCTGTAGTAGAAAATTTGTTACTGGAACAGCAAATTCTGAAGCAAATGTTTAAAAAGCTTGTAATTTTTTTATTATGAGTGTCACATAGGGGTCACATTAATAAAATACCCATTTTTGTTTATTTTGCCCCAAAAATTTAATATTGAAAGTTGGTATAATTAATTACTGAAGCAAAGAGGAAATGGCATCTGGTTTTAGTTTCAGTCCAGCTCTGTCTCATATTATGGGTACAAACCAGCAAAGTGTGTCTTTGTTCACTGTCAAAACTGCTTATGCAAAGACTGAATGGAGAGGGGAGTCAGAAATCATTTCTCTTAGAAAAGGCAATCCTTAGGGTAAGAGACAGTTTTCTGGTGAGGAAGTGTAAGCACACTTGATCTTACATTGTTTCTGGGATTGTTGTTTTGTAACATTGAACCCAAATCATAATTTAGGAACACACAAAATTCTTTACAGTATTTTTTTTTTCTAAAGTGTTAGCATAGAGACGTTTCTTGTGACATTAACTATAAACACATGTTCTTTCTTTCAGAACAAATCAAATGCACCTAGTGAGAGCAACCTTACTCTGCTCTGCAGCAATGCTGATGATCAAACAGAGTGGAACCTTGGGCAGGATGACAGCATCCTCCATGGGAAGCAGCTCCCTCCATCACCAAGGAAGCAAGTGTTTTCTGGTGGCCGTAGAGAATCTCTCTCAAGGCTGGAAGAAGAAAGTAGTGAGAAAACCTGTATTACTGACAAGATGGACACCACTAGTATGACATCCCTGTCTCCAGTACGATCAAGTGCCCAGTTTACTTCTCTAGAAAGTTTCAAACCAGGCTATTCTTCCTGTAGGTATGCAAAGCAGAACGAAACACTAAGCAATACCTCAGAAGATCAGCACCCAGCAAGTCTTGCTCAACATCCATCCATTCTGGTCCCCTGGGAAAAAGAGGGGAAGAAAGGAAATGAAACTCCGGAAGAGGGTGGGCTTCTTCAAGAAGTGGTGTCGTTATGTAAACTGAGTTCTGCTTTTCACTATGGTTTAAATATTTCAAAGGATAGCTTATCCAGCACTAGCAGTGGAAATAAAACGTAAGAAAACTATGAGAAGAGAAACTACTCCCATCAGAAGTTGAAGGGAGACTACTCAGGACTCCATATAACATGATAACCAAAAGATTAAAAAGGAATAAGAAGTCTTTGATTCTAAAAATAATTCACTTTGGTTGAAGAGAATTTTTTGAATGCATTTTCTGCCACTGGGACATCTGCTTCTAGGTTTACCCAGTTCATTTGTTGGCTGTAGTTAGGTCCACAAATTGGAGCTAAATACATGAATGCACTCTTAAATCAGGTACTAGTTAGTCTCTGTGTTAAAAATACAGCAAGCATATGGTGCTTCCTAGCATTTTCTTCCTCTAAGCAGCAGGAAAGATACCACCTAACAGGTAACCAGGTTTTGAAGGTACTATATTAATTCCATTAAATAAGAAATAAACCGAGCAATCTGATTTGTCTGAGATGTACAAATGTTGCTATCTGTAATTAATAATAATTGCCTTAATCTTTTGAGGTCTAACTATCTTAGAAGATAAATTCAAATCTACAAAACAGCAATAATGATTTTCTATGGAAAGAATTTGCTTCAGCAAAAGGGGGCTGAAAAGGAAATTTTTTTTAAATTATGGAAATTCTTGTGACTATAACTTGGAACTTGAAACTAAAAGTGTGGCCGTCTTCAGACTTCAGAAAGTTAGCGTGTGCTTTTCTTGCTCTGTAAAGTACATGAAGTGCTGAATTGTTTACAACTAAGACACTTTAAAGACATATTATCCGGTTTCTCTTGGTAGACTTTAACCTAAAAATCTTCAGAAAGGAAAGTGTAAGTGGAATTGATAGATTTTTATTATTTTTTTATTTTCCACATTTTAATGGGGTTTGAAGACTTATCTGTGCCTCTTCTAAACCATTTTGTTTCCATTTATTGCAGCTGCCTTTTTTGAAGGTAGACTGAATTAGTTACTAAGAAGTCACATTTAGTTAAATTATTATAGAGTCATGACTGAAAATTACTTTTAACACTAGAAAACTTAAGTTACAGATTCAGTTTGAGACTGCATTTAGCCAACTTTTATTTTGTCCAAGTTGAACAACCAAAAATCTCTTTCTGAATTCAGTGAAGGAGAATAAATGAACTTGATGCATATTGTATTTAGAACAAGCATTTGTCCTCCTGGCAGCATTCCTGAGGAATATTTGGATATCTTAAAGTCTGAAAAATCTTGCTGCTGTATGGAGCAGCTTTTTTTTTTTTTTTTTAATTTTCTTTTTTTTTTTTTTAATGTTTTAGTTTTCCTCCCCTTTCCCACCTTACTTTACGTATATTGTCCTGCACAGTAGCTCAAGATAGTAAAGACATGAAGTAAGTGTCAGCAGATTGGAATTGTCAGATTTGAAGGATATTTGTGATGCGGTTGGCAGAAATAACGCAGGGGTATAAAATCAGCTGTGCCTGAGAAGAATGTTCTCCAGCTCTTTCAAACTCTCGTCAAAACCTCTCTTTCTCTCTTTCTCTCTTTCTCTCTTTCTCTCTTTCTCTCTTTCTCTCTTTCTCTCTTTCTCTCTTTCTCTCTTTCTCTCTTTCTCTCCTTCTCTCCTTCTCTCCTTCTCTCCTTCTCTCCTTCTCTCCTTCTCTCCTTCTCTCCTTCTCTCCTTCTCTCTTTCTCTCTTTCTCTCTTTCTCTCTTTCCATCCTTGGCATGAATGGTTAGTCTTAATCTCAGAATAGGCCTGATAGCGCATGTTAATAAGGTCAGTATTTTGACCAGATCATGCTTTAATATCTTAACTGTAGTTTGTAGCAAAGTCTAATATCAGTTGCCACATTGAGATTTTATGAATTAATTTTCTTTCTAGCCAACACAAATGGAAAGGGGCTTTTTTGGCTGCATTATAGAAAGGCAGCTGACCTAGGAGAATAGATCCATATCATTCAGAGGCAGCGGATGATGCTTTACCAAAGAGATTCAGTAGATTAAGACTTTGATTTGTTAATGCAAACTTTTAAGCTTCTTCCAGTATGAGAACGGCTGGGGCATTACTGAGTCTTCAGAAATACTTTCTTCTAAATTAGTGCAATAAAGGTAAAAGTTTGTAAAAGTGACAGTCTTAAAGAAATATCTGTGCCAGATTAGAGTGTGAACATTCCTGAGGGCATCTGCAGTCTGCATTGCTAAAGAATCTCAGTATTCCAGAGTCAGAGGCTGTGTGTCCAGAGTTCTGTACTCCAAAGTCTTCGTCTGTGCTTTGGTTTCCTCTTGTGTATCAATATGGTTGTGAAGATTTTTTAGTAACATAAAAATGTTATTTGGCAAAGTATTTTCCTATTGAAAATCAAAAGTATCATAAACATGATGTAAAATCTTTGCTCTAAACTTCTTCTTTGCTGGTTCTAAGGATTACCTAAATGCAGTGCTGCCAAATGTGTCTAAGGGAAGACAAGCAACACAAAGCTTTCTGTTCTTAACGGCACTTCCTCACTCATTTTCATTTATGTCTTTGCATGTCGTTGACAAGATTCACTTTTTCTTTTCCTTTGCATCTGACATGGTATTTCTGCCCATGGTTCCATCTAAAATGATGTTTTGTTAGAGATAATAAACAGTATTGATGTCTTAAGGAGAAAAACAACAACAAAAAGTTGAAATTATGGCCATTATAACTTGCAAAACCATCAAACACGTAAGTCCAGGAATGCTGCCAGAAAAAGTGGTTTTCAAAAATGCCTCTCTGATAGAATGAATCTTACTGGCTTTACATGAGAGTTAGGCACTGAACTTCTGTTACCACATAGATTGTCCCGTTCTCATCTTTGTGAAAAAAATATGGAAGCCATGTAAGGCTGCTAATATTCTTATAGTTATTATAAGGATCATAAAAGTGAAAGCTTGGTAGTGGAATCTTTCAAAATTGAGGCATAGTAATTCATTGATTGAGTGAAATTTGAGTAAAATGCAGGCTGAAAAGAAGTAAACAGAAGATGAAAGATAAAATTAAACTTAGAATTATTTTTATTTCAGTCAAAATGTTACTGTGCTTAATGCCACATTGCTTTCTTACTATTTGTAAAGCCCATACAGTGTTTACACTCATTAAATAGTGCGTTCTTTTTGGATGTATGGGTTCAGAAAGAACTCAGTCATCTATCTATGTTGAACTTAGCTGTAGGTACATTTTTAACTTGATAATATTAAGGAATTTTTTCCATTTACTATCAGTGATCTGACAAAAAGGCTAATATTTGTGCCTTATTTAAACAGAATCGCCAGTTACCAAATGGATGAGTCCAAACTGATATTTCCAGTTAAGCACTGTTTTTCTCTGTCCCTGTGATAATATAAAACTGTTTATTGATTACATATGCAGTATTTTGATTACCACATTGGGTACTATATTAAGATAAGTTTCCAGGCCCAGTACTTTTTACAAGTTTTATATTTGCGTGCTTTTTATTTGTAGAAATCCTCCTAATGTCTTTGAAAAACGTCAACATTCATCACCAGCTACTGGTGAGAACTAAGTTCTGCTCATTCAGAGCTCCTGTGGTCTTCTTCAGAAGCATGTCTTTTCTTCAGGATCTCAAAAATCTTCCTATTTCTCCTGTTTAAGGAAGATACTAGGTTACTAGACAAAGCTTTGTAATCTGTTATTTTCACATAACAACAAATTTCTGATATAGGAGGTTGAACTAGGACTTTAATGTCTTCAAGTTTCTTTTGTGTCAATGATTGCCTGCAATGAGCCACATCACTCATCTGGTTTGGGAGGAAAAAAGCAAGGGCAGTAGAAAGACAAAGGGATTCCAGGGTTGTTCCAGTGGTGTGTGGTGAAGCAGAGCCTGGGAGTCCTCAGGAGGTATGGAAACTTTAAGGAAATTCAGATTTCACAATATTGTTTCATGTTCTTGCTCAGTTGTAGTGATTCCAACCCAGCCATGTAGGCAAAAGTAATATTGCCTATGGAATTAATCCCCTGTGGGATATGCAGAATGGATAGTATGTTGTCCCAGTCAAAGCCTTCCCATCCATGCATTTAGAGATGCAATATGTTAAAAATAGTGCAGATATTCAGGGAAGGAAAGTACTGTGGATGCCAAGGTGATCCTTACCCACCCTCTATGCATGCAGAGGGAAGTCTGTGTAGAGTAGGCAGGGGTTGGCTCTTCCATCCCACATATTTGGGCATCATGTATCTGAAAAATGGACCTGTTCTGAAGGAAAAATGTAGTTGTAGAAGTTGTCATAGAACTTGTTAACTGAACCCTTCATTGTCATTTAGCATTTCAATGGTACTGCTGCTGTTTGGGTGGTGTCATCAGAAACTCTCAGCACTGCCTGAAGTCCCCTCTCAGGCATTGTAACACGGACTTCAGCCAGAGTTTTAGACACATGCTGGGTGCTTTTGAAAATGCCACCCAGTCTATTAAAGGAGTAGTTTAGATCTCAAAAAAACTGTTTTAGATGTCTTTTCAGGGTTTAGAACAAGCTAGTTTATAACTTTGTGTTCTTGTAAACAATGTAAAGTCTAGGCAAAAAAACAGTTAAGCCAGGTTTTAAAACAGCGTCTATCTCTCCACCTACAATCAATTGTATTCAATCCTCCAGAACAATCTTTCATTGGTGCATCTGTCTAATGGAATTGCTAGGAGCATCTAAAATCTTTTTTCTATGCATGTAATCAATTGAGGAAACATTTCATGCAATAATCGATGTGCCAGCATAAGGCCCCTTTGCAAATGCACCCCCTGTGTAATAATGACTGTTAGTACCCTGTGCTGTGGAAAGGAGCCCCATAGCCACTGACCTCCCTGACTCTGCAGAGAGTCTTAGAGGGAGGTCTTTATTTCCAAGAGCATTACCATCTTCTCTCTTGGTGCCAGGCTCTAGCCCAGGTGCTGTGAGACTCCAGCCAGTGTGTTCCCAACAGTCTGAAATCTCAGGCTAAAGAAATGTGCTAATGAAATTATGCCCAAGGCAAGCAGCTTCCTTATTGCAAAGCTCAGGATGGTGAAGGCTGTCTGTCCCCGTGGTATTGCAGTAAATCTCTGGAGAATGAATGTAGAAATAAGTGCACCAGCAAAACAAGTATGAATGGTGATGTGACTAGTTTCAGTAACTTCTTTGCTGCTATTAGATGTGTCTTTGCCAAGTGTTGTTTACTTAATAGAATCTGGCCTGAGTAGAATGTGTTCTCCTCATCACCCCAAGAGCATGGACCACAGCTGGTCTAGAATTCATGGTCTTCAGGGTGTTGAAAAAAAGGAATGGGAAAGTGATGGCATGTGGTTTTGTGCAAAACCTTCCTTGATTTGCTTTGTAGTGTCTGTTTGACAGTTTTAGTCAGTGGCCAATTGAAAGTACTTGATAGGTCTTTCCTGGGAGCTACTAAACTTCTAGATGTAGTTGCCTGATGTGTCCCACAGCCACCTTAGCCTAGAGGGCCATCCACCATCTGCATAGTTGTCAGGGCCATTGCCATTTTCTGCTGGATTGGAGTATGAAGCAGGTGACACAGTTGAAGTTACTCCAAAGTTTACTGTAGTAAAGGGTACTCTTAATTTGTACTATTACTTAGGTCAATACTAACATTTGTATTTAGTCCAGTAACAGTATTAGCATTTGAAAAATAAGTTGAGTTCAAGTATGTTGACATTTATTACAATTCCATGTGAACTGACTTTTTGTTTCTGTTAAAAATAAGGGAGCTACTTGGTCATGGGGGGGTGGGGGGGAAATGTGTTGACTTTCAAATCTTCAGTGAATTTTGTGCAATATTTCTCTTTGTTTAAAAGTAATTTAGTGCACATCTGCTTTTCAGGCAGATACTGAAATGTTTTGCGTTTTTTTTTTTTCAATAATGTGTAAAATTACATGTAGCTTTGAAATATGATTGTATAATAAAAACATGAAGAATATATTCTAATGAGGCAAATGTGTATTTCTAATGACTGGAATGATTATGGATGTCACATTCTATGAAAATAATTAGCCTAAACCAATGTTCACATACCAGTAGTTCTAGGTAATTCTTAAAACTATAACCTAGTTAAGTTGATGTAAGGTTAAATATTAAAATTTATGATGTTTAGCTTATAATTTGACCCATTTTTTTTATCATTGATAAAAAGATGAGGACTTAAGCATCGCTTTTCAGTACCATTGATGATGTGAGAATTCATGGTGATGACCATACCTATTAAGAATTTAGCCTGTGACATCCCTAATTATCACAAGTCATTACTCAAAATATCTACTAATGTTACCAGTATCCTTTTAATTTTTTGTAAATTAATTTCCTTGTATATTGATGTATATTTTGGTTTAACCTTTGGTTTTCCCTTGAGAACTTCTTTAAATTAATGTACTTGAATGAGGCAATAAAGCACTGTGGAACAGCGAGTCTTGGTGCAGTGTACACACAAGCACATCTTGTCTGTTCCTTCATCATTTTTGAGGAGGAAGAGAAATGTAAAATGCTTACATGTTTAGCCAGCTGACAGTTAGTGTTTGTTATTTTCAGATCTGTGTCAGATGTGAGAAATGCCTCAACATGGAACAAAGCAACACCATGTAAGTTTTAGTGAACTTTGGAAACCGTTCCTCATAATGTCCTTGTTGTCCTTTAATGCTGACAGGAAAGGCATAAAATACAAGACATTTTGAGCTTTTATTGATCACTTTAATAATTTCGGAGATATAAAACCCCCAAACAACCAGCATTGTCCTAAGTTTTAAAATTGTAGTTAGTTACTGACCATTAATAAAACCAGAAGCAAATCTAATATAAATTTACTCCATGCTTTTGCACCCTCTGGACTACTGTTCAAAGCCATCTCAAGAACTGTAATTCAGACCTTAGACTACTGTCAGTAGCGCACTGTCTAGATATGTAGTAAATGAGCTGTAATGTTTGGTATGCTTTGTTTTTTACTTTATCCTTCCAAATCTGTGGCGTCAGTAGAAGTTTTTGGTGAACTCCACATTACCATAAAGTACCCAACACTGTACTATAAAATAAAACTTAATAATATCAAAATCTCTTGGTTGGTGCAGGTTCTTGTTTGATGGGTTGATCTGGATAGCATTTTCATGCTTATCAAGCATAAAGGTTAAAGTTATGCCATGATACTGTATTATACTGGAAGTTTTTCTCTATTGAATGATCATTTCAGTTTCTTAAATCTACAGAAAGTTGAATGTGTTTTCTTATTAATTATGCTTTTTATATAGTACAAAAGGTAAATGCTAATGTCCTTTATAATACCAGTGGCATTTTGCTTCTTTTAAATATCTTATCTATTCATGCTGTTGTTAAACAGCTTTTTTTGGTCTGTAGATCTTCAAGTTTGTACCAAAAAGTAAGTATAGTCTCTTGTTTTATAGATTAAGAAATTAAGATTTTAAGGGGAAACTGCATGCAGAAGGTACCGTAATAATAACTGATGGCTACCATGGTTTGGACTTTTAACATTGCATATGCAAATCCAGACTTGGGGAAATGAGCTTAATTTATTATGAGAAATTAAAACTAAATCTTAAAACATCTTTCCACCACCTCTCCCTTCTTTCCAGGCTTCAATGTATTCCCAAGTTGTCTACTACCTCCCCCCAAGCAGCACAGGGGGATGAGAATGGGGGTTGTGGTCAGTTCATAACATGTTGTCTCTGCTGCACCTTCCTTCTCAGGGGGAGAGCTCCTCACACTCTTCCTCTGCTCCAGCATGAGATCTCTCCCATAGGAGACAGTTCTTCATGAACTTCTCCAGCATGGGTCATAGAATAGCTTGGGTTGGAGGGGACCTTCAGAGGTCATCTAGTTCAACTCCCCTGCAATGAGCTGGAACATCTTGAACTAGATCAGGTTGCCCAGAACCACATCCAGCCTGACCTTGGACCTCTCCCAGTATGGTGCATCCACCACCTCTCTGGGCAACCTAGCCCCATCCTTCCCACAGGGTGCAGTCCTTCAGGAACAGACTGCTCCAGTGTGGGTCCTATCCATGGGGTTGACAAGTCCTGCAACAAACCTGCTCCAGTGTGGGCTTCTCTCCGTGGGGCCACAGGTCCTGCAGAAACCACCTGTAGCCTTCCTGCTACCAAAACCTTGCCAATGCAACATAACATAATAACACATCATAAATATGTTAATCAGGAATGTCTTAGCTTTTTACTGTAGTTGCTTTCTGAGTCATTTTATGCAAGTGTGTAACTATAATTCAGTTAGAATTTTATATTAAATGGCTGTGCAGTATAATCTGATCTCTGATTCACTCTTCTAAATTAAAAGCATTTTGTTATTTTATGCAGGCAAACCATAGATACATGGTTTTGATATTGGTACACTCAGTCCACAACTGATGAAAAAAATTACAAATTGTGTTCATACAAAACAATGGGTGTGATTTTAAGATTACCGTTAGACTTGTGCTAGCTTATGGTGGACAGCAGCACAATACAAGCTCTGAATACTGGTAACACAGGGGTCTGTGCTAAATTAAGCATGGCACATTTTGTAGTCATTTGTTCATTTTGACATTTATTCAGCTATTAAAAAGAGAGCTGTGGCAGTGAACTTCTTGTCATAGGTCCATATTATGAGCCAATGGAGGACATTATAAAAATGCAGAAGCCTTTAATTTTTGCAGAAGGAGCAATAAAGTATGAAGATCGTGTCTTTGAGGGTAGGTTTGCTGATTTCCTTAGTTTGTTATCTCGGGGCACTGAGAGTATGGTTGCAGCTTGCTTTCTGTGGATGTTTCAATTCAGTAAGTTTTTTCAAACCTAAGCATGGCAAAGGATTGAAAAAGAGGAGGTAAGTCAGTTTAAGTTGGCACGTTTTACACAGATGGCACAGCAGGACTCTGTTCCTGTCAATGCAAGTATACCAAGGGTCTGTGAAAAACAGTTTCATGGGAGTCTGGAGTACCAATTGTGGTAGCACCCAAAGGGTGAAAGCTGATGCATCTATTAAGAGTTATGGCATTTGGGGAGGGAAATGCAACTCAAAGCAACATCTTGTTTCAGAGGAGAAATCATAAACGCTCCTATTCATTATTAGCTTCTTGGTTGATTGGGCTTCACAAGCAGCTGAGACTTGCTTTTGCAAGGCACTTTTACACAGTGAAGTGTACCTGAATGATGGAGAAAGTGTTTAATTATCTCTCCAGAACTCACTGTGTGTTAACCTCGTGTTCACAAAATGAAAAATAACTTTATCAAATTTGCAGATTTAGATTTTTATTTGATGTGACAAGCAATAACAACAACAACAGAAGCTAAGCAATGCCTGAAGTGATGTTGTGGGTTTGCTGGTATTCAGATAAAGCAAAGTCAAGTCAGTCTGCAGCTTTTCCTCAGTCAGAAAAAATGCTTGCAGCTTCTTAAGCTTCAAAACCCTAGAGGTTGTCAATCCTGTTACAAATTCTGTATGAAACATAAGCAAGTACTAGTTCTAAAAAGAAAGTTTGGGAAGCATATTTGGAATATGCTATGGACCACATATAATTTCCTGGCTGTGGTTGCCTATTTCATGTTCCTCCTGAAAGTCACAGAGTCAGGTTCCTGGTGGTGTACTCTCCACTCATTTTTTTTTTCTTTTCAGGTCTACATTTCCCTCAAATAATTGTCATTGAAACACTGGGGAACAAAACAGCAACAAAACCCACCACCCAGCAGCACTGGAAAGAAGAGTATGACATGGGCTACAAAGAACTTACTGAAGTTGGTTGCAAACCTTTTCCTCTTAAGTCTGTTATCTATTTTTAACTGTTAAGTCCTGCAAAACACTCATCATGAACGAGACACAGTAAAAATGTACTCCACCATGTAGAGCTTACACAAAACTCATTTACCTACCAAAGTTTATTTTTCAGGTAAGTGTAATTCTATAAATAGCTTAACTACTATACTTTCCAAGGTGAGAGGGTTTTTTATCCTGGTATGAATTCATTTGATTTGGTTTATCTTAAGACACTTCTGATGAAAAGGAACATGATTCCATGATTTCTGTGCATTGGAGATGGGCAGAGAGTGCTTTTCTGTTTGGACTGTTCAAAGGCAAGACCACGTTTAGCTTTCAGGTTTTAGCCATGATGTGCTCATCTTAAAACTTCTGGAACACAGATTTTTAGAGAGTGGTTTAGCATTGGTGCCTTAAACTGTGGTAGGTGACTTCTAAGACTCTGAGTCCCAGTGCCTTGAAATGTGCTTTGGAAGTCATAGATAGATACAGCAGAAAGTTGTGGTTGCCTGCTCCCCTGGTCCTCCCTGCAGACTGTTGTTCAGTTCTGTGCTACCACTGGCTCCACATTCAGTAATACAGTATTTTATAGTATCAGCTGGTTTCTATTCACCATTCATTTTAAGAAAATAACCTGTTAATATAATACCACCTGTTTAGCAAGGAGAAGGATTATGTACTTAAAATGTTCAGCTGAATAATGCATACAAACATCTGACATTTGGCCTGCTCTGAGAATAGGCGACATGCTTATTTAACGATTTTGAAAACGTTAAAAATGGTGAGGTAGAAATTAAAATGTCATTTTTAAAATATTTGTATTTAACTTATCTGATTCAGTCCTTTTCTACATTTCCCCTTGGCATATTCAACCTGGGGGTCACGGTAGCAGCCTGACACCGTGGATACTTTGAACCAAATACTGAACACGGTTGGCATTTCAGCCTAATTAGTTGCATCCTACTTTGTGATTTGTCTTTGGTCCTCTGGGTTGCTGGCCCAGGATTTTTTTTAACCTCTTTTTCTATGCTCATCATTTTCTCATTTTAAATGTCATCAGACCAGTAGTTGTGTAATTGGTTTTTTTCCCCTTCTTTTCTCCCCGATGTCAGAAAATTTGACAAACCATTTCTACATCTCGGGCAGGCTACATGGGAAAAATACATCCCAGGACAGAGTGACAAACACAGGCTAATCTGGTCCATGCAGGGCTTGAGCACAGCCACGGATTTTTCTGGCAGGTGGTCACTGTTACCCACAGTTTTGAACTGGAATTATCTGTTCTTGGTCTGGTTTAATCACTCGTGCTGGCACTGGGCCACCCCAAAACCGAGATCTGCATCTTCTCTGTCAGGCTCATTTCTCATGCAAAAGCCTGACACAGCTTCCCTCCCCATGGAGGTCAGGCTTAGCAGGATCATCTATGATCCTGCGAGAGATGCTTCTGAAATAAAATGCTTGGGTACTGAGCTTGTTCAACTGACTTGGAGGTTTTATACGTTTAAGAAGGAAGGTGCCAACCTGCTGATTTACTTTAAACAACCCTCACTTCACATGGTGGTGCACCCAAGGAAGTACTGAAATATCTGGAAGAACTAGGGTCACCAACACATGAGGGTGCGCTGCTAGAAACCAAGGAAGAAAAGCAGTTCACCTACCTGTTGTTCTGGTTTGCCTTTTTGTCTGCTCTGTCACTTGGGGTCTGAGTCGAGGTGACTGGTTTGGATCTTGGTCACTGTGTCCAAGGTGTTCAAGCGGTAGTGCTGTTGGCACCCTGAAAAGAGTTGGTCTCGAACTGACTGTGGTACAGGCAGGGTGCCCTGTCACCACTGGGTCCATGAAGCTCATCATTTGGCACCATTTGCCTGCTAACTAAGGAGATGATTTAGAAGCAACTAAAGTGGCATTTAATTGTTCAAGCAGTTTTACACTTGGGGCAAAAATACACAGAAACACCCGGCACATCTTCCCTGCAGATTTACACTTTTCTAATCTGCTTAAATACTGTGAAGTTACTTAGGGGTAAGACCTGAAATTCTGTTCATACTTTGTACCAGCTGCATGCAAGACATTAAATTAGTTATTCTGTGGGACAGAAAACCATTATTTAACCTGGTACAGGCCTATGCTGTGACTACTTGTATGCTGCAAACATGCTGCAGTGCAAATAGCTCTTCATACAGGTGAAGAAGGCTCGCAGCCCAAATGGTCACATGTAATTAAGATCAGCCCTCTCAGTTTGCTTTCACTCCTCCAGTGCCTCCGTTGCTGTCACTGTTCCTGGATTTCTGCTGCTAAGTTTAGCACAGGTGCCAAATGAAACTAAGTGGGTTTAAATTGGAAACACACACTTTTGTCATCGCTAGTTATTGCAATACATGCCAATGAAAATTGTGCTTTTGCTGGAACTACAGGTGAAATCTGACAGGTCATACACAATATTGAGCTGAGAAAAATGCCGTGCTTTAACCAGTGCCATGGAGAGCATAAAACCGGATGAAGGCCTGTGTAGGTTTTCTGTGATCAAAAAAGATGATTTAAAGTCATGATCTAGACATGTCTTTCTTGCTTGTATCTGACAATGTTAGATGAATTTCTGGTGAATGTAATTGCTTTGCCAAATTATTTTGGAAAACAAACCAAACCAAAACAGCAGCCTGATAAAAGCAGAAATTTAAAGCAACTTCTGTGAACCAAGTAAAAATATAACAAAATTCCTCAAATTGCCTACAATATTAAATCTTCGATACATGTTTATCACATAAATATAATCTGAAGGAATCTAGAAAAATCACCACTGAACTGAGAACTCTGTTTGGCCTCCAGGACTCCACCTGTGCCTTGATTCATAATTTATGCTCTGTTTTTTTGATGTGCAAGAGGTCTTCACACCTCATGGCATGCATTATAGATGGAGGAGTTTAGGTTTAAAACATGCTTTTACTGTGAGGCATAAGGTATCGCCCGCTCTCCGCGTCAGATTCATGTGTGCAATTTAAACAAGACCTTACTCTGCTCCCAATAAATACACACCAGATGTATCTTTTATAAATGTGTAAATATAAGGGTTTGCAGCATCTTGACACATGCCAGTAGTCTGAAGCCTGTGGCATGCTTCAGCGAGGCATGACAGCCCCATCCATTCATTCAACTGTGACGTTTTGCAATAGGCTAAATTTTAGTGTTGTCAGCTACTCACTGTCCAACTTTATTGACTTGCAACATCTAATCTGGTGCTTTTCTTCTGAATTGTTTTCAGGTGTCAGTTTTCTTTAGTTGAGAGGTGATTAAATAACACAGGAAAGGGAACTTGGCCAAAATCCTCTTATCTGTGATGTTATGTGACATTACATGTGTAAAGTTTGTCCTGCAGTGGGACCTGCAGGAGACTTGGGGCTTGTGTTAAATAAAACAGCACAGAAGATTTTGGCTGGGCAAAAGACTTAGCTGTCTCTTCCCTGGAGACAAGCTTTTTGTTCTGAGACTTTATTTATTATGGCCATTTCGTGAAGTGCATCTACTATGCTCTTTATTTAATACTGTAATTTAGATGATGGTTATTATTAATTAGTATCTGTTTGAACAGTAATCACTACCTAGACTTAAGATATAGGCAATGACAATTGTGTTGAACAATAACTAGCCAGACTTAAGATACAGGCAATGACAACTGTGGCTTAGATTCTCATTGACCAGAAGGCTGAATGGGATAGATGCCTTCTTGCTTCCTCAACAGCCATAAGTTTTGGAGACCTCAGAAAGCAGAGGATTACCCATCTGAGAGCTCTCTGCTGAGAATGGCCTATCCTGACAGGAAAACTAGTGTGGCATCATAGCTGTAAGTCATACACTACCAACGTTTCAAATCACTCAGTTGTACTGAAAAGGAAAGATAATTGTATTTTGTTGAAACAAGTAAATATTGAGCTTCCTCACAACATTGTGAAACTTATCTTTGGTGGTGGTGGTGGTGTTCACCTCCCAGAGAACACAGAAAAGGTATGCTTTCTATTTAAAACCCAAGGTCAGATCATGATTATCAGTGTTAATTGCTTGGAAGAGCAAGGTTTTACATCATCCAGTGACTAAAATAAAGGCAAAGCATGAGTTTCATGGGTTTTGAGATGTTCCTCGGGTTCGGGCTGAAGAAGTGTGATTAATTTAAGCAGTGAAATAGACTTCCCCAGAAGTCCCCTTGGCACGCTTGATTCTCCCACAGTCATTTGTGCTTTTGAAGGATACATAAACCTTTACTTAAATTTCTGAGAAACAATAAATTGGGCAGATATTTAAAAACAACTAATGGTGCCTACCATAGTTCCTGGAACAGAGTTCCTTAGGGGGATTATGAGATAGAGTCATAGTGGCTGATAGACACTTTCCAAAGGAGGAGATAAGAGTAATTCCTCAATGTGGTATATTTAGATTCACTGAATCGTACCCTGTGATTACTTGGCAGGTGCTCTAAGTGCCCTGCTCTGGATGCCAACATGAGGAGAACATATTTTCTCCCCAAAAGGTCGTGTTCACTTACATGCTGCCCTAGCTGTATCATTTGTGAAAATCACAGAATCCCAAGGGTTGGAAGGGACCGCAAGAGATCATCTGAACTACTTGTGCTAAGAGAATTTGTGACAAACAACTTACCTTTCACCACACAGGTGCCCCTTTCCAAGAGGGTCAGAGGACAGAGGTGTGGGAATGGCAAATCTCAGCTGGGCAGGAGAGACTATGTAAAGCATGGAAAGTGACAGGAAGTGAGCAGAATGGGGTGGTGACCATTGCCTCAAAGCATCTTCTGTTGCTAGATGTTTCTTCTAAGTGTTACCTCTTCAGTGCTCTGTGTTATTCAGGAAGTCAGCTGCTAAGATGGCCATCAGAGCAGAGCTGGGCATTGCTTAAAGAAGGCACATAGAAGTGAAGGAACAGTGTCTTACCTGGAGGTGTCCTGGGGATGCAGTCACGGCAAGCTGGGCTTACAACACAACTGCAAACATCAGCATAGCTGAACTCCTCTGAGGGGACCCTTTCAGTTGTAACTAGCTGGTGCCTTCGGGACAATAGGACTCTTGGTTTCTGAGATTGTTCATAATTTATTGAAAAGTAATAGAGAAACTTTTGAAGTGAGCAGAAAAGTCCCTTGTGAAAATGGGACTTTTAAGTGAAAAAATTTCTTACTGCTCTGCCATTTTTCTGCCTGCACTCATCCACAATGCTGGAAAAACAGCAGTAATTTAAAAAACAGAGGGTGTGATTTTGAGCTTTTGTAAACTGAGCTCCAGTGAAGTTCATGCCACCTTGGGATCTGGCATAAACTTGTCCCTGTGATGGGCACAAGACCATAGGTTGGCATGGATGTAGTCAGAGGATGGTGCAGATTGCAGTGCTGAGGCTGACAGCCCTGACCATAGCACAGGGCATAGCACATACATCTCATTTCCAAGTACACAAAATGTTTTTAGATCACTTTATTCCAAATGGCAAATTTGACTTTTTGAACTGCAAATGTAGTTCTGGTCTGGGGATACTTTCCTTTGCAATTGCATGATGAAATAATCCCATAAAGCAAAGAAACGCAGGTTGCATGTGGCTTGATAGAATCCTTATTTATTTGTCATTTGGCCCTGTACACTGCAAAATAATAATATGAATGCACCATCTAAGCTATTAATACATTATGTATATACAGAGAAGGAACAGTTAATTTTACATGAAATGGAAAAGGCACATAATGCAGTCATACACTATGATCATTTTGAGCTGGCCAAGTTCCAGCAGCAATATTTTTATGCTGCCTAGTGTAAATGTTCCTAGGACTCTGAAGATGCTCCTCACTGTTTCACAGGCTGGGCATCACCTGTTTCCAAAGGAAAAGGGAATGGTTTGTGAAAGGGAAGTAAGTTGCTTCATCCTTCCTCTGCTTCTGAATATGTTCAGAGGGTTTTTGTGCAGAGCAGATCATGTGTTCTAACTTAGAACTTCTCTTTGTAGAAAGCTCTTAGACCTGAAGAGAAAGTTTAAATGTGTAAAGTTTGGGACAATATTGTGCATTTCCTTCTTTAATGGATAAGTTGCAAGTGAGCATGAATGAATGATTTTACTTTCAGCTTTTAAGTCAAATAATGAGATTGATTAAACAAATGTGGTTTTGAAATATTTTAAGTCTTCTGCCTGGAGATGCCTTCATGTTAATGGAAGTCATCAGTGCTTTTTGAGAAACCAGAACCCAATTGTGTATTTTATTCTTTATAGGATCACAAATGCTCCCCACAACTCTCAGATGTTATTGCTCCTCCCTGAATGTCTGTGCTTCTGTCTGCATTTTATAATACCCCTGGGCTTAGAAGCAGCAAATAGCTTGACATCTGTTATATCAGTCTTTATCAATGGTTTAAATTTCAGCAAAGATGATATTAGACTCTTGTTATAATGTATTCTATTTTGTTTTAACTGTTGTTCCCTGGTTGAGATGTGGCTCGGAAGGGTCAGTCTTCCTAACCATGTATTTCATGGTCACTATAGCATGTTAATACAGTGGCAGCTTTGGGACGATTTGTGCTTCTCTGGGCTGCCATTGAGGTTTTCCAGCTGCAACATCTGCCTCCCTGCCTTCTTTGGATGTTGCCTTGTTAATTCAGCTTTCCAGACAGTGTATTTAGAGCTGGCATTTGTGCCTTTTGAGCCTTTTGAGCCTCAGTGTATTTAGAGCTGGCATTTGTGCCTTTTGAGCCTTTTCTTGTCTGTTTCTTATGAGATCATAGAGTTTTAATATTTCATATTTTAATATCTATTTGCAATGAAATGTGCTCCCTCTAAACTATCTTGCACAGATCAGCTTTGGTAGGTAATTTTCTTCCTGACTCACCCTTGTCCTCCCTCCCTTTGCTACAGCCTCATTGCTATGAAAGTCCAGTTTCACCCTTGCTGTGATCCAGCTTTTGCCTCCACTTTCCTCAAGTACTGTCCACTTTCATTTCCTTTTCTTCCCTTACTTTTGAGTGAATTTTCACCACTCTTAGTTTTATCTTTTCCTCTCCACTGAGACTGACAGCAATCACAACTTACTCTAATCTCAGTTTAAAGGTTTTTTCCCTGCCTTCTGTCTCCTTGACTTATCTGCTACAAACCACACTCATATTTCACTGTGAGATTTTCCCTTTGTTGTGCTTTTATGGGTGTCTTTTTAATTCTTTAGGAGCATATTCCTCCAGAGCTTCCTTTGGTCTGTATGAAAACTCTTCAGGCTTTCATCTTCTCTGCCTTTTCCTTCCTCTGTACATGTTCCTGGGTATCTCGCTCAGCCCTATAGATTCTTTGTGGCAGTACTTTCTTGCATATTTTATTGCCTCTCTACATACTGTTTTTCTATTGTCTCCACAGTTTAATCCAGAAAGTTACACCAATGAGAAGGGCAGAATTATTTTCCAGCCACTTCCTTATTCTTGCTCTGTCTTCCATTGTGAACAATAACTCTTTCCTTCAGGGTAGTTCTCCATGCAAACTGCCTCCATCTTCACCTCCTTTCTCACCTTTTTCCTTTTCCTTTGAATCATACAACCTAGTCTGGAAGCGACCTGCTGATGCCACTTAGCCCAACCTCCTGCTCAAAGAAGAGCAAATGTCAAAGTTGCATCTTTATTATCACCATTATACTATTTCTTTATTACAGTCATTCTGCTATTTCTGAAATGACCTGATTTCTAGTTTTCTTTCTCTATCTCTGCTATTTACTGAGATCTCTATCAATTTTATTTCTCCTTTTAGCCCACTGACTAGAAATCCAAGGACATAAAGCTGATGTGTGGAAGCATCTTTGCATCTGCTTTATGTGTTCAACACTGCTTCTGCTGTTTGTGCCCAGTTCTTCTAGATTCTCAGTTTTTCAGAGCTGTTTCTCTCTGTCCCCAAGCTCTTCCCAGGCTGCAGCCTTACAGCTCTTCTCCACTTACTTACTACTCTCCTTCTTCTTATCACAAGTTCCTATCTTTGCCTGCTTTGCCACCTCCTAGGCAGAGATGGCCTCACCTTTGTGTCTCTCCCAGCTTTTTTAGAGTGAGACTAAAGAAACTTGTTTAAGAATCTGCACAAATCATCATGCTTCTCTTGTGGTCTCACATTCTGTTCCTTCGGTGTCATTTGCTGCCTCAAAATGTATACTCACTGAGTCAATTTCTTCTTTTTTCCAATAGTTTCTCTTTCTAAAAATGATCACGCTTAACAAACACTATGGTACACTCTATTATGCCTTAGCAGAGTCTCAGAAGGCAGATGCTGGACTAAACCAAGTTTCACTTAAAAGCTATAAAAGCTGTAATTACATAATGCTGTAGAATCACAAGCTCGTTTGGGTTGGAAGGGGCCTTATAGATCAGCCAGTTCCACCCTCCCTGCCATGGGCAGGGACACCTTCCACTAGACCAGGTTTCCAAGCCCCATCCAACCTGGCCTTGAACACTACCATGATTTGAAAAGAGCTACC
Organism: Neopsephotus bourkii; assembly: GCF_033783945.1. Classification (NCBI taxonomy): domain Eukaryota; kingdom Metazoa; phylum Chordata; class Aves; order Psittaciformes; family Psittacidae; genus Neopsephotus; species Neopsephotus bourkii. The sequence goes on along the minus strand of NW_026902242.1, from coordinate 12,063,937 downwards.
TTGAATCTCTGCTATCTCTTATCCTCCATCATATTTTATTAACTTATTTTTCCACTGTTTCCTTAGTTGCCATTTAAACTCTCCAGATTCAGACTGCAGCTGTACAACAACAATTGCATTCAAGATAACAAGCTTCAGTAGTAAAGTTGTAAATTGGGCTAGAATAAAATCTGTTGTGCATTTTCAATGTAACTACATTCTGCTCTTTTAGCTCGGCTTGAATCCTACCATCCACTCACATTTTCTGTTGTGCTTTGTTTTGAAAGATATTGGTGAAGACTGCAAAAAATCCAGAATGTGCTCATGATCATAGTTACTGCTGATCATTTAATACAAAAACAAACATAAGTGACATTGATCTTCAGTAATCCCTTAAGGGGTTCATTCAAAATGATTTATGAACTGATCATCAATTAAAAAGATGAGTTAAACTCTTGGATACTGAGTGTGCATACTCTATTATGCAACTTCTGGAATAACCATCTGGGGTTTGATGCATATATCTGGGATGTTTCACAAAAGAAATGCCATCATGGACTTTCCACTCCACTGCTGCTTTACTGTGGGTTCAGTTTGTGTGGGAGCAATGTTTGTGCTTTAATTTCTTGACTACATGTGAAAATCAAATGGATGAGTTACTGCTAAAATTTGCCTCTACATTTTAAAGAGCCCCTTCGACCCGGGTGTATTTTTGGCACATCTTTTCCTACTACAAGTATGATCATTAAGTCTCTTTAGTATTTTCAAATGTCTATTTCATCACAAGATTTCTTCCAAGTTTCTCCTGGTATTCCATTACATTTCATGTGTTTCTTTTTCAACAAACAGTTGCCATCCTTTTGCTGCTGAGGTTTATGAGGTAGTTAAATGGAATTATCCCTGTTTTAAACAGGGAAAATTGAGGCATAAAAATTTATTTGCCCATTATCATATGAGAAGTCTGTGCTCCAGGAGAAGCACCGAAACAGTCAGTGTTTTACTTGTAAGCCATTTCTGCCTCTTTTCTGGTATTTTCCATGGGAAACCTTTATGAGCATGCTTTTTGGCAGCCAGTGTAAATTTGCAATGTGAGAAGCAGTAGTTTTCGAAAATGGACTATCAGGGAATATTGTAGTAAGAAAATAGCAATAGTGTGAATGCACAGAATTCATTTAGGGTGTTTAGATTCCATGTCCCTTAAGAGGTCAAATTGTGCCCACTGAATATTTTAGGACACAGTCTTTTATACTCTGAGAAATATATGCTTTTGTGGGAACTGAAATTCTTTTCAGTAGAAGGTGGAAGGGCAGCATGTAAAATGAGAGATCTGGAGGAAAGAAAACCAATTTAATTTGAAGCATTTATTCTGGGGAGGTTTTGCAGCTTCCTTTTAATCCCTGATTAACAGATGAAAGTAGATAAGCTAAGACAGAGCTCTAGTACTACACCTTTGATAATAGAATTACAGTGTCTTTATTGTACAGGCTGACTTGATTTGTCTGTATCATCTTCTGCAGCAGTGATTCCTAGGCAGTCAAAGGACAGCACAAATGAGAAGCTGTTATTCGTGTTGCATCTGAGACAGGCACTTACATGTATCCCGGAAGCCATTACTGTCTGTAAAACTTGTCCTTGGATGCATTGTCCAAAACCACGATAGAAGGCATTGGTTCCCATAAATGCTATGAGAAATTTAATGTTATTGAACTTAAAAGGAAAATACTGAAAATATCGAAAGCTCAGTCATTGTAATCTTTATAATGAGTATTCCTGGTACCAGACTGAAAATTAACATAGCTAACATATGTACACTGTCCACTTTCAGCCATCTTCCAGGATGGAGGAGTGCTTGCTTCTAAATCAGTCTTTCCATCGGCGGTGGCTGCACCATGTTCCACATCTCTACCCGGGATCCCTCCTTCTCCTGCCGGCTGGGGCTGTAGGTCCCTTGAGTTGCCCGTTTATTGGCAGCGATGACTGAAACCACAACTGCCAAGAAGAGGATCAATAACAAGGCCAGCGTTACTGAGCCAATGGAGGTGAATATGTTCGAGATCAAGTCAGTTGTCAACTGGAAGGATTGAAATAATCGCAATGTAATTTCTGTCAAGAGAATACGCAGACACACTTGAGCTACCACAGGAGGAAAACAAAAACCATTCTATGGACAGGGCTTTGCATAGATGAGCTACTGCCAAAGCACTGTTTACTGGTAGAGAAGTACATTACCCCCTGCAGATTCTGTTCTTTCGACTTTTCAGAAAATTACACACACCATGCTGTATATTTAATGCACAAGGCAGAGCTGGATGAATTTCACACAGTGACCCATTTCATTTGACAGCCTCATTTCTGCTTGAAAATAACCTGTAAGTTAGTCTGTCTGTGGACTGTAATAGTAATTCAGCAATTACTTGTTTAATCACTTTAATAATAATTCATTTTCCCTAGTTTGGTTGGGAACACACTGCTGGTGTTCGCTACTGCAAGTTAAACATGAGCTATTTTGACTAGATGTATATTCGGTCACATTTGTGTTTTTTCTTGCTGGAGGAGTCAAGTTTATGTGAATACTTAGGTATAGAAAAATTGTTTAGTGTAAATAGTTTTGTGAAATGCATCATCTCTGCAGCATCCCTGCCAGTAAACTTTCCTACCAGCATGTTTGCATGAAATAAGTGTACAGAGGCATGCAACTGAAATCTATGCAGTGAGAAAGCAATGCATATATTTTCACAAATACATTTTAAAATATCCAGCTCTTCTTCTACATACAGGCTCTGCAGCTTCATCAGCAGAAATACAAGCAGCACAGTACAGGATGAACGTAAGGATGCTCTGACGCTTTTTTCTGTTTTCATGTGGCAGAGGAAATGTAATAATGTCAGGAGGCACAATGCACATAAACAAATCTGCCAGGTGAAAAGCTTGAGAGCAGAGAAGTTTTATAGTTTGTAGCTGAATGTTTTATACATATCTATATATGTGCTTTTATATGTAAAACACGCCTCTAGTAAGGTAAGCCAATGAAGCGATGTGGTTAGTGTGGAAAAGTGGTCACTATGGACAGAATGACCCTAGCAGGAATTGAACTTCTGGGCAGATTCTGCCATCCATCATCTTTTGATTTGTATTACGAGTGACAGCTGAACTGCCATAGATGGATGTGTGCTTGAGGCTGAACTTTCAAATCCCAAAGTATTTAGAAATGGAAGACAGCAGGTCGAAGCCCATTTCCCAGTTAGATGCTGCATGTTACAGGACACTTTAGTGACCTGCTTACTCATCACTTCTAAGGAAGTGCAATTGCAGTCCTGAGAATAATGATAATTCTGCATTCAGCAATGGATGTCCTGTAAGTGGATGCTATTGCTATGCATACATTGATTGGACTTACTCCTTTGCAGAACATGCCAGAGGGAAAATAGTAGAATTCCTCTTTTTTAATCTCTCCACCTCCACACTGATGTAAAGAGTTCTACTATAATATTAATAAGTTTGGCTCAGGGATTCTCTCTCAGGGATGCATGATCACCTAGGATATCTTCCTCTGTCCTTGGTAGCTAAATATATGGTTTCTATGATTTTAAAAGCGTTTTTCCAATAGAAGTAATTTAGTGCAGGTGACAGCCCACATGACTCCAGCCCCCCCAAAAAAGTGGTATGAAACATGTTGGTCTATTAAATTTTATTGGATTGAGAAGGTCATTTCATCTTTAGATGATGCAGCAGATATATTTGAGATGTTAGTTTTCCTCTGTACTGCACTAGACTATATAACCCTTCTTCCTCTTGTCTCAGAGAGACTGCAACTTTTAAATGGAATCTTTATTCTCAGAAGCTATGTTTTATTGTCATCATCTGCTGTAGGAAACTGAGGACCAAGATAGTCTAAGTTAGCTCTCATCCAGGGGTTGAACAGGACATTTCTTTCATGAAAGAAATTCACTACCGCAAGCAAATGATAAAGCCTGGTCTTTGATATGTGTAATTTCTGAACGCATTCTCTTATTTTCCAGCCCATGCTCTTCCATTCCTGTTGTAAGTTTGTCTGTATCTATGGAGACATTTTCATTTATGAGATCATCCAAAGTAATTTTGTTACTTTAAGAAAAAAATATGCAAAAGAATCGGTGAGAAGAAACCCTCTGTAACTTGTTAAAATCTGTTCACATTTCTAAACCTCATTCTCAAGTTAATCATAACAGGGCACTTTTTCTTTCTTCACTAATTACTTCTTACAGAAACCTTACCCATAGCAATCCACTACACATTTTGTTTCAATTAATTTCTTTTTCTCTCTAATAACCACTGTTAATTAATTGGATTTGGTTTGGTCAATCAGTCACTTGAACTTGAAAATAATACTGAAAATTGCCTGTATTGACTGTAGATGTGTTGGACAAAACACTTCCTATTAAGCCTGTATGTTAAAAATGTTATTCCACCAACTAAAATCCAGACAGCTGGGGTTTTCACCATGACCAGATACAGAAGTTAATTCTATTTCTGTGTTTATGTTGCTCCTAATTTCTAACTACAAAAAAAAAAAAAAGGCCTTTATGTCATCTTTTTTGGGTGGATTCTATTGACACCCCCTCCCCCCCGAGGCTACCATTCAAGTGCTGTCCCATGGCCTATCACTCCACAGATCACTGCCTAAGTTTACACTATAGGTAGCCCCTTAAGCACTAGCACTGACCTGATAACAAGAGTTGCCAGAAGGCTCTGCAGTCTGGTCCCATCAAAATCAACCACTTCTTTAGTAATGAATGGCTGAACAGTTAAATTAACTTTGAAAATCATCTGGCTGGTTTGCAAAGATACATCTGAAAAGTTCTGTCCCCCGTCATCTCAGTCCATTTATTGCAGTATTTGGTGGTGATGATAGACTGAAATTATTATAACTGGTGATCCCAGAGAGAAAAAGGATTGAGAAGTGTTTTTAGAAACATAGTGCTGCTGAGCCAGCAGAACAAGAGGTTTTCTGTTACTGACACTACTGTGTATTGTGCATAATGATGGGGAGTCGCCTTTTAAAAAGCAGCTTGAAAGTAAAAGTCCCATATCGCTGCTTCAGGCTCTTCCGGTAAGTCCTTGTCTGTTGCTTCCACCATAGATGGATCTAGGCTATGAACGTCTGCTGTTTCACAGAGCAGAGCCCCTCTGACCACCAGGGGACTGCTCAGGTGTGTTAAAATGTTTTGATTAGAGAAAATAAATCATTGGATAGAGTGAAACTCCATTGTAGGGCTGGGTTTTGCTTTTCATTTGGTTATTGAAATAGATTGGCTACTCCACTTTTCATTCATCCTTGATTTGCTTTGTGGATTAACAGTTTGGTTAAGGAAGGCCCAGTTCACAAGTAGATAAATGCTCAGTAGCATTTACCAATCCAGCCTATGTATGCTTGTCTTTAAACAAGTCATCTTCTAAATGCTTATTTTTAAGAGGGGAGCATTAGGGATTTGCTGTATATGAACGTTTCCATGTGTGTCAAATGTCAAAGGCAAGTGGAATAGCACACATGAGCCAGAAAAATGCAGAGGGCCTCTTCCTCTTGTGTGTTTTACAACACGACTTAGCTGATCTAATCCAGTTTCATGTCAATTGGGAGAGGAGAATTATTGCTACAGACACCAAGGGCTGAGCCAGATCAGGGAGAGAGATCAAGCCTCAGTGCCAGCAGGGCAATCACTGTGAGAGAAGTAGCATGAGCTTCCTCAGAATGCTGCTACCCAGGCATGAGTGGGAAAGTATGGCTTGGACCAAGGGTAAATGTCTTGGGGATGTGACGGGAATAGTGTGCTCTGAAAGCAGAAGTGTGCCTCTGTGGCTGGGCATTAAGAATTAATCAGCCTTCATTTCATCACTCGCACAGTAATGTGCCTCATTCTGGATGCTTCGCAAGACAGAGACATCAACACAAGTTTTAAACCACAGGGACTGACAAACCCCAGGGAATTTCCTTCTCTGTCACCTGTGGGGTTTTCTGGGACTTCTGCAGCTGCTCATGTGCACTGGAGCTTTCGCTGGCAAAGTGTCTGGATCCTGAGTTCCTGACACCACTCACAAGGTTATCACTTCATTCACAGTAAGAACATCTGATCCAAGCCATCCAGATTTACTGCCCCCAAATCAAAACCATTTGCTATAGTAATGAGGGACGATTGACTTGAGTGGTCCTAATCTGTGTCAGAATTGCTTTGAAAGGTTTGGGGGCATATAGGGATAATACTGAGCAGCTGAAGAAAAGCCATTAACTTGACTAAAAAGCCCATAGATATGCCGAGTTTATTTCGCTGAGGATTTACAACCATCTTATCAGATTTTTTTGTTGTTGTTAAAGGCTGAATTCAAATAAGAATCCCAGTAGTTCAAGAAGAAATCCAGTCAGTTATGCACAAATCTGTTATAATGAGATACATTGATAACCCCAGCTTGTGGGACTACAGTTTATTTTCAACAGCAGTAAATTGGTCATAAATCTATAGATTGACTTTACTCCAATAAAAGTACCTTATTTAAGTGACACACGAAGTACCTTTTTTCATGATTATTTTTTTCACCTTCACAGGAAAACACCTATTGCTCTCCCTCACATCATCTGTAAAAAGTAGCAGATCTACTTGTGCTAGACACCAGCCACCAGGTCCCAAAAGCTGTATTGACATAGCCGCTGGGCTGCTGAGCTGAACCAATAATCCGTTTTGGACTCATTTAAAGAGGTCAGATTCACGTCTGGCTGAGTCAAACACTGCACAGGCCACTGGAAATGGCAAGTTATTTTGAAGATTCTATATGCAGTGCCTATTTTCCTTAACTGCTTTGTCTTCTTTATGCTCTATCCTGCTTTCCTACTCTAGTTTTGCTTTCTTAATGGATAAGAACAAGACCACTTTGTATTAGGGCCAGATTCAGACTTGGAGCCTTGAATACATAATGAAGATCTCTGTGGCCTAAAGCTGTGGCTGCTTCACCTGCGATCAGTCAGCTCATAGCTCCAGTTTAGGCTGTCCTGTAGCCGCCACATAATGGCTCTGTTGCCCTCTGTATGCCAGGTAACACCCCAAGGTAAGCATGACCACTCTCCACATCTTGGGAACTTATCCCTCTGACACCATGCCCACTGTGAGGAGGCTATCCTGTTGAACCTCACCTATCTCTGTAGTCCTCTGAAAGTCTGTCCATCTATACTACATATAGAGCTGTAAATAATCCTGAATTTTTGTCATTGCTGATGTCTGCAGGAAAAGACAATCCCACTGCTGGACAGCCTGGATGAGACCCTGAGTCCTGCACGCATCTTAATGGACGTTGCTGAAGACAAAACTCAAGTGACTACTTCTGATGTATGCAGAACTATTTTATGTGTATATATAAATATATATAGGCAGCTCACCTTGAAGAAGAATGACTGTAAGTAATCTTTCTTTCAGTTTCTCTGTTTTCTGGTGGATATTATTGTCTGAATGTTTGTTAAAAATATCTGTGAAGAAATTACATTCTCTACCACCGCTATTTAGTATACTTTTGATAAAATGTAGTTCGAATAGTTTGTCTTAGTTGAAATGTGGCATTTTGAGTGAATTTATTAGTAGAAAATGTCAGCTTTTAGTTGTCTGACAGCTCTTGAAATCAAAGCACAGGTGTAGAGAGAATTGGTGTTAGCAGCTGTAATGATAAACTGATTATCTGGCTTGACCAATTATAGATCAGAAAAATGTGATCTTTACTATCAAACAGTACTGTGTCTCTGGTGTCCCATGAGAAAATGAAGAAGAAGGAGATGATTGAAGTCTATGATTTAGCTGGGCTTGCAAGAAAAACGCCTCATTAGGAAATTCTGACAGCCTCCCTCCTGACATGTGAAGTCACAGCATGTGACACTACAGAAGTTAACGAGGAAGTTTGTTTTTATAGTGGAGTGAGAAATTGGAGATTGGGGATGGACCTTTCTAAAGTGTTACAACTAAATTGTAAAGCAGACTTTGGTTAAACAAGGGGTTTACTCACATTAGTCTTGATCTTCCAGTCACATTAGTGTACACAAACCACCTCATCGCCACATTAGGCTGCAGGACAATTCCTGACTCACTTGGAAACAGTTCTCTGTTTAAGTCAAACCAATTTGCCCCTCCTCGTGGTAGTACTTGCAGTAATGTTTGTCTCAAGTGGCCTTCTATTGACAATATTAGGCTTTGGCTGAGCAGTTTTTCAAACTCAGAAGCTCACTTTTAGGAATTAATCTTTAAAGAACAGGTTGCATACAGTAACTGTAATTACTTTAACTACTTGTAGTATTGATATCTGGCATATTAACTGTTTAATGGAAGTGGTCCAGTCATGAAAGCAGTGATATTTAGTAAGTCTGGGATTGTGTGTTTTAGGCAGAAGAAATAATAGGTTTGGGTTTGGCCACTGTAGTTTACATTAGCTCACCCAAGGACCGAAAAAGCCAGAAGTATGTAAGTAGCCTCTTAAAATCTCCAAATATTTTGCTGGATCAGTATCTCACAGGACAGACAAATGTCTTTTCTCTTAGAAAGCAAAGTGTTGGTTTATACACAGAGAAGTGATTTGGCTGGCAGTTTGGGAGGTAAGCTCTCATCAAGCTGTGGGCTTTGAGAAGACTCCTCGATAGCATTTCTGCAGCAACTGCCAGTGTTAATTTTGTAAGTGTGTTCCAGCTCTTTTTAAGATCATCTTGGTGGTGTAGCACAGACTAAATGTGCAGCTCCAATGTGTTGTTATGAGATGCCTTTTAAAATTCTATCGACAGCCCCTGCTGTAGGAACTCCACCATCTGCTGCAATCTGAAAGGATGAGAGGGAAAATCTATAGCTGGTGCAAATCCAGGCATACCATGCCGAGGAGGAGTTTGTCCCATAGCTGCTAAGTCGCAGACTAGACAAATGTTTTAGTAGAGGTGTCAGACTCCAGGGTGGAACATCCCTTTCCAGTTTGGGGAATGCTTTGAGTTTCCATACAGAATTATTTTTTACATGGGTAACAGCACAGAGCATCAGATGCATGTAGCTGAGTTGAGTTCATTGAATCCCTGTAGCAGCCACAGTAGAAATGACTCCTGAAGAGGGATTTGGAAGAATACTCAGTAGTGGCCTTTTGAAGAAGACTGCTCCTGTTGTCATGGGAGAGTGACGTGAATGGGAGGGGGTCAGTAGGTTAAACCCAAAAGCGAAGAAGGAAAAGATGCTGCAGTGATGAAGAAGATAGCAGGGCATTACCTGAGGAAAAGAGGTGAAAAGAGATTCAGTAGATTTAAGAGTGAAACAGTTAAAGTGATGAGAAGGAAGAATGAACGACAAAGCTGCTTTCTTTGTTGATTGCATAGGTATTGAGTAGACCAGCTTGTGAAGGGTGATGTTATAACATTCAAAACAGGGCAGATGGGAATTACAGCATTTAGATAAGAGAACAGGGCAGGAAATTACAATGTAAGCTATCAACAGCTATGTCAAGGGTGAAAGTAAATCAACTTCTGATTTTCTGAATTTTACAATCTCTCAGTCTAGATTTACCCACCCTCAATACAGAAAATGCAGAGAAGAGAGAAACTTTGCTGAGGGATTTGCAACCTGGAAGCATAAATCCTGTCTAAGTGAGTACCTGCACATTGTTCATCCTCACTAATATGTTTCCATGCACAGTTTTCGCTAGGCATGATTTGCCTGTTTTCTGCATTATTAATTTCTATTAACTTTAATGGACTTGCACAATTTGCATTGTGGGCACAGAACTGATTGCTCAAAATTCCACCTTCCAGCACACAACTGTTGAAGTTAAAGATCTCTTCCTTAATTAGTGATCATAGTGATAGATGTCCTTTTATTTCTGTGATCAGACAATTGAGAACAGCAGAAAGTATCCATTGAAGATGAGCATCACAGCCTCTTTCTGCGGGCTCTGGTCCCTGTCTGTGGAAATGTGATGCAGGGTCGTCTATCTCCCCAGATCCTGGTTCTTTGTGAGAACTGGTGCAACCTGTGCTGAAACGGTCAGTGTTGTCTCTTCCCACTGTGGGAATAAGAAACTGTTCTGCCCAGTGGTGCTTAATAAGTGGACAGTATAGCAGAGACAGCGCTATGATTTGAGTTGGATTTTGTAAGTGCCAGGAACTTTCCATCCCTACTTCTCTGATAATAAACTACGCCTACGATCTCAAAATTGTTCCATGAAATTCTTCTCCCTATTTGGTGTTAACCTCCAGCAAAAGAGGCATGTGTTGCTACCTAGCATTAATATTATGCTGTCAAGTGGTGATGAAGTAAGTAGCTGTTTGACTGTTTCACACTGTCAGACAGCAAGGTATCAAGTCAACAGCTAGCCTTTGTTGGGTGCAGCACTTCGATTGCAGCCATCTTGTGCTTCCAACTGTAAATATTAATGGTATAAGGTAGACCTTTATTGGCTACATAATACTTGCCTTAGCACGCTACATGACACTGTTGCATTACTTAGCTAATTATATTCCTTGAGAAAAATTTTGAGTATGGTTTTATCCTGCTGGCTTTTTTGCTAGTAGGAGGTTGATTAGAGACAGCAAACTTCATTGCATTTTAGCTTCAGGAAAGACTATGGAAGAGATGCATACATGAAAAATGTAAATGGAAAAAAAACCTACAAACATCTATGACAACAATTACTCCTTGAAACCCTGTTTTAATCTTGATTTAGAACTTCGATTTGTTGGTGGAGTTATTTTTTGTCGTGGCTTTTTTAGAGACATGTGGGCATGCCTCTACCTGCGAACAGAGATTATTGGACCAAGTACTGCACAGCTAATATAGCATCTAGTCGTGATATTACTGTTGCTGGCATTCAACAGGTTTGCATCTGAGCTTAACCTGGATGAAGCCAACTCTCATAATTGTATTTTGGATGTGGGCTGAAGATGCAAGTGGTTCATGACATCTCTTTCTGTGTTATAGCCAGTGTTATAGCCAGTGTTACAGCCAGCACAGTACATGAGAAAATGGTCTGTAAAAATGTGTCAGATATTTACCTTAATTTTCTACTCCATGATTTTACCTTACTGCCATCTAAAGACAACTAACAGAAAATACACCGTACTTCAGACAGGAGAGATTTACTCTAACATGCTAGGAAGCAATGGCAGCCTTATCAATGCTTTTCTTTTACGAAGATTTTCTACACTTCCAGAAGATTTTCTAGATCGTACTTCTTAGAGAGAGGAAAAAAATGTCTGCTATCTCAGCTCACTGAATTTATGTCTGGTCCTTTGAGGCAAAGCTTATTAACTGTGAGTGTAACTCGTCCCTGTTTCCAGACAGATGATTAATTTTGATCTGGGGGCTTCTCAATACAGGCTGAAAGTAGCAGTTTCTACAGTGCATTGAGTCAGGTCAAAATTCACCTTCATCTGCAGGTGTAAGCTATTTCTGATACATCTCCCTGTTGATTCTCAAATACCAGTGCTGTCCTCTCTTGAACAGGCAGGTAACCGTGAAATCAAGCAAGTCATATGTAATTTTGGAAGACGTGTCTAACATTAACATTTTATTCTGGAAGTATTCTTCCTCTTTCATCAGTGGTTTTGGGTGAGGATAAAAACGTGATCATGAGCTGGGAAATGTCAACCCAAAACTTTTTCAATGTAGAGTATGTTTTTTTAGGGTTCTGGTTCCGGGCCAGTTACCTCCCAACCAGCCTGTGCATCAGGCCTGAGTGCTTCTCCAGGGGAGAGGGTAGCTGAGTACTGAAGGGAAATATTGTGTTTGATTAATGGAAACCATAAAATAAGATAGGACCAAATGGAATTTTCCATGAGACACAGCACAGTCTCGCGTGACTCTTACAGTCAATATGTTGCATCAGTTCACAAAATGGTAGGCTTTGGGATAAAAAAAAGATATCAATTACATTACGTTATGAACTCTGTGGAGGAAATGTACATGGCCATTTCATCACAAACAGACACTACTTGGAGAAAAGGGAGCAGAGGGTCCCTCAGGGGTAAGAGTAGTGCAGCATGAGTGTTACCAGTGCTGCACCACACACAGGTGGAAATATTTTCATTTATTTCTATAACAGATTAATTAGAGCCGAAACTATTTATGTGCTTGAGAATCTCCAAAATCCCTACCCTACCATTTCACAGCATCCAACAATAACCACAGTTTTCTGCAGTGGTGCAAAATCTGCTCATACTAAATAATTACAAAGGTTTGTGAAGCTGCTCATTCTCCTTTCCACTGCATTACAGCAGTATCACCTTTTTTATTTTGCTGCTCTTAGTCTTCTTGAGAAGTGAATCATCTGTTCTACCAAAGAGTGTTTGAATAAATTTAAGGACTGTTGTGTTTGCTGTACAGCTATTTTCGTACAAAGTTTAGACATTTGTGTAACAAGCTCTGCCTTTCATTTGAATGGCTCTCTTTATCAAAACAGATAAATATTCCTGATCTTTTGAATCCAAAATATTTTTCACATTCTCAGGAACAGGAATCTTTTTATTGCTTTTTAGTGAAAAAATATTCTATAAGCCTAATAAAGTGTACCATTTTTTTTCAAGAGTTATTAGGAATGGAAATTTCATAACAAGAACTGAAAAATACTCTTACACAAGAATGCGCTTTACAAGAAGAGTTCACCACGAGATGCATAGGCAAATTTACATGCCAGCCTTATTTTATTTGGAAACATCATAATTTCATGGACCTTTGATAGTAATTTTAAGAATATAATTAGTTTCCAAGACATCAATCCTACAAGATGTATTTGTTATCCTGAGCTAGGATGTCAATACCCCTAAGGAGCTCTGGCACTATTGCTGTCTAAATAGTGATTGGAATCGAGGACCATGGTTTCCATCCAGGCCTGAATTAATGTGGGTAGATTTGCTGAAGTGCTTGATCTGTGTAGTGCCTGGGAAATCTCCTTATTTCCCCTTTACGTGCCATCCTTTTTATGTATATAAACTTATCTAAGGTGTGGGTAACTTTTGATCTTTCTCATTGTAATGGTGGTGAATGAGATTCCTTTGGAGCCATCTGGTTCCTAATCTGGCAATAAGTTTCATGTAAAGCCTTAGAACCATGTTTCAGTTCTGTCAACATTAGTGAAGAGGACAAAGTGAATCCCAAGAGATTGTTGCCACCATGCACCCAGTATGAGTCAGTTATCTTTTCCATCATAAACTCCTTAACTTCTGCTCAGTTTCTTTTTCTTTTTGTAAGTACTCAAGTGAAAGACCAGACTGATTTTCAGCTTAAAAGTGAGGCTGGAATTCTGTTTTCTTTAGAAGCTTTTTGTCAATTAAGCTATTTAGGATTTATGGAATTAAACTAGGCTTATGGTCTTGTTTCTGTCAATGTTTGGTTAAGTTATCCAGCAAAGGGAAAGCATCTTGCTGGGTAAAGTGGAAGCCCATAGGTGACTAACACCTTCTGTTGGAGTATCACTGTTGTTCTGCTATTTTCTAGATAAATATCCACATTTTTTAAGAAACAAAGTTCAAAAAAAATTATCACTGAACATAATCATTTCCATGTCATTTCCATTTTCAGTAGAAAACAGACACCAAAACACAAAAACAGAAAGGCTTTTTGATACTTGCAGCAAAATAATTTTCTCATCAATTGTATTTTAGGAAACAAAGTAAATGGAACATGCCAAGTTTCAGCATTACATCATAGCCAGATCTAGAAATACCAGAATTATCAAAATGCTCTTTCATGTTTGGATAGTTCTTAGGATGAGATGAGAGTTACACTTTATTGCTACACAGACAGAAGACAGAAGTATTTGTTCCTACTCCATACAGAAAAGTAAATGTGAACTATTATTTTTATATTTGAGTTAATTGTTCTAAAGCAACTTCCAGAATACCTTCTTTCAGTGCTGCATTATTTGAAGATAGAAAAAACATAAAAGAGAAAAGAATATGAACTCTCATGAACGATATGAGAAAAAGATGTAAAATTTAGTATCTGAACAATGCAGGCATAGAGTGCTTGAATGTGTTATAAAGCGAGCAATGACTGAAGTAAATGACCATGTGATGTGAATGTGAGTCTACAGGGAAAACATCAAAAGGTGAGAAAAAGGAAAACAATGCAATTACAACATAAAGGATGGTGTATAGACAAAATGTGCTAGCCTGAATATGAAATGTGTTATGTGAATACCGTATTTGAGCTGATTCCTATAGTGCAGAGTGTTATGCTGTCATATGTCATCTGGGCTCCCTTTTCTGCTTATATTTACCATGCACATTAAATATTCAACTGCTTTTCACTGATGCATGCGGTAATGTTGGCCTTATGAGGAGCTTTCTTGTATTTCCCAGCTTAGACACATCAGATAACCTTATTGTCTTTGCATCCTAATGTTTTTGTACCTCATGTTGTGACACATATTAAATATGTTTCTTGCAATATCCTTTTAGAAGTTTTAGTTAAATCCTGTGTTTTGAATATAGACTAATAAAAAATAGCAAAGGATATTAAGGGGCTACTCTGCTCTGAAAAACAACTGTAAAAATGGCATTGTGACATTTCCAATGACTTCCAGAACAGAGCTGCTCATTTTACAGATCTAAAGATGTTTCCTCTTACCCCACATTTGACCTGGCACAGCAATAAAGCTGGGTTCTCTGGCTCCTACCATCAGCACTAATGATTCTGCCATTATGGGTGATCTACAACCATGTGAATGAATGAAAAAGTGTAAATTCTTTTTCTCTGCTCAGTTAGGCTGACCGTGCCAGTCTATTAAAAATAGTAAAAACTTACTTCAGTCAACAAAATAGCATTATTTTAATAACCTTTATCAGACTGTAATAAGTTTACCTATGCTGTGCAGTCTTTTTCTCTAAACAGTTGACATGATGAGGGTTTTCTCAAAGTAAGATACTTCAGAAAGTCAGAAAAAAACAGGGAAAACCCTTTATGCTTCCAGCAGCAGCCTTACAGAATGTATCTTATATATGACCAGACTGCTTATTGTCTACTGGAGAAGACAGAAGTCACGGTAGATACAAATGTGCTCACTTACTAAGATCAGTCTGATGCTCTCAATGGCTTGACCTGATCTTTCTGCGTGGAGTCATGGGCTGTTCAGCCACACCATGAGGCAGCCTTCATGTATGGCAAGACCTTCTCTGTTCACTCCCTGCAGGTTATGACAGCTGGCATAAGTTTTGTAGTGACCTGGGGCTCCTGTACATCCACAGCTGGTGCTGTAGAGGAGCAGTAGGTGAGTGGCTTGTCTGAAAATCAGGATGGTAGCGCTCCTCAGTTTCAGTTAACTTACCCAGCCTTACTTCTGAGGCTGGCAGCTGAATATTATTGACTTAGAGTTGTCAACATTGAGCACACAAGCTTAGGCTAAGAAGAAAAAATATTATCTTGCCTTAAAATAATTATATTTATGTATGAAATTTTTTTTTTTTTAATCTGTGTTGTATTTCTGCACTTCTGTGGCTCTTAAATTCTTCTCCAAGCTTGGGAGGGCTAGCAGCTTATCTGCTTTCATGCAGTCTGAAATCTTTATGTTGGAGCAGAAGCACCAGCCATCTAGGGGCAGAATTGTTTGTTCAGATTGAAAGAATTGACAATACTGCTACCTGAGTTCCACAAATGAACACAATCCAAAATATGAAAGTGTCCTAACCATCTGCAATAAGAAAGAGCATAAACTCAGGACAAGAGAAAAATCTATACTGAACAAAGTTCTTTCACCAAACACTCCTCCTTACAAGAGTGTAAACATTGCGATTTTTTTGTTCCTGTGTCCTGCATTTGAAGAAGCAGAATGCCAGTGCTGTCTCTTGCACTCCAACTCCTCATATTTGAGAAGTTTTCAGCTGAAAGGTGGAGGTGAAACTTCAGGTTTTTTTATTTTCAAATAATAACCTAAAACTCAAACTGTTTTGAAACCTCAAGACTCAAACGGATGAGAGTACTGGCTGAGAACTAGTGCAGTGTGAAAGCTAACCTGCCTGGCTGTATTTGCCATTATATTGCTCTATAGGTCTTGGAAATAAAATGTTTTTTGTATTTCTGTGCGCAATGGCAAGATAGAGGTACACAGGAGCAAGACAACCAGGAAAAGACACAGTGAGACTGCGGGAAAATGGTGTAGCTGTTATATTCCTGATGACCACATGTTTTAGTCAAATGATAATGATCCATTAATAGGCTCATAAGTATGAATATGTAAATAGCTGTGGAATGCATAATGAATTGCCAGGCATTAATTATTGTAATTAAGTATCATTTGCTACATTCATATTACTAACCCTTGCTGTTAATGAATACATTAGCTTATCGCTGTAGAGCAGATTCAATCAAAATTCTGTGTCTGTGCTATGGAAGCCTGAGAGAGTTTTATTCAATTTAGTTTCAATATTGAACATATCTTACATGCTTATCAGTGTATTTTTAACGACAATTAAATGTGAATCATAACCTCCAGTGCATGATGCTTGTCCTTGCACCCAGGAGAATGGAATGGTACCAGCTGGAAGAGGATATGAAAGAAACAATAGTGCACATCAGAGCACATAGGAGTAGCTCTCTTAAGTAAAGCTTTAATTCTGGGACATTAAATCTACCACCACTTTCAAGTTTCATGTATATTCATGTGAACAATAGGAGAGGGTGTGCTTTGTGAGGAAGTGCTGCCCCAAAGGTGTAGCTGATGAGAATGCTGAAGAAACAATATCAAAGTACAGACTGAGCTGTTCGCCGTTCGGTGCAGCTACGTGTCTGCCTTTTGCTAGCACAAGCAGAACACAGCGCTAGCAGGATGTGCTCCTGAGTCTAATGGAGCCTCAGGGCACTCCTGAAACACAAAATGAACAACCAAACTCTGCTTTTTTTCTTCATACTTTAGAGATCTGTTCCAGGTTATGGTAATCTAGGAAACTCAGACGGAAGACTTGGTGGAGGTTTTCTGTTGATTTTTAGGTTTTATTCTTAGAACCAGGCTTTGTGGTTCTTGAAGTAGAACAGTTTTCCTGTTTTGGGGGAGGATCACTAACTCGAGTCATAATTACGAAAGTTCAACTGCTAAAAGTTCATAGATAAAAGTGAAGTGCCCTCTGGGCTGAATGTCTGACTGTGTCCTGGTTTCAGCTGGAATAGGATTATTTTTCTCCCTAGAAGCTGGTACAGAGCTGTGTTTGACTTTAGTATGAGAATAACACACTAATATTTTAGTTGTTGCCAAGTAGCACTTAACCTTTTCAATCTCTCATGCTCTGCCAGTAAGGAGGGGCAGAGACAGGACACCTGACCCAAACTAGCCAAAGGGGTATTTCCAGGAAAAACGTTTGCAATGAAAGAACAAACCCCATTTCCTCAATGCCAGCTTGAAGCAGATTTTTTCCTAAATTTAGTTTTACCAGCATACTGTAGTCACATGCACTCTGTAAATTGAGTATTGGATGTAGTTTCTTAAAAATTAAATGTTCTGGGTGCAAGAGAATACAAATAAGCATACAACATGAAGGTTATTTTCAAATTCAGAAACATCTCTTTGTACTTAAAAATGTGATAGGATATTGCTGGCAGAGTACGAATTGTATTAGAGCATCTGCAGAGGAGAATCAGTCAGAGCTTGATTTTTAAGGGTCAGAAATAGGAACTGTGGTCAACAAGGCAAATCTGTTGTTCTCTGTGTATATTGCCTCAGTGAAATACCTTGTATGTATTTACCAATCACATTAAAGAATACACTTTCATTCATCCCACAGCTGATGCAAATCCCTTTGCTCTTCTCTTCCAGTACTTCCACCACTGCTGTCTTTCCCCTCTGTTCAGATATCTTAACTCTACCTCAAGCCCTAACACTGTTACTTCTCATTAGTGGTATTTCTGAATGACAGTCACTGGCATCTGAAAAATAATTTGAATCATAGTATCAAAATATAGAGCAATCCATTACAGATAGTATTCATCATCACAAGCTGTATCTCCAAAACTCAACACCTTCCTTGTTTGTTTTCTTTCATTTGCATGTCTTCTATCCCTCTAATTCTGAGCATTCATCTGACATTTGTTTGTTTAATTTTTAACCTTTTAAACTACAAATATCAGGTCTGTTCTCCACTGGGTATGCTGGAAGACGTATGCATGGGACAGGTCCAACCTATGGACTATGATAGCTCAATGGAAAGAGATGACCCATCAACATGCCATCAGAGACCTCGTAACATTTGAGTTTTCTAAGTATTAACAGTGTGCTAGGAGGAACTGAGTAATAAGAGTAACTTTAAGCCACGTGGATAAAACCCCTCCCTCTCTGAATTGTTGGTCTGGGGGCTTGTTTATTTAGTTGTGTTCTGTAAGGTACCAAGAGCTACCCAGCAGAGGTAACAACCCTGAACGGGTAATACAGTATTGAAGCCAAAGTGGTTAAATGGCTGAACAGCTTCATTGGGAAGCAACTGCATGGCCCCGCACCCTCAGCATTCTTGGAGAATACATTAGAAAGACACAGTTAGTTTTTGTGTGATGTAGCTGTGAAGTGCAAATGTTCAGAAAGCATGGAACACTTAAAGCAAATGAATAGAGTAATTAGCAGAAAATGAGGAGCAGACATAAAGGACAAAGGCAAAAGGTTTATTTTGTGTATAAAGGTAGGAAAGTTATGTACACATGCACAATGTAGTTGAGAATACACAAGTACAAAGAGGAAATGAGCAACATTTCAGAAGCCAGGGAATTTTTCATGGTGACAAGGCATTAGAGAATAGAAATAATTCAATTTTAGGTGTATATGCATTTGAAGAAATGGTGAACTGGTGCTCTGCTTATATATTCTAAATTAATAACTTCCATATTGCTGTAAATACATAGAAAACCTGTATTTAATATTGTATATACTCTCTTATATCAAGTTTCTAGTATTGAAGAGAAAAAGTTTTGGAATCTCTGTACAGATTTATTCTTGGCTTTTCATTTTATATATATTGCTATAGTATGTGTCAGACATACTGTTATTACATGTATTGCTTTCTAACTTCCTTCAATGTGAATACCAGGAAAAAAGTTTGCTTATTGTACTAAATCCTGTAGTGTATATTCTGTAATGTACGTAAGAGTTCAATTTACTTATGAGAGCTGAACTAAACCCAGTAGAAAAATAAAGCAAACAACCCAAACAAACTTCATTGTGATTTTTCTCACTTTAAATTTGTAAACAAAAACTTGCTTTAAACAGCTTTGATTTGTAACATGTTTTTTCATTTGAATTTTCAAACATTCATATTTATTTGCTTTTAGTTAGCATTCCAAAATGATGTGATAGTTTTCATTTCAAATTATTCATGCTTAGATTTGTCACTGTTCATTTCAATAATACCGAACCAAGTAACATTTTTAGCTGCAATTAAATGAAAGGTACAGTTTGGAATAAAATTTCCAACATAATCTGTTGTTTATTATTTTAAATTCCTCCATATGAAAGAAAATTGACTTTTTAACTCAGAACAAGGTTAATGACAGTTTTTTTTGTCTTTGGTATTTTAAATCAAAATGCAAACATTTCACATAGAAATATTGATTTCATTAAAAAAATATTTTCCTCCAATATTGTAGATTTGATCATATTACTTTATCTGGAGTAAAAAGCATTTTTACAAACCTATATTTTTATTGGGGTGGGGGAAAGGCTGTTAAATTTTAATTTCTTGTCTTTGCCTGTGTTATATAAATCACAATATTACATAGGATTCCTAGTAATTAAGATAACTAAGCTCTACATCTGGTAGGATATAGAGTTTTGTTACTGACACTGCTACATTAATCTCATCTCCAGTGCTGGAACTTGCATTCCCTCGTGTTTTTTGATTTCTCACCAAGAGGAGAGGAACTTTTAGCTGAATGATTATTGCTTAGTTGGTTGGTTTTTTAAATATGAAATTAATAAGAAAATTACCCCAATCACTTTTCTGGTATGATTAAGACAGCAAAGAAATTATACTTTTGTAATACAATTATTATAAGTAAATATATTGTACTTAAGTTTTCATACTAAGGCAGGTGCTTAAGACAGAAATATGTGGCATATCACAGGGATGAATCACAGGTTTTTTCCACAAATATGCAAAAATGTATTTGTTTTTGTCAGGTTTGAAGAGGGGAAACTAATATCAGTGACCTCAAAGACTTCTTCAATAGATCAGCTCCTCTCCCTGGAGTCATAAAAACCTCATTGTTAGTGTTAGTTAGTCTATCCTCTAACTCACTCTGCTATATGCCGTATCAATAATAAAACACAACTTTATACATGGTTATCTTTTGTATCATCACTCAAGGACACTAGAAGAGTACAGAATCTACACAAATATGATCACGAATGCCCAAAGAAATGGATGCTCCATTCCTAAATAGGTTTTGCTTTAAACAATTGTTCAGAAAAACAGAACCTTAGTTTTCACTATTGTTTTGTGCAATGTATTTCAGTTGTGTCTACACTCTTCAAAGGCAACTACTCAGATGTTTTGCTGTAATTTTTTTTTTGCTAAACCTCCTGATATTCCTAATTTTCAGGCCCCTTATTTTCATTCTTTAAAGAATCCATGGACAACCAATCCACTGATTGGTCCACCCTGATTGCTTCCTAAGAAAGCAAAATCCCATATTTTTGTCTGATGACACTCATATTTATTGATGGAGAGCATAGAGTTACTTGAAGTTGTACAAATCTTAGAACAAAAAAAAATCTATGTTTTTAAGGTCTGATGTACTTACTGGGCCATTCTTGAAAGAAGAGTCATGGTGAAAATTAAGAAGGCTGTATTTTAACTCAATATTACACATTGGAGGTGTACAAGCTACTGGAGCAGAGGTTCAGGATTAGTAATACCAGTGCAGGGTTGCCACTAATTCAAATGGGTGTGAAGTGTCCTCCCATGTTTCCAATTGTTGATCCAAACCATTATCTAATTATCCAAAAATATCCTATATTAATTCACAGATGTGAGACTTAACTACGAAGGAAACAACAATGAATGTGTTATGTGATGCAAAGATGAGTTACCATCTGTAAGATTTAATGGTAAAATTTCCCTTTTCGAAGGCAGTGGGTCTTTGCCACTCATTGCAGTAGGGTTTGAATGTCACAAACAGTAAACTTACAGTTCTTGTTAGCATGTATTGCCTTTTGGCGTGTACCACTGTTGTCCACTGGCAGTGTGTATGTGGTGAAATGCTCTGGTTAAGGGGAGATGAAACATTTTCTAGCATATTTTCTAAAAGTAAGTGAAAGAACTAAACCAGATCCAAAGCAATTCATAGAAAATCATTCAAAGATACATAAAACAAGTTTTAAAACTCTGATTTTTGTATTGCTTTGCTAAGCCATTTGGCCAAGGCATCTTTTGCTGCACGAAAATACAAAGGTTTCGATTGCTTAATAGTCTTCCTGATCACCCCACTCGACTGCTGGATCATCATCCATTCGTAGAATGAGATAAGAAAGAAGCTGAAAGAGATTCTGCCACAACAGTAAAGAGACAAAAAAGGAGAGGTCGCTTACATCTATCTCACAGCGGTCTCCAGCATAGTTCACATCACAGAGGCAGTGAAACTTGTTGAGAAGGTTCTGGCAGAGGCCTCCGTTCAGACACGGGTCGGAGCTGCACTCATCAATGTCCTTTTCACACCTAGAGTAAAGATTGCAAATAGTGAGCATCTGAAATCACAAATCAAATGTATTGGATAAGTATATTTTTAATTCAGAAGCTTTAGGGGCAAGGAAGAGGAAGATGTTCTATTTGAAATCTGTGGCATATGTCCACGTGTTTATGATTTTACTAATTACCTGGTTAGCCACACGCAAATACTGAGCTTCTTGTATTATTTTCAGGCACAGACAGTTAAGTCAGAAATTTCATTTCTGTAAAGCATTTTACGGTTAATGGTGCTTATCCAGGTGAAATGAAAGTCGGTGTGTGACTTTAGACCTAGATCTGGCACAAGTCCTGCTTACAGCTTGCTTATCCATTTTGGTTGTTCTGGGAACCTGAGGGCACATTTTCCTTCTCAGTAGTCTGGATGTAAGTCAAACAAATGCTTGTTTTTTTTCGCAGCTGAAATTTTTCCCAGGGAATATTCACCTGCCATTTCTCTTCCTCATTTTTTTCTCCTTGATTTAAAATGCCAGTAGACCCCAGCAGAATCTCCTATCCGGTCTCTTTGAAATCATGCCCAAGAATGGTAAGAATGGTTCAGAACAGGGTTTCACAAGCTTAAGTATGCATCATTGCATGTTTTTGAGTTAATTCTGATGATAAAGGAAATTTAAGTTCTCATAATTTCTCAAGGCAGCCAATCAAATATTAATAAGGAATTTGTGAGATGATTGCCTGAAAACTAGTAGTGATTTGGATATTTTCTGCTCTGATGATGTTCCCTTTTAATTCTCTGATCCTTTTTTTTTTTTTTTTTTTGAATAATGGTAACAGTTAATCCTATTTTTTCCAGATAAAAAAGCAGGTTTAATCTTGAGGAAGAATGTGAGATTCTCTTTCTGAATTACAAGGAATTGCTTTCTCCAATCATATTCACAACCATGCAATACACTTTCAATGTTGCATTAGAGAAGAGCAGTTCTTTATATTAAACACTTTTATCTAATTTTATTTATTAAAATCTAAAATCACTTCAACAATTTTCTGTCAGTGGTAAATTATATTCATGTAATTCAAAAAGCTAAATTAAAGTACTTTTCCAATGTATAAAAAATTCTATACCTCTTTTTATGAGTATTAATCTTTCCACATTTCCCTTTCCATCTGTTAGTAAGTTCATTGAACGCCTTTTGTAATCCCAATTCATTGACATAGATATAGTTTTCTCTATACTGTGCATCAATGGCTTTCTGGGGGATGAAATATTGTCTTGAAGGAAAATACCTGTTTTATCAATCTGATACATAAATATACAAAGGATTTGGTTTAATTTTCTTATTAGCTGGTATATTTGACTTTGTTCTGAAAAAAAGGACTGAAATTTTCTTGTTTGATATACTATGATCTGTAAGCACAGAAGTACTACTGGTACATGGTTTGACATCCTGGAGGAAAAGAGGACAAATAGTCAATTTTAGACACTGGAGAAGAATGCCTTTCTGCAATAGTCAGTTAAAGCACAGCATGCTCGGTACAAAGCTGCTGTTCAATGTGAGAATCATGGGAACCATAAAATAGAGAATATTGCCAGCCAGTGGGATGGATGTAAGGAAAGCTCATTCCCAAAGCTGTAATTAGCAAGTTGCCTGGCAGGCGAAGGAAGGACAAAGTACTTTCCTTCTACCTTGTACTCTCAAGAAGCATACACACCAGAGAAGGGTCTAAGAATATGCTTTTACTTTTTTATATTTTATTTGCTTTGATTTTCCCACCTTATTTTTTTAAGACTGTGAGGTGGTGAGTTAAGTGGTGCAATACATTTTGACACACCTGCCAACTGCACTATGCATTGAGTGGGAATTTTCATTTCGTTTATCTTTTATAGCTTACTGTGCCATTCCCACAAAATCAGTGGGTTTGGGAGAGAAACCTTTTGCTGAAAACTTTGTGTTTGCAGAGCCAGCATCGCTTGGTCCTGTTGAACTTTTGGACCTTATACTCCGATGTAATGCTGATTTCACTAAGAGGACATGTGGTATTACTCTCCAAGAAGGTGCCCTTACCTGTTCAAACTATATTGTTACTGGGACAATGTCTTCCTGTGTTTCTACAGCACCTAATGTCCTGAGGCTGTCGGACCTCCCTACTTCAGGGCTGATCATAGAACATTATCAAATGGTGAGCATGAATTGCGACAATATGATACAAGATACAAATTTCACTGTGAGGAATACCCCTCTGTCTCACACTAAACTGTAACATGTAAAAAGTATTTATTCTTATCATAATAATTCTGTTTTCATCCTTCAGTGTTGAGTAAGAAAGTAATAAGCTTCAATATGACCAGGTATTTCATCTCATACAACCCTTGTGAAAGAATATGTTCACAACATGTATATGTGAAAAAGAAACAGCTTTGCATATTTGTGTGTTAGTGTATTGTATCTGATTTTTATTTATGAGCAAAGTATGTGTCCCCACCTATGGAAAGATAACATTCTAGCTTGTCACAAACAAGCATTGGCATGAATTGTCACCAACAGAATTGGCATGGAAGTCAAAAAACACGTATGTTTTTAACAGAAGCAACCGTAAAATGTTGCCTAAGAAATAATATCAGTAACTGGAGTTAGTGGTGCTGTGTTGGATTGATTCTTGCTGCATTGATTTGTCTTTTTTTTCTAAGTAAGACCCTCAAAGTCATTTAAGCAAGGAACCGCTGACTTAAACAACTGCTTTGTCTGTATTTCTGCAGGAGATCAAAACCTCCATGGCCATTACCCTCTGGACCCCTCTGGAACAGCTTTTGGAAGAATTGCTCCAAAGAGACCTGCTGAGCGTCTCACCGTTCTCCAGCAAATCCCGGCAGGCATACACAGGTCAACTCGCCACTGAGATCAGTGCAGTTGCCGTAGTTGAAACATGTGAGGTTTCTCTCTTCATTCCCACAAACGGTATATGGTAATCTTCTGTATCTAGGTAAGGAAAAAGGCAATGGCAGTTATTTGCACTTTCCTCATTTCTGTGTATCTCGTGCTCTCTCAGCTTTTCACTTGACTCTAATCCAATTCTTTGGTGGAAAATATTTAGATCTACCTTATAAATTTGTTATTTAAGTGCAGAATCCAGTTCTGTTAGTCTCCAAATAGAGGGAGCAGTGCTTCTGCTGGCAAGTACTATTCAATACCAATGGGAAAGGCATTATGTTTTACCTGTATATGAACACAAAGTTTCAGGGGATGCACATTCTCAGTGCCTCCTTGTGTGTCCTCTTGGAAAGGAAATGCCGCATCTGTTAGCATTGACACGCCTGGAGCCTGGGGCACTCGGCGTGCTCACGGCGAGCGGTAGGCAGCAACTGAACCAGGGAAGCAATGCTGTTACTGGTTGGGGTATTGACCAAAGGAAAGACGGCAGGAACGGAGGTTTAAAACTCACAAAACCCTCTTTGCTTAACTTTAATTTGTTGAATTTGGTTTTCCTTTTCCAAATATTTACTGGCAACCTAATGATTCTTTTCTAGGAAAAAAGGGTAACACTACCCACATTACTGACATGCCTCTGTGTGAAAAGTGGACAGCTTAGAGTACTTCAAAAGACAGAATTAGCATACAAGATATAGCATATCAGGCCAATATAAGGTATCTTCAAATCTCAGGATGTCCTCACTACCCAAAAAAAGTGACAAAAAAAAAAATTGACGATTGTGTAATTATAGCCTAAAAGAATGTGGTTGGGCAGCATGAAGACAATTGTCTGTTTGCACCCATGAAGCTGCATCAGACTGGGTATGTTAGAGTCCTTTGGAGGAAGGAGAAGGGGTTTTCCTTCTCTGAGAGCAACAGGACATGCTCAGAAGGGAGATGTTTATTGTGTGCGGAGAAGGGCAATTAAGGAAGAGGCAGACCACAGAACAGCTGCAGCCTTTACAGAGTTGTGTCTGAGAAGATTAGGAAACAGATATATGAGGAGTCTCAGAAGTGATGTCAATAGTGGGCTTTGTGGTGTCTGCAGTCACCACCGCTGCTGGGCTGGGAGAGCAAGCTTGGAGGAAAAGACCCACCTACCAAAGATACAGTGGGTGGTGAGAAAAACTTCTCTACAAGCCCTTGTTATTTTCTTTTACCCACCAACTCCGAATTTCTCTACTTACAGTTCTAGAGATCTATTACTGTAATATAGTTTAGAGATTCAAAACCCTTAAAATCTTCATTTCTAAGGGATGTGTCTCTGAGCTCTGGTAGACTTGTAATCCTGTCATCAGAGTCTGTAGAACCCAGGCTGGCAGTAGAGCTGGGCAGCAGAGCTGTGCCTTGTTTCTTATCTCCTTCCCTCATCGGTCTCTGCCTGAGCTGCCAGCTCTCCACTGCCTCAGCCCACACCTAATTGATCTGTACAGCTTTCTGTACTGCAGACTCTTAATACGTTAATTTTGCAGCCATGATTAATATATAGAGAAGCATAACATCTGTGTTTAAAATGGAGACATCAGTGATGCAATTAACCTTCAGAAGAGACCTGGCAAAATCATGTGGATGTGCCTTCTTTATAGTACCTGCAAAATTTTCCTGTGAAGTTACCAGCACACAGGCAAGAATATCCATTAATCCCATCAATGCAAGTGGCCCCATTTGCACACTGGTGGCCACGGCAGTTGTCTATGTCTTCTTCACAATTCACCCCTGTGTAACCAGGTTCACAACTGCACTCATAGGAGGAGACCCTGTCAGTGCAGTTTCCATGAATGCAGGGGTTTGAAGAGCATTCATCTATGTTGACTTCGCAATGGGTGCCAGTCCATCCTTTTGAACATACGCAGCGGTAGGAAGAATAGAACTCTTCACATAGCCCCTCATGCATACAGGGATTTGAGCTGCAGACATCTACTTGCAAACAGCCAGTAAGAGCAGGGTTTGCGGATATTTTGAGAAATTGCTCCTCTTGAGGTTTTTTTGTAGGGATGTCAGCATTTTCAAAGTATGAGAGATAAATGCCACTGATTTCTATGGTGCTCATACATCCTCGCAGCCCATCCAGACTGTCAAAAGCCTTGTCAGCCACATAGATGTCTGTCTCTTCTCTCAAAAAGTTGAGGCTTCCTGCAGCAGTTGTACTAGTTGCAGTGTCTTTCTTGTTGTCTATATCAAGGTGCCATCTAGAGGACTGGGACAGGGGCTCTACCATAGAGACCACCACTTGATGCCATTTCCCATCACTCACAGGCAGCGAACTAGCAAGGGTCAGCTTATAAAAGCTGTTGCCGCTTTGCAATTGAAAGAGTAATTTGGAGTTGCGGATGCTGATGGTAACAAACTCTGGCTCCTTCTCTGCATACAGCAGTATCACATCAGTGTCCCTAGTTCGAAAGCCAAATACGATATTGGTGAGGTCTCTGCTGATTTTCCCATTGCTTCTGTAAAATATCGCACTGCTTCTGCCACTAAACACTGCATTAGCAAGACCTGTGCAAAGATAATAATTGAGACATCAGGCCACCTTTAAACCTATACATGTGGAACAGTATCTCTTCAATGCCCTGTATTCCCTGACTTGTAAGTTCTTTTGGGTTTGCTGAAAAGCAGTCAAATTCCACAAGTGTATCAGTTTATCCTTGTCTGCCCCTTATGGCTATAGAAATTACAGAGCAGTGCAAGATATACTGATATCAGAAGTGTGCTGCTTTGCATCATCTGAAGTTATATTCTAAAGGTATAACTCTACGTTCATATTACCTTTCTTTTTCCTTATTAGACAAAGAGAAGGAGATGATCATAACTGCATACATCTCACAGCTGGGGCTGGGAGGGTATTTCAAAACAAGAAATGTCATTTTGGGTTTGTTCCCTAGTTTTGTACAGCAAGTTATTGCCCATGACAGATCTGAATGGGGTGAACCTTTGTTCTCAATTTCTGTTTTCTTAGGTAAAGCATTAAAGAGGTTGTAAAAAAGTGTTTTATTAGATCCCAATCTACTCTCACTGGTGATGAATTTAATTGAAGTCAGTTGACAAAAAGTCCCTTTAAAATCAATGTGAGAAGAGTCGTGCATGTAACGTTTAAAACCAGCTTCTCCTGCTGCATGTGTACTGCCACGGCCCTGCTGATGGAACAGAACCTGTGTTGGCTGGGCTGGGAGGGCAGCAGAACACTCAGCTTGCACTGCTGTGAGTGAAAATTGATGGGTAACATTGTGGCAGGTTTATGGATGTCTTCACAAAGGTATTTGACATCTTTCATTAGCATGTTTTCTGCTAAAATGCACTAACTCGCTGGGCTGTAAATTTGCACATTCTGAGATTTATGAGGATTATCGATAGGGAGGAGGGACAGGAAGGAATGTCTTGTCCATTCTTCAGACAAATTTAGCTTTGTAAGATCCTAGCACTGAGATAAGGTGGGTTTCTGATCTATCTGTGGGCTCAGAGATAGATCAGATGTAAATCTGGATGAAAAGAACCCCTGGGAATCACAGTAAGAAATTATTAACTGTATATCCTGGTACTGAGGCAGCAGAGGTGTAACCACACTGCCTTGTGCATCAAATACGTGCCTTTCTCATAGCAAAAGTTTCCTCAGAGGAAACCCCACTAAAAATGAAAGTCAGAACTTTTATTTCTGATCTTTTTAATGTCTCAGAAAGCTGAGAGTTTCAAGCTCATAATTCTAAAATATTCCTGTAGAACTCATTACTAAATCCTGAGCACAGCAAGCTGTCTGGGTGTGCTTCTACTCTCAGTTGTGACACTGGGAATACAGATTTGCTATCAGTTACTGTTCCTCACATCCGCTTCCTGTATTCACCTTTTCTCTTATTTATGGAGTGTGTGTTTTCCTACTGGGCTTGCTAATCATAGCCATCTAGGTTCAACTAGAGCCACAAGTGTCTAAAAAACAGCTCTTTGTCTTAATTTAAAATGGTACCCAGAGCATAACACAGCAGGCTGGCAGAGAAGTCACTGGCCAGCAAAACTCCTATATTTTTCATTTACCCTGTGTTGTACAACAAGTCTATGCTGTAATAAAGAAAACTTAAAAATA
This sequence comes from Neopsephotus bourkii, assembly GCF_033783945.1. NCBI lineage: Eukaryota > Metazoa > Chordata > Aves > Psittaciformes > Psittacidae > Neopsephotus > Neopsephotus bourkii. The sequence continues at coordinate 12,035,295 of NW_026902242.1, read as the reverse complement.
CAGCTCTGTAGTGCAGTTCTTTTTGAATATTTATTAGGGAAACTCCCTACTATTGCCACATAAACCAGCACAAAAATCGAAACGTGATCTAACAGTGTACATTACCTTGATTTTAGCAAAAGGAAAAGGTTCAGATACTTCTCACTTTGCTGTCTGTGCGTGTTTATGTTCTACTGTAATAGGCAATAGTAAAGTTTATGAGATAACTTATTTGGATATTAGCATGAAAGCCGTCTATTAGAGAAGGTGTAATTATTTTAATTTCAGTTATAAATTTCAACAAGTGGTGCAATGCTGATTCTAACAATCTCAACAAAAATAGCACCCTATTGGTCTGTCAGCAAATTGTCTATGATAGAAAGCTTTTGTTGACCAACCTTCTCATTCCTAAGAGTCAGGCATTCTAACAGCTTCCACCAGATTGTGTGTGTATTTATCTTCTTCGCAGCATCATTAGGGCTCTCTTTGATAGCAAAAAGAAAAAATATTGCTTCAAAATCCTTACTTGCTTTTTAAATTCCACTCCAGGGTGGGAAGGAGAAGGAAAGTGGAAAGAGAAATGCAGGGTGGCTAACGTTCTTAAAGACAGCTAATGGCCATCAGTTTTTAAATAGACTGCTTGGTGTGCAGGTACTTCTTAGGAAGTTACTAGTTGAATAACTGTAGTGTTGGTATTAAGGTGACTTCCTTCAAAGATATTTAACTTTTAAGAAAACCAAATGATGCAATGTATGTCATATAGCTTATCTTTTCAGAATGTTGGACAACATTCTAAGGTTAATCCAACACTGAATGTCCTCTTATCTCTTTACAGTGGAAGTATGAGGGGTACACTTACACTCTGGCAACGCTTTGATCTATTGTACAACCTCAACAAGTTGTGCTGAATAAGTCAAAAGCAAAGGTCTTGTAAACATCAGTGTCTGTGTCAGGGGTTCTGGTTGAAAATTCTGTATTTGGTAGGGCAGACTCTTCCTGCTAATGTTACTTAGAATAGACATAATTATTATTTTAATACAGAAATAACATTTGAATGAACCTTAAAGGCAGTGAATTTTGAGTTTAAGGAAATGATGAAAATTTCTATAGTTTCTAATCTCCAAAGTTTACAGGAATAACTGAAATGTACCTACATTCAAATCCCTGGTGTACCAGCTGGCATTGTGCTTCATGAGGACAGGACCCAAGCTCACACCACTTAATTTCCTCGCATGCCTTCCCCACTGTGTAAGGGGGACACGTGCAAGTAAAGTCATCCCAGATTGAATAGCACACACCACCGTTGTGGCAAGGGTTGGACTATGGAGAAAGAGAAGAGACAACCTAAGTGTGAATAAAAGCTGGTGGACTCTGAACTCTAAGGTCGAGGGACTGTTTGGCAAAAGGGAGGTTTCTGGTTATTTCAGACAGAAAGTGACAAAGACCAGCACTATGACAGCACAGCATGTTCAACTGGTGAAAATGGTATTTCAACCTTAAAATATTTTAATTCTCCCCTATGCAAATACATTCTGCTGCTGATATTCATCATATGTAGCATAACTTAACAAAATCTGCTCTTTCTAACATTTCTATGTATTTTCCTAAGAAGTCATTATCATCAAATAATGTATGGGAATGTACAAAAAATTAAAGGGAATCCCCCATTTTAAACACGTGAAAGTGCTCTGAAAGATGTAATTCTTACCTTGCAGAGGTTGTCACTAGTGCAGCCTTGGGTGACATTGATAAGAGTTCGATTGATAGCAGAATTCAATGGATTGGTGATGGGGAAGAATTCCAGTGGGTGGTTATTCACTCTTACATCTTGAATGCAACCTTTGAAATACCTGCCATTTTCATCAGTTTCTTTGTTATCTGGTAGGCCTCCAATGTAAAGAATATCCTTACTTTGGATGGTTAGGAGTGGAGTAGAAATAAAGCCTAGGTATTGAGAGGACTGGAACAATTCCACCTTATTTGGTTCTATTTTTAATGTTATTAAGTAAAAGTTTCCATCATTCATAGAGTGTTTCCCTAATAACTTAGTGGAATTTAGAACTAGTACTGTCAGTTTCCCACCTTCTAAGTAGACTCTTGCGTAGAGGTAAGTACTGTTTCTCAAAGCCAGTAGCAAGCCAGAAGATTTGCGTGTTCGGACAAACATTGATATGTTCAACTTTTCATTCTGAGTGGCATCAACAGGAAAAGCAGCATAGCCCGAGGAGTCTTCAGATCCAAACCGGCCTGGAATGTACTCTTGAGGTTAGAGATATGGGAAAAGATTAAAAAAAGAGAGAGAAGGTAGAAAAATAAATTCATTAGGGCTAAATGACAAGAAAGCCAATGATCAAACAGCTACTTGATAGTATTTACGTATGGTACTAAGATGTGCTGTTATTTATGGATGAATAAAGACTTGATCCAGCTGTAAATAGCTTCTATTTCGAAATTCCTCTTGGCTTCCATGGCTGTAGCATTAAGCCCCAGTACCAGACCAGATGTTATATTATTGGGCATATTTTTCCCCTTTATCATGCTCTGTGTAATGCTGTGTTTTCAAATGGCTAAACAAGGACAGATTTCTACAGTTTCCTGAGTTGATCCTCAGAAAGATCATTTTGAAAAGAACCTAGCTGCTTTGATCCTCTGGTGACCATGGAAGTTAATGTAATTCTGGAACATTGTGCTATCTTTTGCACTGATTTCGATCATAGAAATATCCCAAAGCTTCTCAGCAAACCCTTCATGTGTGAAACCTCCAAATAGGGCACCTATTTGGTGCTGCATAGGCGCCCCAGTTCTTTAACAGACTTTCTGTTGCTGAGGCGCAACACGTTCTTGTATACATCAACTTGCATCTAGTTGTGAATCCTGCTCAGTCCTATGAGTGCTCATCATGCTGTGGTGTTGAGGGGGAAAAATGATCCAGGATTGAGTACGTTTTATTTTTTTTCTTTCTTTTTGTGCTTATCAATTAAAAGGATTAAACCAAAACCATCTGTCTCTCTCCCTTGCTCTTTATTTTCAGTAATGATTTTCAGACTTGCAAGGATACAAAATATGTAGCCAAACCAGTATTTTATTCTGATGAATCATCTCGTTAAAGCACAACAAAGTTTTCTATTTTTACACTCTAAGTTTCGTGATCTTGTCCTCAACATTACAGACTTCCTGCCTAAACACTTTCAAAAGCTATTTTTAATGTCTCAAATTCATAGAAAGAATAATCCAAACTTTTTCTTAAATGCTCACATAGCTAAAGAGTCAATTCTCTTTTGTGCAGTAAAACTCCTAGAGCGAGACCTCATAGGCCAAGTTTCTGCCTGCAGCACTGCTTTTTTTATGACTACATTAAAAAACCCAATGAAAATAGGGGACTGACTGTGAAGCCCCAACAGACCCTTAATAACCACACTGCACTACTATGCGGCATGGTAACATTATTTAGCAACAAGAATAGATCCCTTACTTGTTCCTAAACAGACAATTTCTTAAATACATTAAATACGAAACATTGTGATTCTATGAATAAGACTACCTATATATCTACATCTGCTTGTTAAAACTCTGGTATGTAGAAATAATTATTTGTTGAAATGAGTGTTTTGAGGCATTAAATCTCAGAGAACTTCTATCTTCTCTGTAGGGTGTACTAGAGACCGAGACGTTTTTCCATGAGGGTAAAAAGAAAACTGCTGCTGGAATGAAGATTACACATTTGCAGTATTAGAAGGAAGCATTAATCTTAAAAAAGGTATTTCATGTTTACAATTACTTCGTTACAGTTCTCTCTATTTATAAAAATACACGTATATATATATACACATCATTCTGATCTTCTCTTTGATGAGATGGCTAGCATCACCTTGGTCAATATTAACCTCTTGGGTCACAACATCTGGATGTTGATCAAAATGAGTCAACATCTGTTTGTTATTTTGTATATGTACAGAAAATATTGCCTCTTGTCAATTAAATACTTGGCAGCAACTTTTCTTCAAAAAGACACTAGCATTTCTTATGTTATCCTTTACTGCAAGTCCCCCCCACTCTGCCTTTTAAGAAACCTGCCACGGTCTTTTAAATGTGGCATATATCTAGACCCTATGTATCAAAATGGCATGGTGCCATGATTTGCAAGGAATATTGTGGTCAGCAGGAAAAAAAAAGTAAAAATTCATGCTTTCTAATCATTCTCAACAGTTCTGATGCCAGTATAAGCCTCTCCTGGCCCTGACTGGTTTTAATTTTGCTTCATATAAGGAGGCAAACATATTTACCAGATGTTGTCCTATGCTCCAAAGTTGCCTTCCAAATCTTAGGGTAAATTACAGCTAGACTTCAAAGAAGTCTGTTACAATTACCTCTCAGACTTTGTCATTTCGTAATAAAACCAAGAAGAAAAACTATTGAAAAGTATTGATAACTATTACAAAATGAAATTGTATTTTAACAATTTGAAATGTATTTCAAGCTACAGCTTTCTGCAGCAATGCATTCAATAAAATCCTAAGGCCAGTCATTCAGATGATGTAAATCAATGTAGCTTCACTGGCGACAGAGCAGCCATGACGATTTACACCAGTTTATGGATGTATGGATTAGAATGGATCTGTCCATTCTAATCTGACCATGGCTCTGCTGTTGCACTTTATTTTTTCCAGTCCACTTGGCAAATATGTATACACAAATATATGTAAGTATGCATATTTGTGTGCATGGATGCACTTCTTCTTCCCAAAACACTGTTATGATAGACCATGTGTGCATGGTTAGCAAGGGGGCAGAGATGGAAGCAGAGGCAAGGATGCTGTGTGCAAGGCTTATTTCTGTGGAGTTTTCTCCAACAAAACTGCTTGTTTGAAATCCCTAAAACTTATGCCAGGGAAGTATTGCAGAATGCGCCCCAAAATGTTCCTTAGGGATGCTGTACTTACAGCTCCAGAGGGTTTCACACAACAGATGCAGTATAGCAGGGAACTAGGCAGGGACCTCCTGTTGTCCTTCCAATTTGCCTCAGCCTGCACTTGGAAAGATCATTTGTAGCAGGGAAAATGCTAAGGGCATCTGCAGCTTTTGTATTCCTGCCTGTCACTGCCAAAGATGCTGTTTGCTGAGATGTGCTCTTTCGTTTGCTGAGACACGAGCAGGTTTTCCTCTGGTCACCAAGCAGCTATCTGGTAATGGCTGCCTTTGTCAGTGATTCTTCAGAGCTGCCTTGGGAATGCCCGAAAGATGAATGGGCCCTGTTTGCAGCCTCTGAAGCCCTGCCTTCTCCTTGGGCTAATCAGATTAAGTTAATAGTATAATCTCTTAATTTTTTTTTAAATGGAATCACTCTTTTTTTAACTTGCAGTGCTTCTGCTTGCCTTTCATTGCCTTAAATGAGTTTCTTTATGAAAGCCTAGAGAGCTCAAGGATAAAATTTGCAGAGAATGCTTTGAAAGTAAGACTTAAACTCCAAATGACTTAGTTGCTTTCTAAATTATACTTGGGGTACATAACCTATAGCGAACTATGGTTTTCCAGTTTATGCCGTGCTAAGAGCTCTAAGATTTTAAAGCTGGATGAGTGGAATCCAACAGTTTAGCTTGACTTTTTTTGTCAGGCTGAAAAATAACTAGAAAATACTGCAAGTGTGCTACTACTAACTTCTGGCACTTGCTTACCAGCTGACATCAAGCTCCAGAAATCCTAAGGGTTGTGCTGTTTCATCACCATGGTAACAGGATTGTTTATAATAACTTTTTCAATAACCATTAAAACACAAATGCCCACAGCATTTTCTTACCTGTTGTGCAGCTTGGCCCTGTGTACGGCCGGTAGCAATCACAGTGGTAGCTCAGCCACAAGTTGGTACAGCGTCCCCTGTTCTGACAAGGGTGGATTTCACACCAGTCCTTTTTAGTACATCCTGTCCCGACATTTAAAGATGATTCGGGTGATACATTCTCTGCTGTAATAACATTCGAGTCTATTTCAATGTCCTGAAGACAGCCTACAAATGAAGGTGCAGAATGTATATTATAGATGTTAAGTTGAGAGTTGCTGCTAATGTTCCCCACTGGTAAGCCGCCCAAAAACGTGCTCTGAAATGCAAGCATCATGTGATCATTATCTATCACAGCAGAAGTTTTATTGAGACACGATTCTACACAAGAGCTGTCAAGCAAATTAAGAGTAATAGCTCTTGCCAAGGTTACCTCCACCGAATGCCATTCTCCATCACTGACATTATGCGAAATATGCAAAAGAGCCTGTGGCTTGTTATTGACTTGCACGGATAAGTGTAAGTAGCCGTTCAGTAACTCCAGCTTTGCAAATGTATTTTTCCCCCCTCGGTAAAACAGAAAAGCTGTAGGTTGCACAGTTTGAAACTTCAGGTTTATATTATAGAAAAAATCCTTTTTAGGGTTCAGGGGATTCTTCAACAAAAGAAAACTGTTTCCTTGAAAAGAAAATGTGGTTACAGTTTCACAGTGTATTCCAGTATACCCAGGTGAACATATGCAGCTGAATCCATGTTGGCCATTTTTTAAATGTGGGATGCATATTCCATTGTTTTGGCATTGCTGATCAGTACAGCCATGGAGAACTTCTGTACAATTCCAGCCTCCGTAATAAATCCCTTCTTTGTCAGCAGGTGGGCAATGGCAAGTGTAATTCCCAGGGAAATTCTCACAGATTCCACCATTTTGGCAAGGGTTCATGTAACATTCGTTGATGTCTTCATCACAGTGAGTACCTGAAGAATAAACAAGGAATTAGACATTCTGGGCTGGAAAACTGGGGACCCAAATGGTATATTTTAATAACGTGTTTCCTTGAATTATCTTTAATTAAAAGGGAACACCTTGATAAATAGATGATTGACTTGCAAGCCTATAATATGTTAAATATAAAAATGCCATTCACATGCCATAGGTTTTTTGTGCACAGTACTATATGAACACAGCTACAGGTTGAGTGGAGAAGAGATTCAGAGCAGCCCTGCAGAGAAGGACTTGGGGGTGTTGGTCGATGAGAAAATGAACATGAGCTTGTTTCACTGTGCGCTCACAGCCCAGAAAGCCAACCGTATCCTGGGCTGCAGCAAAAGGAGCATGACCAGCAGGTCGAAGGAGGTGGTCCTGCCCCTCTACTCTGCTCTTGTGAGACCTCACTTGGAGTACTGTGTGCAGTTCTGGTGTCCTCAACATAAAAAGGACATGGAACTGTTGGAACAAGTCCAGAGGAGGGCCATGAGGATGATCAGGGGACTGGAGCACCTCCTGTATGAAGACAGGCTGAGAAAGTTGGGGCTGTTCAGCCTGGAGAAGAGAAGGCTGTGTGGAGACCTCATAGCAGCCTTCCGGTATCTGAAGGGGGCCTATAGGGATGCTGGGGAGGGGCTCTTCCTTAGGGACTGTAGTGACAGGACAAGGGGTAATGGGTTAAAACTGAAGCAGGGGAAGTTTAGATTGGATATAAGGAAGAAATTCAGTAAGTAAGGGTGGTGAGGCACTGGAATAGGTTGCCCAGGGAGGCTGTGAATGCTCCATCCCTGGCAGTGTTCAAGGCTAGGTTGGACAAAGCCTTGGGTGACACGGTTTAGTGTGAGGCATCCCTGCCCATGGCAGGGGGGTTGGACCTAGATGATCTTAAGGTTCTTTCCAACTCTAATTATTCTATGATCCTATGGTTTGGGAGAAGCTGTTGGAGGGGTTTGAACCTGTATGTCCCAGCAGAATACTCCTGTTACCATGTATCTACAGTGGAACTTTCTTTGCCTTTCCTAGATACAAAATATAAAGCAAGAGAAGGTGAAAGGAATATTTTCTCAAATGTCTCAGAGCTTGTTGATGAGAACACTTCCATCGGATGTGAGCAATACATACTCATATTTCCTCCTTTTCCATATAACATGTGGCCTCTGGTATATTGGGTAAAAGGAGCGCTCCTCATTGCAACTTCACTGTAATTCAACAGGTGTGACCAAGGTATGTCTACTGGATCAGACTTCACAAAGGGAAACAAGTCTGTTCCTCCATTAAAACTAATCTGTTTATCCCTCTGCACTGTTTTTCATCTATAAAGTGGTAATTATAATAACTTCTCCCTTGAGCAATCAAGTGACCGATACGTATGCAATGGATGGGAGAAAATCTGTTTCTTATCTTCTTTGGAAGCAGTTAAAATACCCAAATACTTTTTTGAAAACTCATGCTAAGTGCAGCTCCTAATATTTCCACTTTTCTTCATAGTTATTCTAGAGAAAACAAGAAATAATTTGCAGTTTTCAAACTAATATCATCAACACAAAGTAGTTAATAGGCATAATTATGCACTGCACCTACCTTTATATGCAAACTTGCATTGAGCATTTTTACAGCAAAACACAGGCATTTTTCATGGAAAATTACAGAGTAGCATTCAGCCACAATGAATTGCTTCCAATGGTAGATAAACATAGTTACTCAGGCTAATTCCTTGCCCATTGACTTTATTCAATCACAGTCATAAGTAGACCCACCTCAGAGAGGAGTAAGTTACAGGAGAGCCAGAAGGGAACTGAGAATTGGTTGAGATTTGTTTAGATTACCTAGAGAGAAGTGGTCATAGCATATATATAAAAGGCTCTCTTTGCAGTGGTGCTCCTCACTTACGAGTTTTCAATTATAGATTTGAAGCTTCAGATTATCAGACACAGCTAGTGCTATCTCCCTGGTCTGGCAGCGAGGTTTTACAGCAGCAGTCTTTCCCTGGTTTCCAGCCAGGCTCATACTTACTGCAGTGTGAGATGTCTATGTATACATTAATATGTAGTGGCATCTGGCAGAAATATGACTCATTGGGACTAACTTTCTAAAAGTGAAGTGTACTTCCCAAACTGTTACTGACGGGGAGCCAGGATGATGTCTGCCTTGCCCAGTTTGTTTCAATTTCTGTGCTAGTGACTTGTTCTGCTTTTGCTATTCTAGTATATGAAAAGTGAAGTTACCATGAGCCATTTCCTTTTCTGCTCAGTGTTTTAGTACATCTCATGCCTGATATTGCTCCCTTCCCTGCCTGGACATTGAGAACAATGTGTCCGTAGGTCTTGTCTACAACTCAGTCTTACTGGAACAGCTGTAGAAATGCAGGTCTCTTTGGGGTTTTGTGTCAGAGATAACAACTAGTGCAGTGTGGAAGCAGTAGGATGAGGGGATGTACTTAGCCTTGTTATAGGGCTATGAAGTGCTCAGAGCATGCTTAAGGATTTATAGTCTGGGAGCCCTTGTAAAACCTTTCATAGTTGAAGTCAGCACAGTGAATGGCTGGATACTTAGTCACTGCATTTTCAGTAATGCATGACAACACTGTGTATTAGTCTGTTATCCCATGGCACCTGCAAGGCATCATCTTTGCCTTGTAGCCTGTGGCCTGAGTCACATCCTGCAATAAAGACTGTCTCTGGAAAGGGTGACACAGATGCATAACCTGAAACCAACTTTACTATAATATTTTGTTTCTGTGTTGTTTTCTACTATATCAAATTATATATAAAGTTAATGAAATAATTTCAGGAGAATGCTAAACTTCTTTGGAAATCATATATGTTTTTACTTTTAAATTTAGATAACACATTTGAAAAAAAATATGTCCATATATAACAAAGAAATAAAATTAATTTTATGAGGAGGTACACATATTCTAAAGGTATTCCTTATTTATGGAAAACAAGCAACATCAGTTTTTAAATGCAAAGTGGCCACCATAGAGATGCTCAAGTAATTCAGTGTCTGCGTATGATGCTTATTTATGTAAGTAATTATATTAATAATATGTTGCAGAATAATTGTTTTGCAGGGTTTTTATGTATATACATAAACATAGAATCATAGAATAGTTAGGGTTGGAAAGGACCTCAAGATCCTCAAGCTCCAACCCCCCTGCCATGGGCAGGGACACCTTGCTCTAAACATGTATATACATACATCTATATGCCTACAACTTCATAAGATTAACACAAACATAAATATAGGTCACACCAGAAGACAAATAATAAGCCATTTTTTCTGTCAAGAATAAATAAATCAGCTGTTCTTACAAGCAGTATTGATATTGCTTGTTATCTTCCAGTTATTATACAAGCAAAGACCACTGTCACTCAAGATAAAAGCACTCTAGATAAAAGGATTAACCAATATTTATAGAACTGTACAAGCAGTTCAAATAGCTCAGGTTGGGAGAGGAGTTTAGAATGTAAGAAAAATAGTCTCTAAAGATGTAAGACATATCAAATGCAAGCACAGGGGAACTACTGTTTTCAGTGCTTACATGCATTAACTCAGTGAAACATGTTTGTATTTTTAAAGTAAAAGGTAAAGCAAAATCATTCAACCTTTTCTCTTCTAAATATATTACACACCCACCTAAAATTTATCACAGTTTTATAGATAATGATTAATTTTTCCTCCTGTGAAGTTTTATTCAAAACAGAGATGAAACAGCTCCTTTGCCTCAGTTTGATAACGCCATGCATGTCTCCTTTTTTACCTTGCACATTATTAATATAGGGTAGCTATTTTCTAGTTAGCCTTTTAATTAAGCTGTTTCAAACTTAGCAGCAAAACTTTCCTGCAGAAGAGGGATGACAAATCCTTCTTTCAATTCTGCTGAATGCCACTAGTTTTCATTTTGATTAAAAATTATAAAAGTATTACCCAATTTAGAGTTTTGCTACACCCTTTGGTCACAAATTTGTTTACAGGCTTTTACCTTTCTAGTTCCTAAGCACAACATAAATATCAGGCAAATACAAACAAGCAGTCTGCATAGATACTACATGTTCAGTACATTCTAAAGGCACATATAATTTCATAAAAAATAAAATATTTACCTGTAAACATTGTCATTAAAATGATGTAAACCTGTATCCTAGTTGCAACCATCTTTTTCCAGAGAAAAAGATCATTTAGCACTTTAGCAGTCCACAAAGTAAGTTTCTGTAAAATTCAAAACAGTTCTCAGTATAACAGCTTCCTTTCCAGGATTAGCTTGCTCCACTTCTGTACCTGCTGATGTAGTCTGATGGTGTATTTTGCCCAAGCCAGATCAACAAGGCTTAAACTAAGACTCATTAAACTGCTTACGCAATGGATATGTATTCTACTTAAATTCTTTTTCAGCATGTTCCATCCAAGTGTGCTCACACTAAACTTTGATCAGGTTTCACAGAAAGGCATATTTTTAGGATCCATTCAAAACTGATTTGTCACTTTTTGGTGTGGGTTTTTTTAAGACCATATTTTCTTTAATTTTCAAGGGATTTGTTAATCCAGATCAACTCTTTCATGCTGTCATTCAGAGAAACTGTACATCTCAACAACCAGATAGAAAAAACCTAACACTACATATTGTTTCTTTATTTTAGAAAGTATTTCTGTTCCACCTCTCTCATTCTACTTACTGGAAATCTATGACTGCAGATTTTTGAACGTGCTAGACAGGGGAAAAAAAATCAACTAAAACATTTTCTTTCTTTGGCTCTTGGACTGGACAGTTTGGTTTGGACCTAATTTAATGAGAGGAAAATAGAGTTCAGGAGATTGAACTTCTTATTTCTGTGATAACTTAAGCAGCAGACTTTTAAAAAAACATTCATTATATTTTATTTACATGACATAATAATGAAGTGCTTTAAGTATTGCTAGAGCAATATCTCTGAGTAATTAGTTAATTATAAAGCAAGAAAGACTTTCCCCAGGTTGATATGCATACCATCCACCCAGCATATGGCAAACTGTGTATTCAGATCTTTGTTCTGGCAGTTTCCCATGTTAAAATTTCAACAATGGATCCTGTAGTTTCTCTCAGCCTGTCCCCAAGAAAACGTTCATATTGATAAGTTAGTATGCACGTACTTTATTTGTAGTGCTTATCAGATGTCCCATGCTACAGCTGGAAATTTAATATGCATTTTTTATTTTGAAAATAAGAAGAAAAAGTTGGAGGTTCTTGGTAATTGTCAGTCTCTTTTGCAATATGACCCTGATAAATGTTCTGAGGTAAGATTATGAACATACAAACTGTCAACAAGTTGGGATAGGCATAGACTATTACAGCTCAGTGAAAACAGAGAGTTGATGACACTGAGACAGAGGAACTTCATACCAGGTTATTTAGCAAACTGCCTGAAGCCGTGTCAGAACTGCTAGTGGGTGTTTTGAACAAACCTGTCAAGAACAGGTGGGTTACAGAAGGTGGTAGTTACTCTAATTACAGCAAGGGTTTGAAACTGTCTTTAATACCATTTCTGTGTACAGACCAAGGAGAAAAATATTCATGGAACCACCACAAAGTGGTGTAACCCTGCCCAGAAAGTAACAGTCAGAGAGGTTCCCCGCCAGACTGGGAGGCTCTTTTGATTATGGTTTGGGATTGTCCTGCGTTTGTTAAGGTCAGTGTTTTCCTGAAAGATGTGCACGATGTTTACATATTAAGTTGTCTGATAAACCACGTTTAAGTGAAACTTTTGAGTGTGTTATAGACAAAACTACCTTTATAGGTGAAATTGGAGAAACGATCTGAAAATTTTGTATTAAGTTCTGGAAGGACTCATTCAGTTTCTATGGTCTCAGGCTGGAATAACCAGCAATCAGGTGGTGCAACAGTTCCAGTTTACAAAGGCTAGGTCAACCTTAGAAGGAATACTGCTGGTCCAGGAGATCATAGTAAGCAAGTGAAGAAGTTATGGGTTTGATCCACACCAAGAAATATCCGCACTTTAGGAAAACATTTCTAATGATACTAAGGCAACAGTGCCTTGGCACAAGATATCCACGGAGAGCCATAAGGTCTGGTTTTGGTCCTTAAACATAGATTAGAGACACAAGTGCAGTGTGACATGAATCAGCTGCTCCTGTCTTGGACACACAGATGACCCAAAGGGTACCGGCATGTCTGTCCCTTCCAATTTTTTTTCCGTATTTCTGTTATTTCCTTGAATAAAATAATTCCCAGCAACTGAGCTGTAGATGTGCCACAGTCTACATGCACATATATGTGTCTGTACACATACAGGTATAAAATGCATGTAGGATTAAACCTTGGAGAAACTCAAATTGTAGCATACCCTTTAGAACACACTTTATGGAAGACAAAGAGTTTTGCAATAACGCTTCCTCCACCTATACTCTACATTTTTAGTGTGCCTGTTTACAGAATCCTACCTCAGGCAGAAACAGCTTTTTTCAAGGGGGGGTCATTAATCCTGAGGCCACTGGAAAGATGTAGCAGAGCATCTACAAGACTCCAGGTATTAGCAGACAGTCATGAAAATCCTAAATTTGCCACATCTGTGCTGATAACTGCAAAGAGATAATTACTCTGTGCTGGAAGGAGGAAATGCATGTTCATGAGTGAGTAAGCGCAAGGAAATAAATCGACTATCTCTATGTCATTGTAATTAAAACTAATGCTTCTGGGTGTAAATCAGTTGTCATGGAGGTCAGGAAGGAGATTTTACTCTTATGTACATCAGTGCAGAGCAAGTGAGGGGTATTTAAATGGATATTTTTTCTCTTATTTTATTTAAGTAAAGGACCAGCTTATATTGGGTATTGAGGTTAATGTGACCAGCAATCTGATCTAGCATGGCAATTTTTGTTGCTGCGTTAGCTGGAAAAGCTCATGTAAAATGAAGAACGGAATACAGGACAGAGCTGGAACACATGGAAAATTGGTTGCTTTAAAATAGTACGATAGCAAGCATTTGCTAACATTGGGCTAATTAGCACATGATACCTTTCACACAGAACTCTGATTTTGTAAAGTTGTAAGACCTTGCTAGTTATTCCTTTATTGCAGGCAAATTCACTGTTCTGTTATTTTTCTTCTTGCCATTTGAATTGTACATATAAAGTTAATGCAGGCTAGGAAAAAAAGTTAAAATAGAGAGTTGAATGGCTTGGTTTAATCATTAAATATGTCACTCTAGCTGAGGGATATGGAATTCATAATGTGCTACACTCAGAATGGCATGCTGTAACTCAATCTTTTTTAATGTTGCTGGCCTGAAGCTTCATAGACCAGTTCGAATTTTCAGTAAAAATTGATTTTTTTTAAAGCAGTAAAAAAAACCCAATCCCTTAATCTCTTCAATCATTAAACCTTTTCTGAGTGCAAAAGTACTTGGAAATGTTTTTCCACTTGTTTCACATGTTTTGTCACACCTAAAATCATTTTAATTTAAAAGAAAGAAAGAAACCCATGTACATGTTGTAGGTGATTAGTTGTTTAGTGAGATCTGGTGTGTTTATTTTATTTTATAAATATTGGAAACAGCCCACAGAGCTAAGCATTGGTTTCAGCTTCTGGGTTGATCAGCCAGCCTTTTTCACAAGCCTGCTCTACAGACTGTGAGTGCTCCTTAGGCAAAGTTGTGTGAGGGGCGCAGCCAGAGGTCAGACACATATAGTCTGTGAATGGCAAGGGGCCATGTCCTGGAAGGGCAGCACAGCAAAACTGTTGCTTGTAGCCTACACCTTCATCCCATATTTTGATTAACACAGCCAGCCATGTGGATCCAATTGTAGGATTAGGGTCTGAATCTGGAGTAAAGAAAAACTTGGTAAAGAAATATGTCCCTGCATGGCACTCATTTTCCTTTCATTTCCCTACTTCTAGAGTCAGCTTTATGTCTAGGTGAAAGAGACAGCTGCTGTTGCTTTGACTGATGGAGGTAAGAAAGAAAATCAAATGGTGGCAGCCTAGTTTTCCCAGGCAGCATCCTTCTTCAGTGGGTTTTCTGGCTGCGTGAACATATCTTTATCTATGGCCACATCGCTGATATGAGCTAACAAGGGTTGATGAGAGAAGGGAGAGCACAATTACAGGGTATGTCAGATTAAAGTGGATAAAGGTGATTTATGAAGAATACCCTTAAGAAAGAAAAGAAAATAGCAGGGAAGATTTTGAACAGTTGAACAAGTGGAGAAAAATGTGAACAGGAAAAAGGAAATGGAAATACAGAGATAACCCAAAAGATACTTATGTTGGCATTTGAGACAGAGTTCTTGTTAGACACAGGCATCTATGGACAGCAAGAGGAGTGAGTGTATATATATATGTGTATGACCATTAGTCTTTAGAGGAAATGTGAGGGATGCTTAGAAAGACTACAGATCAGGGATTAGGTCTACACAGAGGTCCAAGGTAAAATTGAAATGGAGCAAGGAGACCACAGGAACAATGACAAAGACAAGACTTGGGGAAAAATAGGGAAAAAAAAAAGAAAAAGGTCATAGAATTTTTTGTGACTAAATAATGGTAATCGTGTGGTGGAGCAGAGGATTCAATTCACAAAATGTAGAAAATTTTGGTGGAGTCACAGAAAAAAATAGATGGAAAGGGACCTTCAAATATCATCATCTGCTCCAATGCTCCACTCAAAGGGTTGAGACATCTTCCAGACAAGAAATTGGAATAGTGGGTTTCAGAGAATTTGATTTGTTTATACCTGATTGTGGACCAGATATTTGGAAGCCAAAGAAAGGCATTTGGTGTTCTGCTTCCAGTACATTTTTGTACTCTGTGTGTGCTAAGTCATAAAAAAAAAAAGGAAAGAAGTATATATTATTCAGGACTTTTTCATGTTTTACCTTTTAGAGAACTGTGGCAAGACTGTCAAATTCCTAGCATTAATGATCTGATTTGCATTTTTGTAGATTTATGAGCTTGTACATACAGATGATGTGTGTGCATTTGAACTCAAGTATATCCAGAGGGATCTTAAAACAACCAATACCTTTGAGTTGCTTAATTAGATCATACAAGGTCATGTTTCATTGACTTGAAAATCTGTTTGGAGCATATGACTCACTTTGGAATTGGAAAACAAATTAATTTTCAGTCCTACAAACACTTAAGGGCTTTAAAAGAGTGCTTGCTGTTGATGAACACATCCATTGAGATATGTATGCTGTGTCTAGTCTCCCCTAAAAGGGATTTTCTACTTTGTCTCTTATTGGCTGCTTCCTATTTGTTTTAACTGAGGTAGGCAAGCACAGCCACTGTGCTGTCTAGTGCGAAACAACTACTGTCCTGGAAACAGTGCCTTGAAAAATCGCAGTCATTTGCAAGATTTTCTGATTTTGTTAAAACCAATGTGAATCTCTGCAACATACAAAAGTGACTGTATTTACACAACTTCACTGTCAGTCCATATTAAAACAAACTGAAAAAGCCAGTAGGCTAGAAAATCATAGTTTTAATGGGGCTTATACAGCTTAACTGAGAATTGAGACCCAAAAATAGAAAATTAGAACATATGAATGTGTGAACACACATAACATGTTTTTGCTGCATGTATTTTGAGCTGTGCGTAGCGTAGCTGTATAAATAGCATGAATATGATCTGTATTTATGCTGTGTAAAATTACACTTCTCTATTCCTACAGTGTATATTTGTATATAATTTATTATCTCTTTAAATACAAGGGGAAAAAAGTCTTCTACCCTGAACTATTCACTTCTACAATATATTTTTTAAAGCAATTACTCTACCTGGTGTGTGTTTTCTTTCCTGCATAAATAGCTGTGACTTGCTATAGAGCAGATCTAGCTGCAAAAGACCTTAGACTTTGGACTGTGATCTTTCAGTCCAGTTCTTTATCAATGGGAATGACAGAAGATCTTACCTCTATTCACTTCAGCAGCAGCGTTCGTTTCTCTCATTCCCTACAATCTAAGTTCTTTTGCAGTATGAAAACTTATCTGAACAATGGGTTTGTTTACCTAACATGGCATATGTTTAATGCATCTTGAAGCTGGGAAGCATGAGACCCAAACTAGTTTCACTTTGGCTAGGAAATATAATGATGCCAGTGGCAATGGGATAACCTGGACTTTAGCTGAGATTGTTTGTGGTTGTTATGATGTGCTGGATGTTGTATTGGGGGATTTCCTGGGTAAGTTTTAGACAAATAGCTAAATTAAATCTAGTTTTTGTATGTCTTTATGTGCTGCAGTTAACTTCTGTGGCAGAGAGAACATGTTCACAGTACAGCATTTAAACGGTTTATTACTATAGGTAGTGATTTATCATGTTGTTCTGGCCCCACAGACAGGCCTAATAACAGATTCTGAACTCTCTTTGTTAAGAAAAAATAGTGCCCATAGGACTGACTACAGCCATAATTATATTGATTATTATGATTTTCTGTAATAGTGCCTTGTTTTAACACAGCCAGACTCAAAGAATTACAGCGATGGGAGAGCAATCTGAATCAGATCCACCAAATCTATTTCTAGCAGTTAATTATTAGCATAAATTAGCTGTCTATACTAGGCTTTTTTCTTCTCTCTGAGATTCTTTATTGAAAGTGCAAAGTTCATTATCAGCCAGAGAAAGAGTGGTTAATCTGGTTCTCCTTACACAATCAGCAGAAGTCCTTCTCTAGTCTAATTCAAAATCATTTTTTTTAAAGGGCCCATCGCTCAGGTGATCAGTAAAGGGTTAGCTTAACTTTGAAATTCTCCTTGCACCTGAAAAAGTCAGCCCAGGTACCTAAATAGAGGCAGATTCTGCTTTATTATAGTCACCTCAGAGTTTATTTCAAACGGTGCAAATGAGCAGGCATAAAAATACAAGGCTTTATCACTTTTCATCCTATTAGCAAATAGTGAATAATTAAGAGCTAGATGCTACAGGGAATAATTCATGTAAGAGCTTTTATGTAGTATATCACATAAAATTAATTTTGGTGTTCGCTTTAGTAGCTTCTTTTTATTACTTAAAATCTAAACATACTCTTTATGTCCTTGAGGAGGCCTTAGACCTGGGACTCATCAGTGACAATTAATTGCCAATGAACTAAAAACCAAGTACAATGCAACAAAGGCATGAAAGTGATTTTTTTAATTATTTTTATTTATTAACAATTAAAATTGAAATTCTATATATGTATGCATTTCTGTATACAAAATTGGGAAGAGCTGTGCTGCCAGAGAGACCTCAACAGGCTGGAGGAATAGGCAATCTTCATGAATCTCATGAAGCTCTGCAAGTGGGTTTGCAAAGCCCTGTACCTGGGGACAAATAACCCCATCCACCAGGACACACTCGGGACCAGATGGCTGGAAAGCAGCTTTGCCATGGTGGTGAGCAAGCTGGACATGAGCCATTAGTTCGCCCTTGCAGCAAAGAGGTCCAACAGCCTCCTGGGCTGTGTTAGGAAGCATGTTGCTTGTTGTCAGGAGGTCAAGGGAGGTGTCTCTTCACCTCTACTCAGCACAGTAAAACCACATGAAGACCATATCTGGGCTCCTCGGGTACAAGAAAAAAGTGAACGTACTGGAGCAGGTCCAATAACGGGCCATGAAGATGATGAAGGGTTTGGAAAATCAGGACAAGCTGAGAGCTGGGGTTGCTCAGAAGTTGAAATGAAAGTAAATTGTAAAGGCAGGCAATAATATTTCAAAGAAAAAAACTCCACATTTAAACTTCTCTCCAATTCACCATTCCTTCCCCTTTAAGAGCCATGTATTGCCTGATCTGCAAACATGATTGTTCTCATGCATGCAATTCTTCTTAAGACCTGATCACTTAAGTATGAGGCTCAGCTGTACAGATACCCTGCTCTTAAATATAAAATGCTGTACGTTAAATATACTTTATAACAGGTAAAAGTGGGAAATCTGAGACTTGTACTATAAAAGTTAAGAATATTTGGATTCTTTACTCTGTTCCTCCTGTACATAGGCTTGGCGGTCTTAATTCAAGAAGGTTTAGAAGATTATGTGTACATGACAGCCCTGAGGACTTCCATCATTGTGATTTTCCTTCTACTCTTCTCACTTCTTTTTGAAGAGCATAATGACCTATGACAACTAAGCTTTACTCTCAGTGGAGTCTGACATTGCTTCTGTTTAATGGATCAGACGGTTTGTGATACAGCAGTACTTTCTTCCCTACGTCAACCTCAGGTATTCCTTCAATATTTCCCATCTGTGCTGACCTGTGTGATCAAGAGGTCATGTCCTGAAGTGAAACCCAGAATCGAAACACTCACTTCTACCATGGCCCAGACTATTAATGTAACCCATCTAATTTATATCAAGTTGGAACTTGACATTCAATTTCTCAGTCCAGAAGCAATTATTTTTAAAGGAACATGCCAACAATATTGCTTGGCTTAGAATAGCAAAAGTTCAAAAGGGTAAAAAACATTTCACACCATAAATAAAGAATTGATTATACTTGAAAACAAAGTTTGTAATTACTACTGACATTTCTGAGCCTAGATGAGGTGCTTTTTACGCTTTAAAAACTGATTTCATTTATGCCACTGGCATTATGGGAACCTTATGTAAGGGTCTACAATAGTCCTTTGCTGGTATTTCAAGAGTCAAGAGGAAAACAAGAGTATTTTCCACAATGCTTGGGTCAAACATTTTTTGTTAAGCAAGCGTGCAAAATTCACTGTGGGTGCTCAGCCTTTAGTAGGACTGGAATTCCTCTGCTTCCTTTCACCCCAATAGCTCCACCAGCAGGCCACTGAAATAGTCGGTAAAACCCAGTACTTTGGGATGGAAAATGGTGTTATTCTTCTCATGTGAAAGCCAAGCCTCCAAGGGGCTAACAGATTTTTAAGTAGAAATAGCCGTTATCTGGATCCACAAATCACTCTTTTGTACTTAAAACTGTAGTGATTGTTTTTCCCATAGCTCTTTCAGCCCTGAATAGTCCTTGCATGACTGGCCAAAGACCAATGTCCCTGAGCTCCATGTGGACGATTCTGTTAAACTGTGGTGCAAAAGCTAAAAATTGATGTTAAGAATTTGGGCTAGCAAACATTGTTCATCACAAAACCTTTGAGAAATAGCATCTTGCAGTTCAGATGGTGCTGAAATATCAGCTAAAACTAGATTTTTCTAATGTGTAGCAGATGCTATACATTGCCAATGTTTCATGCTCCCTCTACTGGCTAATAGGTACAGAAGGAGTACAGAGAACTTCTAATTCCGTAAGCATTTTTATATCTTCCAGAGCCCTGCTGATACCGGAATGCTGATGCTAGTTCAAGCAAATTGCACATTTTCGCATATTAGGGCAGCTTATACTTTTCTGGAGGTGTAATACGAATAGAAATTTACCAGGTAAAGCCCTTTACCAAGGATGAACAAGAATGTTATCCCACTCTTGTAGCTTATTTGGGGAAATTTATATGTGAGAAAGGGTATTTATTTCAAAGGCATATTAAAATCTGTGATCATGAAAACAGAGTAGCTAAACTACATAAAAACTGTAACCTCTACAAGAATCAAGTGATGAATGGCATTATACCATTAATTTTGATGGCATAACAAGATAACAGCAGCCTGCATACTTTCATCTTAACTAAGTTTACTCATGCATCTTGACTTCTTACCTGAATATAGGCCAATATTGCTTTCATTAAAAATATATACAGGTTTGGCATGCAAACATCACACATGTCCTACTGTCAGAACCACGCAATTAAAATAATTAATTAGTAATGAAGTATGGCATAAACTCTGCTTATTAACAAGCTTATGCATGGCATACCACAAATCTCGCAGAAAGAAATAAAGACAAATCTTTCATTCTTACCACAAAACAATCCATCTGGAAAACTGTGCACTTCAAAATAGAAAAGATGAAAGTTGTAGACCTTTTTAATGAGTGATCAAAGAAAGGCTTTCTATTAGCAGAGCAATAAGGTATTCTGAAGCAGCTATTATGTATGTGCTTATATATAAGTGTATTAACGCATATGTATGTGTGTACACACTTTTAGACATACGTGCATATGATTCAGAACTACTTGCCCATGTGCTGTTTCTGACTGAACTCCTTCAGCTTCTGCAGTGCCACTTCTAAGTTCCTCCGTTATTGGGGGAAAAGAGAATTAATGCCTCTTAAATATTTGGTTGGTTGGTTGTATAATTTACTGTATTTCCAATAAACTGGATTTTAATGGGGTTCACAATGGTAAGATTATTAAGGCTGTTTTCAAAATCATCTGTTGAGTAAAACATTAAACTTTTAAATTGGGTCATTTTATCACTTGACTTTTGACCTTAAATATTCCATAAATTAGAATGCATTGAGGAAGTGTAATATATGAGTCCCATAACACAGGTCTTCTCTTTACTGTCTACTTGTTAAGTACTTTATCCAGATTAGTGAAAAATGTACAATGTGTAGATTTAAAGAAAGTTCATTTCAGGTTGGGAAAAAGTTGTGCATCTGCTTGACTTTGCCATTTGACTGTAAATCGACCAGAATGACGTAGGCTTATACAATACAATGCTAAAAAGCATATGCTGTAAAGTAGCTCCTGAGATGGTCAATCAAATTCTTAAGAAGATGAGCAAAGTTCTGCTGTCAGTTTAGTACGTGCAATAGCTTTGATTTCTCCAGGGTTTGTGCATGGTTATTGCCTAGACCACACCTTAAACTTTGCTTTCAATGGTGATTGTCTTTGCCATCGAGTGAACATGTATATGCAAGAAAAGCCTCTCTTTAGGAAACATACTGGATTATGTGTAATGCCAGGGTGTGCTAGCTGTGTAGAACTTACATCAGAATATATATCAGGAGATGCACTGCAATTTCTATTTATATAAGGGAAGTGAAGATTACTAGTTTTTCAACAACAGGAAGAGTAAGGCAAAATGAGTCTTGTGTTTGGTTCCAGCATGTTGCTGGGCTGACAAACCAAGCAAGAAATTAAAAGACCAGAGAGATTCTTCAATAGGCAAAGATGGAACTGAGCAGGTTTATAAGCTCAACCAAGACGTGATAAAATTGGATTGTAGGAGACTATAAATATCTGAGGCATGCCAATTAAAAAGGCTAGGAAAAGTTTATTCACAGTATTAAGAAAGAAAACAAAAAGGTAAGTAGACAGAGCCTGAAGAGAGCCCCAGAAGTAAAATTCTTACTGCGTATTTAGACTAGTTTTAACAAGCAGTCGATCATATGAGGGAATAACCCACCAGGAACAATTGACAGGAAAATAATAGATGCTTGAAAAGCATTATTCTTGCTGCCAAATAATAAACAACTGTCTTTTTTACTATTATTTTTCCCTGGTTTTTTAAGCACTTTCTAACAGGCACTGGACTTACAGATTCCTTAAATCTTAGGACATTATCCGCCTGTGTCTTGCAAGATGGATTGAAAGCCATTCATCCCCTTCTCCTTCCCTTCAAGGATAAAAGCTTTTCATGCTAAAAAGTGTTTGTGTGCAACACGGTTTAATACAGAGAGATGTGCCAGATTCAAAATATCCACTGCTTGCAGGCTCTGTCAATCACATAGGACTACATTGTACAACTTAACATATCAGTGTAACTAGGGTAAATACATCATAGTAATGATGGGTCAGCTGTCAGATTTTAAAGCCTAAGAATCTATATGTTTTGAAAATAATATTGGTAGGTGCTTCCTACTGTTTTCATCTCATGTATTTATAACTAAAAAAAACCCCAAACAACTTCGCATTTGGGCATTTTCTGGTGCTGAATAATACAGTAGTCATGGCTGTGGCCTCTGTGCTTTCAGTGAAACTTGCAGCAAGAAGAGGAGAGATACTTTTCATGTAATGCATATTTTTCATGAAAAATATACATAAATATATTAGGGCCTCAACTATAATTTTCAGGGTTGAAAACAGATTTTCAGGTCAGGGGGTTAATTCTGTAAAGCATTGCAATGAAAAGCCCAAGGGCTCCTTTCTTAATGATCATGGTTCAGCTTTCACAAAATTTTAACGTAGATTGTCACTGCCAGTAAAAGTCATCTTCTGTCAGAAGGCTCCCTTGCACAATAGGAATAATAGGGACAAGCTGAAGTTTTCAATAAATTCATATTTTATTTCATTAAAAGGAGTCCTCTGCATAGTTAGTGCCCTGCTTGGTTCATATTTTGTACCTAGGATCTGAAACCATATCAGTCTCTACTTGGAGTACATTAAATAAGGTAACTGGATCTGGTAATGATGTACAAATACATGGGTTGTTCTGAGACTCCACTCTTCAAAAGGTAATGTCATACCCCATCATCATATTGGACTTTAATCTTCTTTTCTGTCTTTCTGAAGAGGGGAAAACACATACTTCACAGTGGTGATATGTAACTGAATTTGCTTGTTTTCATGAAATGGTCAGATTTTAGTGAATCGAAACCCAAACTGCAGAATATCGTGGTAAATACAGAAAGATTATCAAGTTGTATCAATATTGGTTACAGATATATGCTGCTGTTTTCTGAAGCGTCTCCCACTAAGTCATAATTGTTTAGTGATAAACACTAGGTAACCATTACAACTAGAACTGGTGCATTTAAGCAATTGCTCTTGCATGCAGGGAGGAAAACTAGTCATAAGATTAATTTTTGCAAAAAATGCTATTAGGATCTCACAAGGTATCTCAAGATATAAGCTGTTAAGGAAAGAGCTGTCACAAATAACCCAAGTCAGTACTAGCTGCTGTGGTGATTTATGTGGCTGAAGAACGTAAAAATTACACTTTCTTGCACTAAATGGTGTTTCTTACAGTGGTTGAAGAGGAGCACTACCTGCAGTAGAAATTAAATAGAAATGTCCCATGAGTTCTGTAATGGAAACTGATAAAGGAATGGCAAATTTATGAATTTTTCCAGATACAGCCTAATGTCAGTGCTGCCATCAATGTTCTGAGGTATGCTTCCTTCATATGTCCATTACAGCATAGAGTGTGCCAGTTCTGAGTTCAACCTCACCTTTGCTTCTGGGGGACTACCCAGAGAAAGACTGGTTAGACTAACTTAACAGTGATTTGATTTGGGAGCTAAGCATATGAGAAATAATTAGCGCTTCTTGCAAAGAAAGCAGTTTGATCAACAGTGAGTAAAGAGACAAGCAGGAATCTAGTGAATACGCTGCATTCTTGGAGTCTCCAAATCTGTCTGCCTCTTTCCCTGGAGTAGCCTGCAGAGGAGGGCTAAAGGATGCACTCTGCCATTCAGAGAGAATAGCCTGACCAAAACGTCAGAAAAAAAAAGAGAAGAAAGAACTCTGTGACAAAAGTAGAGGAGATGGGGAACGCTGAGAAGGAACCAATTCTGATGACAATGAGAACATCTCCTTACCAGGATGATTAGCAGTTGAAGAAATGTTAAATAGTGTTAGGGGATAGAATCATTAAAAGCCTCTCCAAATGTTCTTTCAAGATCAGAGGCTTTAGTAGAGGTGGAAAAAGTACTCTGAAGTGCTAATTGTCTTTTTTTGTTGTTGTTTTTTGTAGTGCTTTTACAGCAGCAAGCACCTGCCAGGCCCTCAGGGCATCCTGTGTTGGTACAGTCCTTGCCTACACTGGTCTTGTAATACTGGAGCTGCTAGAGACTGGCTGTGAGCAGAGAGAAGGATATCCTCCTCCTCCCCTCCCTGTGCTTTTGAACATAAGGGTATAGGGAGATCACGGATTCTGATCAGAAATAAGGCAGCACTGTAGAAATATCTCTAGGAAAGCAGCAACTTCTTCCCCATGTTCAGAAAATAGCGACACTTTTTAACGTTTTGCTGCACAACTGCCCAGCACCACAAAGTTGATTTTGTAAGGGAATCTTTCACAGCAATCTAACAGTGTAAAGGGGATCCTGGACTAATTGTGAGTTGAATTTAGGCAGGAAACCTGTATGTTTGTATCCCCATTACAGCCTCTCTGCAAGTGACAGAGTGGTAAGAAGACATCAAGTCCTAATTCTGTTTTCCAGTGATTCACACGTGTATTGGAATTTCTCCTTAAACCAGCTGACCTTGACTGGTGCTTGATAGCAGCAGCATTTTCCTTCTTGAACCTTTAGTTCCTGTGGGAATAATTATTAGCTAACCATACCTCCAGACCTGTTAATGTTGAACTTGAATCTGTTTTGCCTGTGGGAGAAGCCTGAGTCCTACTGAAAAGATGAGCGGTGCCCTGAAAACGTTCTTAATTTAAAAACTGCATTTTCTGTCTGTATCTCCTCCTTTTTGTCCTTTTTCTTTCCTAGAACAGTCTTGTCTTCTTATAGGGTCTCAGAATCAAGAAAATAACCTTTTAAACTGTGATGACAAGCCATGCAATAAAGTGAATTAACCTGGTACAACAGAGGAAAGATTGACTACCGTGGTGTGAACAGCTGAAGGACAGATGAGGAAATAAAGGAAAAAATGTATTTGGAGTTTGGGAATAAGATAAAAGCTCTTCTATTCATCTGCTTGATTTATTTTTTGCAAGACTGACATCACTTTATGTACCTAAGAAAGATGGCAGCTCTGTGATCATGACACTGATGGTTAAGGAGGGAATTTAAAAAATAAAGAAACCAAAAATATATGCATGTATTTTAAGCTTCCCAAGTTAGTGATACTGTGCCTACTATCCTACCCGTCCTACCCATTACTCATAAATAATATCTATGCCTGTATATACTGTTACAGACCAGGGGAGGGGAATATGCCTGGCTGAGACAGTCTAGCCTGTCATCTGCTGGGTGGTCTGCCTATTGCAGCATCTAAAGATGTGCAGGAAAATGGAAGCCCAATTGCCTGTGTGCTTCTGTGTTTCTTTCACCCTGGCTTAAGTGCAGAATGAAAGTTCAAATGATTTGGATTTAAGCACTGGCCCCATGATGTCCACAGCTCAGTATCTGGGCTGAGGTTTTCTTTAGTTGAGTGTTCAGTACTCTTCCATATTGGCCATTTATCTGCCTATCTTCTGGCTCCAGGAGACAATTTCCCCCGTGCATATGCCAGGAATTCAGTACGCATACGAAACCAGTCTGATCATATCATTTTCTCTTGCAACAGTCCAACAGGCTGGGAAAAGGGCCAAGGAAATTTAAAAGGGAAAACCAGAAAACAAGACAAATAAATGAAAAGGCCAAGAACACTTAGGGATTCATGATGCCAAAGCAAGCAGCAGTGCTGATGGCACAGCTGGCACATATCGGATAACAACACCAGAAGTAAAAAGGTCCTCAGCAGCCAGCGCTTGTCTGCATGTCAGCAGGCAGCAGGCACTCTGCCTACAAATAAGTTAGTGGGCTCTGCCCCTCTTCCAATCATTCTGCTGAAACAAAATGGATGATCTTCATCCCTGCCAGCAGTACTGTCGCACACCCCTGGGGAGCATAGGCAGCATGGCTTTCAAGGCACAGGGAGCAGGAGCCACCTGCCTTCCACACTCACTGCTCCTTGGCTCAGTTCAACGCTGGAATGTGTC
This sequence comes from Neopsephotus bourkii, assembly GCF_033783945.1. NCBI lineage: Eukaryota > Metazoa > Chordata > Aves > Psittaciformes > Psittacidae > Neopsephotus > Neopsephotus bourkii. The sequence continues at coordinate 12,009,078 of NW_026902242.1, read as the reverse complement.
ACTTGATAGACCTTGCAAGTTCAGAAGCTCTTTAATTTTGACATGGTGTTAAGTTTATTACAACCTGGTGAAATGAGTCACTACCAAATGCATAGCTCTGCCCTCCTCCTCCTTTCCCACATGTTTTCACGAGCAAAGTGAAAAGTTTAACCTTTCAAATAACAGTCTTTTTAAAATTGTGCAGTGCTAGAGCTATACAATATACCCATGGTATGAACGGACACAGTTCCACAGCAAGTACTGCCTTTAGCTAGCAGTAACAAATCACAAGCCCTTTCAAGGAAAGCCCAATCTATTAAATGTGCTGTTGTGCCGGGGAGGGGACAGCAAACCAAGGTAATATAAAAAACCTAGGTCTTGCTACTGCAGAAGTACCCAGTCTGCTTGAAACCCGAGTATCCCAGAAACTTTTGTTTTAAAAAGGAGCTGGAGAATTTAACCCTTTGTAGAATCTGTGCAGAAACTTTTTATCTAGGATATGGCCTCTATCCAATGGCCTCAAAGAGTTTCTAACTGGAATGAAGTCTCCAGACTGGTATTTTTGCTTTTTATTTTGAAGAATCCAATTGTATAAATAATTTTGTTGCAGATTTGTTCCTTCCAAGACTTTTATTATGGCCAGTGACTATTTTTCAAGTCACCTAAAAAATCACTGTTTATAACAAGATACTGCCAGATAATATTTATTCCTTTTTCACAGCTGGGTGGGGAAGTATTTTGTCCTGACATAGGAGTGTATTTAGGCTCCACTACCTACTGCCCTTGGGGTTAAAACTGTAGTCCAAAAGGCAGGTATTTTCAGCTTTTCAGTTGAATTACAGTAATGCATTTGCAATTTTATCCATTAAGTTCAAAGATACCATTTTATGCTTGTTAAAAATTGGCAACCATCTTCAACTTAATGACATCTTTCTATTCATTTCAATGGCTTTTGGATCAGGCCCTCACAATGTAGGGTATGTAGATTATTATTTCTTCATATTACCCTGAAGAGTGAAGTATGATTATAATATTCTGTGAGTGCTTTACTGAGGAAAGAGACATAATAAATTACTGAATATGACTTATGAAAGAAAATCTTTGTCCTGCTTCAATAGGAATCTGAGATTTTATATCTGAAGCACAACTGTTCAGGTGTTAAGGCTGGAAGAACTCCTGACCTACAGCCACAGAAATGTTGGACTTTAGCTGTCAATGAATAGTACTGATACCCGGATGAAAGAATCTGGCCTTTTTTCCAGGTGTCTCTTGGTTCATATACATTCAATAAGCACCCACATAGTAAGGGATCCTGATCAGCAATTCATCTGCTACCTTGAATCATACTACCTGCTAGCAACTCTAATCCTAAATCATCTTTAATTCCCATTAAAACTTGTGGTGTATGTGAACTTGTCTATAGTTGGAGAAATTACATATCACCATGAGAAGTGAATTTTCCACTCCACCCTTTAGGCTTCTTGTGTGTGTTTCTGATATTCAAGGAGGCTGAGGCTCATATTGAGCATTTTCTACTTCCAGATTACCTGGGAGAAGGGCCAGAGAAAAATGCAAAGTGTTACTGGGGCAACTGGGGAGGATGGCTGCATTGTACCTAAAGGCTGTTAGAGCAAAGCCTGGGAGACTAGGGTGCTAGGTGCCAGTCAGAGTAATCCTGCTGTGTTTTCAATAAATATGTGAATTGCTGTACCTCACACAGGCCAGCAAAGAGAAGAGTTTAAAATTTAGGCCATGCTGAAAAACAAAGGCAGGGAAGGAGCTGACAAGAGCAGCCGGATTAACCTTGTGCCATTATTTTGCAGCATGCTACTGAATGACATTTCACATGCAGCTTTTACAACCATCCTTGTTAAAGGTTATGTTCTTCCTGCCTCCAGTTGTCTGAGCACGCTGTTTGGTTAGTAGACCTATTTTGTAATATTTTTCTAATGAAAGTTATGTATGTATAGTTACAGATATGCTATATATATATAATCCAACAGGAATGTAATAACTAAACTTACATAAGGTATTAAAAATTTAATATAATTTGCATATGAAGTCAGCAGAAATTTCAGGGTCTCTAAGACTTCTCTCAGTCATGTTTTGGAGATTCCTGCATTGTGGTTGAGGAGTTTATCTATTGAAACATTTAGGAATAATTGATTTAAATGTATTCTGGTACTTTTTTCAGTGTTAGAGTCTGTGTGTACTCACTGGGGAATAGGAAAGTCGTCCATGTGAATGAAACCAGCTGAATCACAACTCAAATCAGGCAAACAAGCCAGGTGAAGGCAATTGATAAGGAAATCACAGGATAAAGGAAGATGATGATTAGAAGAAACACTGTCTGGGTTGTCTCACAGAGCATAGATGTTTTAAAGCTAAGGCAAGAGGGAAGGCAAAAGAAACTTGAGAGGTGGACGTTACTGGAAGGAAGCAACCAGAAAGACATGGCAAGTGAAAAGGTAAAGGTGATTAGGACAGGCTGGGTGACTTTGCAAGCCTTAGCAGAAGCCTCATAGTACACTCTCTTAGGCAGAACAAAAAGAACAACAGCAACACTTAGTGACAGAATAGGGAAGGACAGTTAAGGGGAAAGGATGGGACAAAAGCAAAGTCTCAACGCCACTTTAAGGAAAAACAAATCAGGAATTCCGAGTACAAGTTGTGGTCTCCGTATACTTTTGCACCTGATATGTTGCAGGCATCAGTCATGCAACTCACTGGAAGGCACAAGAAAGATTATAAGCTGCTCAGGAGTTGAAATTGATAAGAAATTGAGGGCTGGTTAAATGAATTCAGCTATTACTTATTTTTTCCTTTAGAAAGAACAAGAGAATGGAGTTGACAGAAAAATGCTATAGACCCAGTAGTGTGCAATACAAACTCAACTTGTCTGTGGCTGTGTCAAATGCAAATCTCAATACATCTTTTTAAGGATTATGGTTATCTGTGATTTGACAGGGCTTTTTCCCCCTTAAGAACACAGCTATGCACACAACCTAAAATTATTTTTCTCTTAAACTGTAGAATAGCACTGACATGCTACACTACTATATCTATCCATAATGCTGCCCTGTGCTCAGATGAAGTGTTCCTGCCATTCCCCTTGCTGCTGTGTGGAATTATTCAAGGATTGTATAGACAGAAACACCAAAATCTTAGGAGTGTTTCTTCATGGCCGTTTTATGAAAATACTCTCATTTATTATTTATGGTTGTCATTCATGCAATAGAGTATCTGTGCACAGTGAATTTCAAACTCGCGATAGTACACCTGCCAACTGAAGCATATGCATTGTTTGAGCAAATGTGGTTACAAACAGTGAGGCTTTGTGGACAAAGTGATGAAAGAAACCACGTGTCTCTCTCCCACCTGGGCTGCTTTAGGGACTGTACCCAGCTGCTGCTCCCTTGTCGTGTTTGTAACTTGTGCACCCAATTCTCTTTATTCCATACAAATCCCTATGAAACACGTCCGTAGTGCCCACCAGAGGGACCCTTCACACTATGGCACCTTAGAACGCAGAGCTAATTTATAACATTTATTTATAGCCTGGCCTAAACGACTGAATACTGCAGTAGATCACTTCCTAAGCTTTTCCCAAAGGAATCTTACCAGTAAAGCCTGGCCTGCAGCTACAGATGTATCCCTCAGCCTGGTCGTAGCTGAAGGCTGGTGGCAGGCCTGGGATGCTCCCATAGTAGTGGGCCCAGGAGCGCTCCACGCAATCACCCCCAGGGAGGCAGGGGCTGCTGCTGCATTCCTCGATGTCCTCCTCGCAGCGGGAACCCACGTAGCCTGCCAAGAGCCATGAGGGGAGGGCATTCAATTAATGTGCTCTTCATTCATTCCAGACACAAAAATGCTATTCTGAATATATATTGTGAATATCAGAAATGCTTGGTTTCAGAATTTGTCATGTGCTAAAAGATTTCCTCTGCTTCTTGAAGGTGTGAACATTTCCTTGCAGCTCTCTGCCAGGGCTCAGCAGCAGGATATTGCTATGGCTATTCTGCATTATGTAGCTGAGCTTTGCTGTGCCGTACAGAGATCAGGGGTGTTTTCTGGAAGTAATGTGGAATCCATGTGGATAACAAGCCCCTGCATTGTGGTGTAGATATGGTCTCAGGCTTTGCAAAGTTTTCTTTCTTTTCTACACCACCTCCCTATGAAAGAGGAGGTCAGGGAGTATAAATTAACTGGTGTTCATAAAATTTGGAGTTTGAAGTGCCATTTAACTCCCCAGTTTCTGGAAAATGCTAAGGGCTCTGCCATTCCTAATGCACCAAGAACTGTGTAGTCCAAGAACACTGTGGTATTAACTCCTCACAGTGAGCTGTGCTCCTGCATCCTCAGTAAGGATGCAGATGTTAAACGTTATAGAGAGACTTCTTGAAGTTAGTCCACGTGCTGGAAGATTCACAAAGCCTCTCGAGAACTCGGGTTCTGTGTCTACACTGGGGATGTGGGAGCCTGTTTGCAAACAGCTGGATACGAAAGCATTGCTGGTAGAGGAGAACACGGCCCAGCATGTTTCACCCTACACTGATAAGCGCAAGAACTTGCAGTGGTGAAGGAGACTGGTTTCCCAGTGTAACACCTAGCTTAAGTTTTATCCATAAACAAACAACATTTTGCATTGAAATATGAGCTTTTAGGCGGGTTTAAAAGTCATGTTAATGAACACTAAAAAAGAGTCAGCTGCAGCAGTGATCAGTGTATCACACAGATTGACAGATTAAGAAACTAGGAGATGGCTTCCAACTTTGACTCGTCTCCTATCTTGATTCCATAATACTGGCACTTTTGGTTTTGCCCAGTTCTGCTGTGCAGGGAAAGCAATCAGCTGAAAAAAGACAGCAACTTACCCATAGGGCTCTGACTCATGATGAGTGAAGCCCATCTAAATACAAGCCCATAGAGTATTTTAAGATTAGGTAGCTTCAACCATTCATTGTATTAGACAAAAAAAATACCCATACCAACACAAAAACCAACAGAAAAAGCTATATCTACTGCACAAGGAATGAGAGCATTTAAATAACTTAGAGCCTACCTGGCCAACAATGGCATGTGTAATTGTCAGTGTTGTCCTCACAAGTGCCGTTATTGTAGCATGGTTGTGACCAACATAAGGGAATCAGGGTCTCACAGTGTAGGCCCATAAATCCAGTGCCGGTGCAGTTACAGCTGTACCTGCAAGACGGAATGCAATGTTCACTCTAACTGGAAGTGAGGAGGTCTGGGCTTTGTTCCCAAACGTGCACAGGCTTCTTGTGTAGTCTTGGCTAGCAGCTTGTATAGTGGAGTCCAGGCTCGAGACCATCTGGTGCTCCAGGAGAAAACGCAGAAATTGGGAACTAACAATGAGCTTTTTCCTGAAATATGTGGTTTTGTCTGGGGTAAAAGACCTGCTTGTGAATTCAAATTGGTTTTGACAGATTATTTTTTCTAAGAATTATTGATTTTTATTTTTTTATATATCTTCTTTTGAAATATTTTTGGAGAAAAAAAATTCTGCAATTTCCAATGTGATTTTTGTAGGCTTAACCTTATCCAGAAAATGAAACTGGGAGAGGTACAAAGTGTGTTAGTATTCTTTTCTCTTGGACTAACAGAAATTGAAACAGGCATTGTCTGTTTCTTGACTAGGTGATATATTCTGTTTGATGAAAACCACTATTTTATTGTTAGGTTAGAACAAAGATGTCAATTGCTTCATATTTCCAATAATAACAGTAAACCAATCTTTTTGATAGCATTGTTACTATTATGGGTTTAGAAGTAAACTAACTGGTATATATAAATGAATAATGTGCAGTTAATCAGTAAGGTCTGGGGTTTCTGCTTGTGGGTATTTTTCAAGGGAACCAGCTATAACTAGCTAGATATAAAATGCATAACTCACATGCTTAGATCATAAGATGTAAGGTCAGCTTATTTGTGTCATAAGAAATTACAAGTTTTTGTATTAAAATAATGTTAAATATGTATGCCTGGTTAATGTTTAATGATTTGAAACAAAAAATTATTCTTATATCGCTTTAAAATGATACACTGGTTATTGTATAATTGAAATCATGGGGAATCTTGCTGAACAAGTGATAAGTATACTTATTTGATAAAGTTTGTGCTTAATATCTAAGAGTTGGAATAAATATATGGAAAGAAAGCATAATTGGTGACCACAAGAGAACATCAGAGAACTGACTCATGCAGTCTAACAGACCAAAAAGCGTAAGTTTTTTACTACACTGGTTAAGTGTACATAAACGGAAATTTCTGGCAGGACAGTTTATTACCAGTGTATGGATTATTCTTAAATCAAAATCAGAGATGGCTTAGGCCAGGTGGAATTTGAATTCAGGGTATAAAAAGTAATGAGGAAGATGTGAATCAGAAAAACAATTTTAATTCCAGTGTACGTTCTTAAAGCAGAAGTCTTTTCTTCTGCTGTATTTTTCACACACTTCCTCCATGTGCCTTCAGTTTGGTGCTGTTCAGCTTTGTGGGGAAAGATTTCTTCTGCCTTAGTCCAAGCTCCTTTTTCCCTTTGGTCCAGAATCATGGAGAAGTTAGAAATATTCACAACTCGCTGATTAATGTGAAGCCCCACCTGTGTGCCTTTTCTCTCTGGTATCTTTTTAAGTGCTTGACATTGCTGTGGACTTTAAAGGATTCTGGAGGGTGCCCTGCTTATGGACAGGTTATGACTGAGCAGGCAGATGTCGCCTTCTAGTAAGAGCAAACAGCAATACTCTTAGATACTCTGCTTAACGTATTTTGGAGCTTCTTGTTTGATGTTCTCACAGTATGCAGAAAGCAATACACGCAGGTATTCTTTCCCATGCAATCAAAAGAACACTGAAGGTCCTAGGAATATATCCAATGGAAAAAAAGAGTTGGAGCATGCAGAGGTATCCTCTGTGCCTGTGCACACCAGGTTTTGTAGGTCCAAATAAGGTACTCCTGTAAGTTGTTGATTTTAAATCAGAAATGTCCAATAATGTGATCTTTTTTTTAAGAGGTCGAGTTCTACTTTGTTGAATTACTGAAACATCACTGGTAGATCAGTCTGAAATTTGGGAGAGAATTTGTTTTGGTGTTTGTATTTATGGCTTCTATTAGTGCTAAACCTTGCACATTTCTGAAAGAGCTGATGGCACACACACAAAAGCCTCAGCTATACCGCAGCATTAGTCAGAAAAAGGAAACTAGAGTTAAAGACTACACTTCTTCATTTAACCCAAAAAAACACAAAAAAGAAAGGAAATTGTTAGGCACCCTTTGGCTTTGAATTGCTTTGCTGTCTAACCCTTTTTATCATGTAACAAATGCAGTAAGAGCTCCAATCGTTCTCCAGATATCCTGCAGTATTGCAAGCCAATTAAAATTGCCTTTACATGTACCTCAGCTTCAAAAACTAGGAGAAAAATAAGGATTAAATCTGGCCTGAATGAGCATCCCAGTTGCTCACCTCATGCATGTATCCTCAAAAGGCTTACAGGTTATTAAGTGTGTCTGCTGTGAACTAGTCTGGTGCAAGGTGACCTCCCTCTGCCTGCTGTCATGCTTTAGCTACACTGGAAAATAATAAATTGCTTTGTCCTGTTCAGAGTCATTCAGTGCTGCTGAAAAGGAGCTCCACAAGGTTGGTGCCATGTCAACACAATGTACAAAAGCTCATTCCCAGAACACGATCTTTTAACCCTCTCATTCAAGGCAAACACACCTTCTGCTGCCATGACTTTTGGACTGATTTTGGGGGAACTAAGGTCTTCAAAACTGCTTTATAAAAACTGGAAAAATACACAATAGAGAACAAATCTTATACTGGTGAGAGGAGCACCTGCATGAATACGTTTACAAACTTTCAGACTGAGCTTATATGTATGTATTTTTAGTTTGGGAATCTCATGCTGAGTATCTAAAGCCATTACTGGTGAACAAATGCCAGAGCTCTGGCTGCCTGGGCTGTGCTCAGATCTCTGTGTAAGGCTATTAAGGTGGAGAAGTTCACTTTGCTATTGGCTTGTATTCTCTCTAATTTTTCTTCTTTGTCCATGGACTGCAGGTTGTTTTGAATAATGAACTGGTTTCCTATATGCCTGTAAAGTTTCTGACACATTTCCTAACGGTATCTATTACTATGGTTACTATAGCTTTCCTCTGCCTCTCTTTTCTGATGCCTCTGTCTGTCAGTGCAGGCAGCTGCTGTTGACAAATTCAATTTTATACACTCTCACATCTCTCTTGGAAAATAAAGTTTGACAAGTGTTAGAAGAATTCACTTTTAAATGACAATCCTCATAGCCAGAAACACAACACATTGTATACATTTTTAAGCATAAATGTGAAAAATGTACTTCTTGGTCAGTCTTTGCCATAAATATTTTGTTGTCCTATTGGGTCTGAGACCAGACTTGCTTTATTTAATCTTTTTCAAATTTAAACTGAAATCAGTGCAGGATCAAGGAGTGAAATCAACAATTTGAAGTGAAATCAGCTACTTGGCAGTGCAGGCTCTCATAGCATTCTCATTTGCGCACAGAGGAGCTGGTAGCACTTCACGGGAGTGTTACCCAGCTGTAGAAGACATACCCATTGGCCTTGTCCATGCACTGTCCCCCACTGAGGCATGGCTGGCTAACACACTCATCGATGTCAGTTTCGCAGAGGTCGCCGAGGAAGCCAGGTGCACAGGAGCAAGAAAAGCTCCTGATGGAATCATGGCAGGTCGCACCGTTGAGGCATGGCTGTGACGAGCACTCATCTATTTCCAGCTCACAGTTTGTACCTTCAAAATCAAAGAAAATGAGCAAACCCCAAATGTAGGAGATAGCTAGTTTTGAAGATCGCAGCAAGGACTGGTTTAAGTACAATATCCACATAATCTTTCTTTTTTAAGCAATTGCCTATGTTTGAAAGGCAGCTCTCCTCAACGTGTACTGCAAGACTAGTTTTTCAGGGTTTGGCAGAGTTTACAAAGGAACAAGCCAGCTGTTATGCAAACGAATAGTTAGAATAGCAACTTTTTATGTGAACTTGAACATGGAAACAGAACAAAAAATGTTCAGATTATTAAAACCATGCTACCATCTTATTTATAAAACACAGAAATAACTAGTAATTTAATGACCTCAGAAGAGTCTGTTTGAAGCTGCAGAGTTAATTGAATTCATTGGGAAGCTGTCTGTTTAGGTATGGTTTATTGCCTTTTAAGATTTAGCTACGTGTAAATAAGTTGGTTATGATGCTGTGTTTGCAACAGGTCAGAATCTTGGAGCTGCTCTTCAGAGATAACTGCTGGAACTTAATCAGTTCTAATATTAGTTTACAGCTATTTAGGATAGTTTGCATGTTAAATCTGCACTCCTTTTATCTCTAGCACAGTCCAGGAGACACTAAGAAAAATGTATAATTAATGCCTTACAGGTCCTGCTTTGCTTCTATCAAGGGTTTGTATGCTTATGCACCTACTTAGTGTTTTCAGTTATAAAGCGACTTTTAAGTAATAACTTCCACTTGCTAATTAAATTTCTTTTAAGAGCTACAGTATCTGCCACAAACCAGACACAAAATGGCAAATTATAATGAAGAAGCTGCTTTTCAGTGGACTTCCCCATCTTTTATTTGGCTTACCAAGGTAGCAGTAGTATTGTAAATAGTTTTCAGGGGAATCCTCTACTTGAAAGAGAATCTGCAGCCCTGAGAACGGGTTTAATTTGTTTGGAGAGATGAAGTTTTCAGTACAAGATGATGCAGCAAGCTTTCAAAAGATGGCAACAGCCACGTTTTGATGATGGGTACTATCTTCGTAATTAATTTCAGAGCTCACCTCTAATTCTTTCTTTATGCTGTTCTAGCCAGCTCTGTCCTGCTGTGAGATTTGTACATTCTAACTTGGAACATCTTTCTGACAGTCTTGACTGAGACTGCTAATACTTAGCACTTTTACTTAGTTACTAATTTATTTTGACCTTTTTGAATGTAGTATCTTTATTAAAAAAATAAATATCCATATTATGAATAAATACCTGGAAATATTTTAAAATGAAACAAAAAGGATATGGAGCACGTTAACTTATATTTTTCATTGCATTTAAACATTAAAGTGCAAGTTCATCTTTCCAGCAATAAAAAATACTACTGCCCTAATTTTAGACAACATACTTTTATAGTTCCCTGAGACTACATATAGAACACTGGATGGGAGAAGTCAATGATCCCGTGCCTTCAGTTTAAGGTTCACTGATCAGCTAGCCACTACTTTCAGTGGGAGCCTACCACAAGACCCTAGCACAGGAACGCTTTCTGATGGCTTTATGGTAATGTACATTATATCCAGATATAGTAAGCAATCCCTCTGTGGTCATTGCCCTGTGAATTCACTGTAATTATAAACAATGTGTTTGCAGAAGTATGTCTAGTGACCGTAAATCTGCCAGAGCTTGTTAACAGCTTACTGCGAACACTAAAAATCGTGTGACAAAACAAGCCCTGTTCAACTGATCCTCGGTTCAGCCAAATTTAAAACTACAGGCCTGAGAACAGCCTGACAATTAACATGAGAACATAGCGTTGTTGTTTTGGTTCATGTCTTTAATCTATCAAGCCCAGTAACCTGCCTTTGGCAATGTTGCCTCAGAAGGAAACTTCTCTCTGTATAATGCATCCAGCCAATTCGATATGCCATGCAAACAGGGGAAATTCCTTCCTTAGCCTCTACTGAATCTGCTGTCAGGCTTTCTTGTATGTGAAAAAGAGAGATGAAAGGATTAGATCTGCATTTGCACCTCAGTCTAACATTCTGTCATAAATATGCTATATGCCAATTATCATATGCCAAAAAGGAAAAAGAGCACCAACCAGCCCTGCCACAGTTACTGCGTGGGGCTACACCATCAAGAGCAAAGGCTTCCTGTCCTAGAGCGGACTGAGTATTTCAGCAGGTACGAATTCAAACCACACAAGTGGTTTGAACTGAAAGACTGGGAAGGTAAATATCAGTGTTGTTTACAACTTTTGCAGTTTCTTTGAAGAATTAAGAGTATTTCTCATACTGCTTGCTTTTCAAATGAATCCTACTGTGCACTTTTGTACAGCCACAGTCGATAAAAAGTAAATGGAGGTGAGGATGAATGAAATACAGCCAATACTTTCAAACTTGCATGCCTACAGGTATATTGTAAGATCACCTTCTGGTCAAAGATACCAGGGGCTTGCAGACTCAGTGTAGTTCCAGGAGGACCTGCATGTTCTTAGCACAGCTGGAAATTGGTATCCAGGTCACCCCTTCCACTCTCCTGTGCTGTAGTGCTGTCTCCAAATTCCTCAGTCTGTACATAGTTACGTTATGTGCCATAATCTGGATCAAGTGTCATACAGCTGTTTTCTAGGCAGCAGCCTTGAAAGGATATGAAGAGAGTTCATCAGAAATTAGGCAGAGTGAAGAGCTTAGTTTCTTGGAGCAAGGCTCCTCTTTTTTGTGCCCAGGCCTACACTAACCACCATGCATGTAAGTTGTTACAGGTCTTGCAACACTGCACTATGCAGACACAATCAGGAGAACAGCAGGGCTAAAGCAAATCAAAGGTTTCAGCCCCGTGGAGTTATGAACTGCAACAAAGCCACTTTGCATGTACCTGCGCTCTGCTAACCTTTGTTTTGAAAGCCCTTTGACATGCAGCAAATACTTCTGGGCTCCTCCCTCATTGCAGTCTTGTGTATGGGAATCTTGTCAGAGCTGGTAACCTGGGTTGAATCCTCTGTCAGGCTGGCTAGGGCACAAGGTTGGGAGTGCTGGTTTGAAACTTGAAAGCTGAGGAAGGAAACCAGCTTTTCATTTTGTTGACAATTGCTGTTTGATGGGCAATGTTGTTTGCTATCAGTATCCACAATGATATTGCCATGAGCTTGCTGGGAAGCAAGATGTGTATTTGAGATACTTCATTCCATTGTAGAGGCTGCTGAGCCCCTGCTTGCCTTTAAATGCCTAAGGCTTATGATGCATCTACCCTAAATATTTTCATGGTGTATGCATCATTGATAAGACTAACGCATAAGAACTTATCAGGAATAATTTCCTCATATTGTACAGAGTTCATCCCAGCTATGGTTACATCATAGTAAAAGGTATTGCTCAAAGTATGAAAATGGCTCATTGCACGTATTTTGTGTTTCACTGAAACACTTCCTCCTGCTGTTGTCTTGGGCTAAGACTGGGTTTTGGATCTGACATGTACCCCTGATAGTTCACGCTAACATGGTTGTTGGCAATGGAGAACCCACTTCAGTTGTGTCCAGCAAGGTAACTAAAGTACCTAGAGGTGGGTAATAACAGGCTCTTACATCATGCTCTGCTGGGGTGAATTAAAAACAAGTGCAATTAGTACAATGGTGGAAAAAATGCATTTGATTAAGGTAGCCAGCAAAACTTCAACAAACCAATTGAGCTTCATTATTTAACAGCTGTGTGACACATGTCTTGTAAATAATTTCACACATGCAGAACATTATCATAGAAACTGTGGATTTCATGCTAAATTTTCCAGTCTTTGGCTCTCGGTGTGCTCTAACCTCTTCCATTTGTGTAAGAATTACGTGTGACATTTCTCAGCTATTTTCAGAAGTGCTGCAGCATGCCAATCATACAAAATAGCAGCCATAGTCCATGAAACAAGTAGCAACTGCAGTCAGTAACTCAAGCATTTGGTTAACATTACTGCTATAGATTTACTATATGTTCTCTACCTACATATCAACAGATATAACCTTTTTAACATCTTAGGGAAATTAGATGAGGCTGGATGACTTCCCACAGTAATTCATGGTGTCGGGCCAGGATAATAATGGTTGGCAAGATCCTCTGATAGAGTAAATGAGGGGTTTTATTACCAGTGGGGACACCTCAGGGCTTTCATCCAGTAATCCCTCTGGCTTGTGCATTTAGCACAACTCACAGCAAGGTGCGGAAAACAAGAAAGAATGCTTCTGATAAATCATTTTGTTAAGTGGCCTTTAAAAGCTGGTGTTTTACTGCTGAAGGAACAGTCTTCTACTCTATAGAATTCTTATTAGTCTCTCTGCTGCTGGAAGCAGTGTCAGAGCTGTATGTCAAAACACTGCAGCCTCTTTGTATTTTACACCTTTTCTCCTTCCTTGGTTCTCTCTTCATTTCTTAACTCCTCTTGTGCCCAGTGTGGAGCACTTGGTGATGTTGCTTGATTTTGGGTGAGAGCAGAGAGCATCAGCCTGGGAAACAGCAGAATTTCATGATGAAAGTGGGAGAGTTCAAACAAAGAGAGTTACCTCCAGCAGTTTGTGTTGATCTAAATTTTCATTTCATTTTGTTTGGGCTTCGTTATTTTGTTTTCTCTATTTTTGTCTCTAAGTTTTATATTCTTTCTCTTTCAAACAGAGTTCCCTGGCTATGGATCCAGGCCTGGACCCCACTAACAGTACCAGTTAAATAAATACAGTTTCCTGAATACAACAGGAGGTCTGGGCTGAGTCTGATCATTGCAGAGTAACCATGCTGGTTGTTAATAGGTTTTTCCTTCCTTCTGCTCTTCGGCTTTCCTCCAGTTGTGTAGTGGCTGGCCTGGGCTCAGACACCCGCTGGCAGCAGCAGGGTGGTGGGAAGGTAACAAGCTTCCTTCAAATAACATTCTCTGTGCTCATGAGAGATATTAACCAAGGGCTGGCTTCCAACAAGTGCTGTGTCAGACACAGGAAAGCTGCTTTTTACCTCTGACTTCCCCTCCTGCATGGGGATTTGGGGATGGAGCTGTAAACCACATCTCTTATTTCTTATTTGTTTGAATCACTTGAAGCAATAGCTGGGGTTTTTCTGTATTTTTGCTCTATGACTCCTTTTTTTTATCATTTTTTATCTTTTTTTTTCCCCTTTGCTTACCTGACTGGCAATCTATCACTAAAGTGCCTCTCCTTTTCTCCTTTAATGATTCAGTGTGCTACCTCTTGGAGCCCTGCGCCTGAATACAGCTTTGAAATTTGAAGGGAGCTGTCTCCTGCAAAGATTCTATGTCCTCCAGCAGAGGAAGTAGGCAATAAAAATCATACCTGTACTTAAAAATGGAGCCACATAAAATGGGCTTATCAAAAAAATCTTCACTTTGGCAACCTGATAATACTTTTCTATTTTATTTAACTTAGATAATATTCTAGTTGCAAACATGCCCTCTATTTCTAGGAGGGGCAGACGAGGACGGTAATGTGTAACATCTAAGTTTAAGAATACAGTTTGTTGTGGTTAGCAAATCAAGCAAATCTAATTAGATCTAGTTCTTAACCCTATCAAACACAGGTTTTATCTGAGGACATGCATTTTAAAAACATTTCTTTTTAAAGGAAAGTTAACCTGGCCCTGTAACAGCTTTATGTGCACAAAACTGCTCTGTAGTTTTCAGTAAATGTGAGATTTCTTTATCCCTTCTCTATCTAATATCAGTAGTTCACAATGATAAGGTAATCTATAATGTACTAGCAGTCACTGGTGCTAAAGCTGAAGGCAAGGTAGTAATAGAGACATGACTAAATATGTAGGTGGGTGAGTTGAACTTGGAACATGATGCAAGGAACAAGTTGTTTTAACAGCACTTACCTGTGTACCCAGGTGGACAGATACAGCCATACTGTCCTATCTGGTTGAGACACGTTGCCCCATTCAGGCATGGATCCGACACACACTCATTCACTTCCAAATCACAGTGCTTGCCTTGGTAGCCTGGGACGCAGTAGCAGGAGTACTCATCAACCCCATCCCTGCAGACTGCTCCGTTGTGGCATGGTTCAGAAATGCATTCATCAAAATCCATTTCACAGAGTGTACCGGTGTATCCTGTGCTACAAAGGCAAGTGGGCCCAGCCAGGCCATTTTGGCAGGTGCCTCCATGCTCACAAGGGTTTGTGTCACACATGCTGACAGCTCTTTCACAGGTAGGTCCATTATACCCAGCAGGGCACTCACAGGTAAAGCTGAGGTTTCCAGCAGAGCTTAAACAGGTAGCATTTTGAAGACAAGGGTTTGAGGAGCAAGGATCAGAGGTTTTATTGCAGAATTCCTCCACACTGTCCACTGATGCATCTGCACAATGGCAAGTATTGTCTTTATGACCAGGAACACATGTAGAGTTCTTTTGGCAAGAATTTGATAGGCACCTGGAGTCATTCCTCATGCAAAGTGACTCTAGAAAGGAAACACAAAAAATCCTGAGGCATTCCTTAGCACTGGGAGCAACCAAGGGTAAAAGAAGTATAAGTCTTAACACAACTGTGCTTCAAAACAAATAGCTCCAATTGTTGGCTGTTGAGAAGAAAACAGGGCTGGTAACTGTGTGAAACATTATTAGTAGGCTAACTAATAAATGTAAAATGAAAGCAATTATGAAAATAAAGGTAGTTTATTATTTCCTGTATTTCCATCTTCTAACAGCCATGGCCTGGAGTGTCAGGATTGCTTAACAGTATATTAAGAGTACAGTTGCAAGAATATTAGTTGTCAACAGGTACCCAACAATGTAGAATGCATTTAGGTATATTTGAGACATTGTGTTGTTGTTTTTTTTACTAGAGAAAAGAGTTAAACCACATATTTCAGCTCAGTACCGCTCTCTACTCCTTTGTGGTGAAGTTTTCTGTATTAGATTTCAACAAAGCTGAGTGACTCAGATGAAGTTACAGCTCAGCTAAGTGGTTCAAACCATCATGCACCCTGATTTTGACTTCCTGATTATAAATAGTAATTGGACACCTGTACAGTATTTCCACCACAAAGAATCTCCCAAACACCTGAGATTCAAAATAGTCTTCTGAGAGCCTTCCAGCCTCTGAGGCTGTAAGGACATGGTGAACGTAGTGTAAACACGTTCCTTACCCTCCAGGAACTGAGCTCCTGGCAGCAATTAAAGACTACTTTGGAGTTGTCTGGCTGCTGTAAAGACTGGCTGAGGATAACAATAGCTACTTCTCACATCATAATCAAGGAGGAGGGAGCTGTTACCAGCATTGTTCACCACTCACAGCTGAGAAGCACTGATAACGCAGGGCAAGAAGTGAAAGATGCTCTTTCCAGTAAAAGAAAACAAGAATTTGGCATGAAATTGTATCTTGGCTTGGTTTTGTTTCTGGTTTGTTTTTTTTTTAACCATGATTAATTGTCTCCATAATGAAAGAAATGGCTGTATACAGATAAGCATAGCACACACAGGTAGGTATGTACCTGCTGTCTTGAATTTACTGTTGGGCATATTAGGCAGTTGCAACAAGGTTCCTAATACAGAATGCATGAAATAGGTGCATTGGTCTGGGCTGAATCCTCTGCAATCACAGCTTCCTTGCCAACACCAAGTGAGCTAGACTGAAGCTTGCATACTTTTATGTGTGCTATAATCAGGTCACCCAGATATGACACAGATGTAAAGAGTGCAATGGGGTTCTATTAATCACTGAATTCATCTC
This sequence comes from Neopsephotus bourkii, assembly GCF_033783945.1. Lineage (NCBI taxonomy): Eukaryota > Metazoa > Chordata > Aves > Psittaciformes > Psittacidae > Neopsephotus > Neopsephotus bourkii. The sequence continues at coordinate 11,992,611 of NW_026902242.1, read as the reverse complement.
GTAATATCAGGTTGCTTCTGTCATGACTTACCGTTGTTTTGGTATGGGTCAGTAATAACAGTGTTAATCACCAGTACACATCCTGCAGCACTTGGGAATTTTGTTACATATAAAATGACTCAGGGCTGTGGAGATAATAAGACCCAAAGAGATGATTGCAAACGGGGCGTTTGCTCTATTTCTATCTTGGTCTAAAGGTCAACCTTTTGAATGCTGAGAAGCTAGTGGAAGAAATCCTGGAGCTACCTCCAACTACTGTGCTAGCAGAATAAAATAATGGCAGATGAAAAGTCATAGACAATGCTTAATGAAGAGAAGAAAGGCCAACACTTATTTACTGACAGAAACCACCTAGAAGATAAGGACCACGAATACTGACCTAAAAAGCCAAGTGCATGTATAGTATTTTAATTCCTACTGATCAAATTGGAAAGTCTTAGCTGGAGTATAATAAAAAAGAGTTGTATCTGGTAGAATTTTTGATTTTGTAACTGATTTTCACCCTATTATAAGAAATCTTCTACTGAACAGTAAACATCTGAATGCCATCATACTTCTAATGTGACTGCAATGTGACGTTACACAAAATATGAGGGTAAAACTGTAAACAAATATTTCGCATACTGCTAGAGAAAAAAGTTATTTGTACCATGGGAGGGGAAAAAAGCAGGCATATCTTGGCCAAGAATCTATGGAATAAAGCTGAATATTGTTCTTGGAGAGAATGTAGTAATTCAGAAGGAAAGACTGGTGGGCTGGAGAATGAAAATTGCATGAAACGACCTATATGAGAGTCTCGTAAACATCCTGCTTTCTTCTTTCAGTTTATACTTTCATTCTGGAGTCTTGTTTGGAAGTATGAAGGGTATGTCTTCTCCAGCAGTTACTTGAAAATGAATGGCAGGACAGTGTACTTCTGTGCAAAAAGCTGTTGGGGATAAGCTGCGCTTCTTGAAGAAATTCAGGCCTATCTACCACAAGTCTCTAATTTCTTCCATGTTCTTGGAGCTGAGATTCAGGAGGGTGGACACTATGAGAAGGAGATGGGGCACTGAAAGAGAAGTAGCTTGTTGAGACAGTTATCAATAACTGGGGCTAAACCAATGATGATGAAATCCTGGAACAGATCTCTGGTTGTCTGGGAAAGTGAGAGGCTAGGGCTGGACATCTGAGTATAACAGCGGACCACTGGCATTGTCAGAGAATACAAACTGAGTAATGCAGGTGTATTTTCATAACATATATTTTAATGGCTAAAACAACTTAATCCATTTTTCCCAGGAAGAAGTGGAGGAAGAAAGCCTCAGAAGGCTTCACTACTTAGGAAAGACAGCTTATGTAGATATGAAGCTATGATAATAAATGGGGATGTTAGAAAAGTTATCTGTGTTTCATCATTGTGCCTTCTGACTTGAGATGTACAGAGCAGCAGCAGTGCCTCTGGGAATAAAAAAACCCAATCTGAATGAACAAGATGCTCATGACTAGGTACACTGAGTCAAATAATTAATACTTGTTTGAACAAGCAGAATAGAGATTTATGTAGTAACACTGATAGCAACAGTGTCATAATTTAAAAAAACTGAAGTCTTAAGGATTGCATAGGAAGAGTTTCTTGATTGTTTTGTTAGGGTTATGCATGTATAAGTAAAACCTGGAAATGTTTTTGTTCAGACTGGTTTTAGCTGTTGTCCTGATCATATATACCAGAGATGCAGAGAAGAAATATCTAGAGAAGGTATGATTTTGGTAAAGATTAAGTTTATTTAATACAGGCTGTGACAGACCTGATTAAGAAAGCAAGCTAACGTGATTACCAGAAGGAGAACTGGAGCTTTACCTCATGTTCTGTGAAAGAAAACAGGACAAAAATAGCACCTCTGATTTAGACTGCCTTTAAAATGACCATCCCCAAACCAGTCAACATTCAGTTTTGCACTTCATCAGATACTTCATCTTAATGCAATATCAGCTGTAATTCCCCCAGCATACATCTCACTGAATGCAAAATTAGAGACACTGGCCATTGTGTGCTGACTTACTCACTCCAGTCACCAGTATCATGGACTTTTCTCCTTCTCAACACCCCCCATGTATGTTCCACTGTCCTAGTTTACTCAATTTTCTATATTACCCATGTATTTAGGTTTTTTAGCCTGGGTAATAAGGAGCTTTACTGCAACCTATTAACTACTGTTAAAATGAGCAAAACTGCATTCTTTAGGAACTTTTGCATCCCACATTTTTCTTGGGGTTGCACAACTTTAAAGAGTTTTCAGACTGTCTACTTACTTAAAATTCATCAAATGTTTGAAGAAACATTGCAAATCTGAAGACATTAACTACGATAAAGTTGTGTTACCTAACTATCGTAGTGTGAAAACTACAAGAAGTGAGGTCAATCATTCAAGTCTTTCTTAAGCAGGAGCACTTTGACACCAGAAGCAATTTACTTAATTATTACTGCTTTTCCAGAGATAATTTTCATGTAACAATTCAGTGTCCTGTAATAACTGTGAGAGAAACTGAAGCATTTGCCAGTCTGCAGTTTTGATAGCAACATACTAGCTCTGAACATGGGTTAAAAAGCTTCCTAGCTCTCTGGGGCAGTCATAGTGGATCGAAAGTGAGGGAAGAGGCAAGAAAACCCTGAAAGCACAGCCTGTAGTGAAGGCAACCAATTTGTTTCCAAGGTGACACCACAATGCAAAAAACATGAAACAGAAAACCTTTCCTGGATTTTTTTTCTTTAATTAGTTGGTTTTGGGTTTTTTTTTTAATTTCAACTCCTCTAGCTTTTAGGAAACAAATTTCTTAGGTAGCAAACGCAAACAGATAGTTCAATAAACCCAGTACTCCTTAGAGGATGCTTTTGTCTGATCTGTGCTACAAATTTACAGCAAAGCAATAAAGTTTTTGGCGTTTTTATCTTCATTCTAACATGCAGTGCCATATTTTTTATTATTTGTATAGTTCTTGAGTTCTGAAGGTCTTAGCAGAGATACAATCACTGCTGAGTTTTAGCTTACTTGTGATTTAAAGGCTAGGTCCAAGAGTATTTTTAGAAGTGCTAGAGTAGTTTTGCCACAGCAGCAAAACTGCACCTCAAAAAGCTGATCACCAAACAGTATGCAGTTATTACACTGTGGTTAGGAAATGGTATGCAGTTTACCCGGACATTGCCATTATTGGTTTTTGATGGGTTTCAGAAAATCAGAAAATCTTGGAGCCTAGATTGCTAGTTAGAGCATCATTTTCTACCTATTTGAGACGATTTACTTATACTATCACCCTTCCTGCCCCAAGGAAATTCAGTTTTGCTGCTGCTCGGAGTGATGTGAAGCAATAGTTTTGGAACCTCCTGAGCTATTGAGAGCTATGAGGAAGAAGATCATAGCATGTGGAAGCTGAACTCCCCCCATGCTCTGTAATGTGGTGTGGCAGGGTATGATGATGTCTCGTGCAAAGGCTGGCTTAGTTTGAGCCGATGGCTAAAGAATATACCCTAATTCATTTGCAGAAAGAGCTCTAAGAAAATGTTTCAGTGACTGGGGGAGCTTGATTTTTGGTGAGGTTCAGAGAGAGAACCTGAAAAGACCTCGTGCTCTAGCTCAGATATGCAGAGAAGTTGTTTTCATTCTCAAACAATTAAGGTCACTTCAGCAGTGACTTGTTCTGACAGAGAGCCTTAAAACTTGTGTGTAATGTTAGAAAAATGGAAACAAAATGCCAATCTCTTTGGATTTACACGATTGACACTTGAGATATTTATCAGTCTCTTTATAAACGTTGGTATGTTAATATAAGAAGAATTAGTGCCAAGCATTTTACCCCATGGTTAAATCCTTTCGATGCAGATGAGGTGTTTGCAAGTAAAATTCTTTACAGTAAAGCTTGACATCTAGTGGCAAATCATCAGTACTACCAGAAACGTGTCAATACCTCGATCTTTTAGAACTGGCACAAAATATTAAGTATAAGAAATGCTGAGAAAAAGACAGTAATTTTTTCCTTTTGTATAAGCTTATTTAAATTCATTAAAGTGATCTTGGTGGTGTATGAATAATTGAACTTATATAGCTAATCAGCACTAAAAGTGCATGATTTTGACAATAAAGACTTCTTAGTGATCAGAAAGCACAGTAATAACACAAAGCAATTTTTAGGATGTTGGAAATGCACGATGATAATTGTAAGAAAGCAAAATCAAATTACTGGGAAAATTAACATAAACAGTTTTGAAAGGGCCAAAGCAGATCTTTGAAAGGGCACAGATTTTCTAACTCCTGACAAGGAAACTAATGGTTCCAGTAAAGCAGCTAATTTTGAAGAGCTCATCTGTATATCTGTTCTGACAGTTTGGAGGTGTGTTTCTTTTCCTAGATGTTGTTTGGCAGCACTTTTCCTACAAGTTGGTGAAATATCATAATCAACAGCAAAATCTAATATCAAATTTCAGTCACTGCTAATCACGTTGTTATGAACTGGAGTTCTCCAGACCGTGGTCATGCCTGCACTTTGTTAATCATCTCATCGTGCCTGGAGGCTGCTTGTAATTTGCAATGCTGTTCTTCAAATGAGCCTTCTTCCCCTGAAGGAGAACTCTTAAGCTTCACAGAAGCTCCAACACTAACAGCTTCAGGGTCTTTTAGATACACTGCAGAGATTTTCTGAGCTTCTTAACAGTTCCAGTCTATTTTCTAGGGGGAAAAACTCTCACAGAAGATGGAGCACTTCATACCCATATAGACACCAGCGTCGACGAATTTACTGTGCTTTGAGGAGCATTTTTCCCTTTTACTTATGTTTTTTTAAAACAAAGAGTTACTACTTCACATGTTTGAATTGAAACTAGGAAGCTGCACCAGCTAATGCAGATACAGCAGTTCACAGCAAAACCTGATGTTTTATTAACTCATATGGTTTGGAAATAGAGGGATAGCAAAAGCCCAATATGTTGGTTTACGAGTTGAGAAACAAAACTTAAAAAATACTCCAAAGGAAAAAAATACCAAATTACAGTTTAAAATATTAAAAAAAAAGTATGCATTTGTGATTTGAGATTTTTGTTTGCTTTGTTGTTATTTTTTGTTGGGTTTTTTTTAACAACTCAGAAAATGTGTGTTGGATAGGGGGGTTTTGTTGTTTTTAATTTGCTAAAATAGCTTTTATAATTGACATCTTGGTTGTAGTCAGTCTATAAAAAGATAAAATTTCATTGGGATAAATGAAGCAACCATTGCCTCTCTTAAAGCTATTACTTCAATCTGTTTTCTGTTGAATCAAAACCATCATACAGCTTTTGTTCACAACTGAAGGCTTACCTTATGATCAAATAAGCTCACTTATAAGCTCATGGGATAACATGACGGTAGCAAGGGTTTAGATAGCCCAGTGTCTGGAGTTAGTAATGAGAACCTTCAATGCTTGTATTCATTTCTTGCTTAAAACTGGCCCCTGGGATTTTAGAACAAGTGTGCGAATCTGTATCACTGAAATACCAAGCTCTGTGACTTTAGTGAGATCTTGAAATAATTAGCATTTAACTGGAAATATTAAAATATTGCCCAAGGCATTTAGGGTTGCATTGAAGAATGCTTGGCTTTGGTATAAGTAAATGTATCTCCATTTATCTGTAGTGCACTGTGACACAGAAAATAGTTCTTCACTATGACAATAATTTCCTTGCAAAGGCAACCTTAGAAAGTTGTGGGTGTGCATATACATTCAATCTTGATGTATCTTGAAGAACTAGGAAAGAGATGAGCACAGCTGCATAATTGGCAGTGACAGATACTGGAATCAGACATCTTCACCATGACTGAGAGGCAGAAAGATGCTATTCGTGGATCAGCATTTGGCATATGGGGAAGAAAAGGACACAAAACCATGCCTTCTGGACAAAGCAGCCAGGTAAGGGGCTATCTCAGCCCTCAAAATAGCTTTTTCATTGAGATTCTCTGCAAATAGATCATTTCAGGTTTTTCACACAGTTCTGATTTCTAGACCAAAGCTTCAGACTTCCTAAACATTGCACTCAAGTTATTTCACCCCTTCCCATCTCCCAGTACATTTGAATACTGTTTTAATTATTTAATGTAATGAGCAGCTTGTAGTTAGTGTGGTTCCATTTCTCTTTTGTAAGCTTTACCAAGGAGGAAAGCATCTGCCCAAGGACCTGACCTGCTCTATCCACAGCCAGAATTACTACTCAGTCTGCACACCTTGGGATGGTACGAACAAACTTTCGCCAAACAAGCAAGTGCTTGCCATAGTGCCTACAAATATTGTGGTCATAAAGGGTTAATCCTGGTTCTTTAACTTCAGTTGTGTGCCCAAAACATCCTAATATGTTGTTATAGAAACCACTTCCAGGCTTTAAATCTTGAATCATGATTATTACCATAGTAACCACCACTGCACACAGGCAGGAAAGAAAAAAGGCGGTTATACAAATATTCATTTCTATCAAAAAAGCCAATCTTGTTTTCAGGTACATTTGAATCAGCAAAACCAAGGAAAGTAAATTAACAACTCATGTTGTGAAGCAGAACTATCGTATATTAGTGTAAGAATGACAATTGAATAGCATTAAAATGTCAAATGTTGTTTAGGAAACACTTAAAATGATCTGTGATTTAAATTACAGAACTGGTTATTAAATCAATGTCTCCATTTCACTGGTCCCCAAATGTTTCTGTAAGCTCACAGTAATTTGGTGCTGTTTCCTGAGAGTGGGCACCATTACTGCTGGCTGCCATCTTCCTTTCCTGTCATTTTACCTTTGTGCTGTCTCAGGCTTCCTTACCCTATAAGCACCTCAGCGGCAGCAGTCATCCTGACAGTTGTGATGACTGATTGTACTAAACACAGCAACAATTTGACAGGCTTCCCTACAAAGCAGCCATGCACTGACTGTTTTATCCCATACTGGTGAGGTGCGGTAGTTGAAGGCACTCACTTGGTGTGAGCACATGAGCACACTCTTGGCTGCTTTCTGGCTCTTGCAAAAGTGCAGGACAAATAAAATAAACATATAAAAAATGAGATTAATGCTTTCTTCTAAAAATAAATATTTTTTTTTTGGCTCTCACTTCATGTTACTTCATATTGCAGTGTCTGTGTTGGAAACAAGAGGAGAACCAGGCCTAAAAGTTCAACAGGGCTCCTATGGATTGAATTTGGAGATTTTTGGTTTAATTAGACATCAAGGCACAGTGCTATCAGCAATGAAAACAGACTGGTTTCTAATGTGAATAAAAGAGTTTATCCACTGTTTCTTTACATTTAGCACTACAGAGCTGCAGCTTAAGTTGATAGTGCATAGTGATGATCATTATGCTTTTACTATGCACAGATATTATTGTTTCTGCAGGACAGTGGCTGATCTAACTCAGAAGGTAGCTGATATCCATTACAGTAAATGTTGCAAACACTGATGTAGGAACTGAACTGAGTTCTGCTGTGCAATCTCCACTACTGTATACATTCTATCTCAATTTAACTTTCCTCTTTAATAGTTTCATGATGTGTCCCCATGTTCTTATTTTCTAAGTCTGAAGAAGAGTAAATACCTGAGTGTTAAAAAGGTTTCTTCTCCCTTTAGAGGCAATGGATTTTCTTTTTAAGTTGAATTCACACAGCAGAATTTAGGCTTAATACTACAAAACAGGATTCCCCTGCACAGGGACATGGAGATAAATGGACAGGTGAGCAACAATCATGATGCATGGTGGTGGGAACCTGGGGGCCAGCTTCAAGTTTGCCATTCTATCAGCTTTCCAGTGGCAAATAACATGGAGAATGTATTGTGCTCAAAATCTGAAACAGTTTTATTTAAGTGTTAAACTTGATTGCTTATAGGAAATATTTGGTGATTTTGCAGGTTAAATGTGTTTGTCCTAATGATTCAATCAATGCCTTTCCTGTCTGTGCTGCTCTTAGGGCTTCATTAAAACTGGGGTCGTTCCCAGCATAAACTCAGGATACAGAGCGAAGCATGTAAAGATCTCTCCTGTGATATGAAATGTTTTGCAGATATAAAAAAAAGAAAGAGAAAAAAACCTCACGTAGTTCAGTTAGGAGTGTGAATTATGTTTTATACTTTAAAATGTTATCCTGTATTGCTTGTCATTAGTGAGGTTTCTCAGCATGCCTAGATGGGCTTGCTGGGATGCGTGGATTTGTACTGCTTTTGTGAAAGGTGTGGCTCCTGCCTTGTTCTCCAGAGGAACAAACATGGCAGCATCAAGCCTTTTAAAATTAATAGACACAATCTGCTGTTTCCAAACCTGATACCAGAGCACAGTGAGGAGTGCAAGTGGTGCTGGGGAAGTGGAAAAATGAAAGCAATGCTTGGAGTTGGAAAGATACCACCTGTATTCACAGCTACACTAAGGAAAAAGGCTAAAACACACACTTTGGAAGCAAACGTGTCAAAATAAATGAGGGAAATTGTGCCAGAGGTGAAAGGGGTTGCAGAAAGACCAATGCATGGTCTCACTTCTTTGCAGCAATAGGGGAATTTTTAGGAACACAGAGGGAGTAACACAGCATAAAACTGTCAGTTTGTGAGTTTGGGTGAAATCCAGTTGCTCCTGGTTCTGTTTGAATTCTAAACAGTGGAAAATAGGGAGCAAAGGAGCTGTTGCCTCTCAAAGAGGCCAAATCTCACCTTGAGAGCCACAAGGTCTCAGCTTCTCTGGGGTCTGGAAAGAGTTTATGGTATTTTGCCTTTGTGTGAGACAGAGGTACCCAGCTCCAACTGAGCTCTTGGCTCCCACTGAATTCAGCCTCAGCAAGGAGCTGGGGGCTTTGCTGAGCTGGGAGATGCTCCCCCTCACTGCAGACCAGCTACCACTGACTTGCAGTGCTGAGATTTCATTTAGGTCAGAACATGCAAGCAGCCATGCTACTACTGTGCTCGATTATGAACATGGGAAAGAAAAAGCAGTCAGAAATGCTGCCTGTTACTGCTAAATCTTTGATCTACTGAGCTTGGTTTAGAGGGGCTAAAAAATGAGTTCAAAATGGACTTTAGGTCGAAGCTCTGTGTCCATGTGTTGTTTGCTTTTGAAAGCTGTTAGAAGGTATGTTCTTCAGTTTCCTTTATTTGTATTTCTTTCCTCCTCTTCATTACCTCTTATCTTAATAGGAAAAGAGCATACAGCAGTGTTTCTGATATACAGTAGCACATAAAGGTGCTGTGATTTTAAAATATAGCCTCAAATGCCTTTAATGCTGACTGAGGTGTGATTTCTTTCTGTGAGTCAAAACCAGATAGGCTTAAAGTCCTGGTTGTTAGGAATTTGTCATACCAGCCTTTAACATGGGGCAAAAATTTCTCTTTAGTGAGAGATTTTTTTCAGCCCCACTTTGCAAGTCACAGACTTCAGAAAATTAGGTCTTTTGCCTATCTAAGTCATGCTTATATCTTGGCTTCAATCAAGTGTGTGTATGCTCACTGGTCAAATCTACTACACTAGTGAATAAGGGGGAAAATCTTACTGTCAGGTGTATCACACAGGAATATGTTCAGAACCAGGTTTTGATGACTCACAATTTAACATAACCTTGACAAGAATTTGTTTTTATGGCATTTGGATAACCAGAAGATCCCGTTAAGGCACATCATATCAGATGCATCATATCTCTTCCGCAGCGTCAAATCTCTAGCAATAAAATGTACATTCAGAAAATGGTGGGTTTTAACATGCTAGAACAAGGTCAAAAAACGTGACAAAACATGTAAAGGTTTTTATAGATCTGTTCCTTTTCCCAGCTGGTGTGCTACACTCTACTTTGAAGTCTCTAGGGAAATGAATGTTTTACAGTTTCTAGGTGCAAAGCTGTGTACTGATGTGTGCAGATGTTGAGATTGCCTCTAGTAGATTCTCAGTAACACAGCTGAGAACTAAATGTTGCTGAAGCCAACAAAATGCAGCAGAATGGCAAGATCAGCTCCAGCTTTAGACTAACATCACACTGATACCCATAGCCACCGGAGTCATGCTTGTTGAATGCTCCACCGGAGTCATGTTTGTCATGCTCCAGGCTTGTTGAACGTATAGTCCTTTCCTCACACACTATTTTAGTTATATACTATGTAACAATACTCTCATATTAAAATCTTGATTGTTTCTCCTGTCTCTCCAGACTTTAAAAAAGTAATCAGCCCTGTGGCAGATCAGCATTTTGTTACTGGAAATAGAGTACACTGTGATTTAAATGCCACCAGAACCAGAAGAAAGGCTCAGTGCGGCTATAATGCACAGTTAGTACAGAGAAAGCAAGGTCATTCTTTTCCACCCTGAACTTTGTAGAGTTCACATTCCAGCCCTTTCTGCTATTTACTAAATCCTTTTCAATAAAATCACCTACAATTAGCTCTGCATGAGCTAATTACCAATTGGGATTTAGAGACCACTTGGGAAAAGCCACAGTTCCTGTATCATGGGACAGGCTAGAGTCTTAACAGGGAGAACTGGCGCAGCCAGGGTTTCTGTCTGCTCTCCTGTGGAGCTCCTGTGCTGAGAGCAGTTACCAGCAAGGCCAAAGTCATAACACTGAGACTGATGAAGAATAATGATGTGATCATGATCTGCACAAGTTGCCCTCATTGACCTCATACAGATAAAAATCAATCACAGGCCCAATAGAAGGATGCTATAATATGAACTTTTGTAAAGGGCTAGTCTTTTGAATGCTAGTTTCATGGTCATGGCTTTGCCACAATGTAGTTGCATTCCTGACCTGCAAATAAGACTATATTGTAGCATCCTCAAAAATCTACTGACTTGTAACAGAGGAAGAATGGATTTATTTTGTGATTTTACAACATTTTATTTCCAGAGTAAGATTAGAAGAAGATCCTAATAAGACTCTAACCTACATGACATGAAATTACAAGTCTCAGTCCACAGACCACCATGGTTTTCTCTCCCCTGATTTCAAGAACTGTTTACTGATTAATGGCAAAACTCTATGTTCACCCTCAACACACTATATAATGCACAGAGATGTTATTCTACTACCTCCACCTTTCCCTAAGAGCCTTCCTTGGAGAACATGCTAAGTAATAAGCCTCTCATATATCAGCAAAAGACAAATTGTTTCTATAAGCCTAATATGGTGGTGTGATTTATAACAAAAACACCTGCCACTAGGGCATTAAATATCTGCTGTAAATGAAGAGGTATCCAGCAAGCCTTCATCAAAATTGGATCAGTAAGATTTGTGCCAGTAAAATGATACAAAATTTAAAACCATGAATAAATAAACACTCTCCAGCAGCAATCAGTATCGTGGTGACATTTCGCAGAGCTTTTAAAAATCATTTTATTTCCCTGTTATTATTCTCCTTTATTTCCTCTATTTAATTTGTGTAAGTGGTTGATCTGAACTCGTCTCTCCTTCCTTTCGTAGTTCTCACATTTCCGCCTTAGATTTCTTCCATGCAGTCTTCTTTTCTTCCTCTGGGGCCTGATCTAAAGCAGACTTTGATTTACCAAGCAGCAGTGGGAAGTTACAAGTTTGTGTGGCTGGCAAGTAAGCCTGCAGCTCCTATATCCCCAGAAGACAACGTCACTCATGACACCAGCTCAAGGGGGTAAAACACAGATGCCTCTGGAGCTCTGTTGAAGTGCCCACACTCCACAAAATGACCCAGATGACAATAAAGATTCTCTGGCCTGCTATTCCCCTGGATATAAGCTTTAGTCATCCCTGTTGTAGTGACAGTGGTGTTTTGTGTCACACAAATCTGCTCTTAAAACACAGGAATTGCTCAGGATGTTGGTGGTGTAGAGGCTGGGGAGTGGAAGATAAGATGATAAGACTAGGAGGAGAGAACTGCAGCCTCCACAGCTCTATCTGTAGAAACTTTGGTGCCATTCATTGATGAAAAAGCAGAAAGAATACCTTATGCAACGGAAAGGGTCCTTCCTCACAGCTGGATACTAGTCCATACTTACCAGTACAGAGTATATTATAGCGCAGAATCATGACCCTGCTTTGTATTAAATTATGGTATATAAATAAATGAGATCTGTGTAACAGTAAAGGTCTAGCCAGGAAAAAAATCAAGATTTCATGGCAATAATGAATATGTGATAAATATTTAGTGACTATCTTGCTGGGAGCGTTTTCTGCAGAGAGCTCTATGGCAGGACTTGTTTTTTGAACCCAAAGGGCATCATACAACGTACTGTGCTGAGAGACTGAAGAACAGATTGGGAAATAATTCTTGGTACTTAATACCTGGGGATTCTCAAAAGCAATTTTCTCTTAGGATCGCATTCCCTTTGATCATTGGGATTATTAATTATAGATAGACTTGAACAGAATAAGGCTTTGTAACTGTATTCCTCATTTGAAAGGCACCAAATATCTTACTTAATTAGAGATTCAGCTGTGGTGTCCTTTCAAGACACTTTGGTATTGATTTGGTTGTAGTAGCCTACTGTAACAAATATTATTCCATTAATAATCAAGGGAGCTTGTAGGCATAGCAGTGTAGGAAGGATACATCAAAATGTTTGTCATTCAGCTTGCCAGGGCAGTTGGAGTATCACCATCCAGTATAGCATGTAAACCATGGATTACAGTCTGTAATTTAAAAGTGCCTGCATTTATGTGGAGCCCACTCCTTTGTGCCATTTTTCTTTATTGGATTCGGCCCATGCTTCAAGTGACCTCAGGCAGATGTTTTTAAGGTTTAATTTTCTCTCTGGATGAATTGAAACATATTGTTTCTACCAATAATTCTTCAGGCTAATTTTCCTTCTGTTCTGTTTGTGTCTTACCCGTGCTTTAGTTATGATTGAATGTATGAAATTCAGCACAAAATTAACCAGAATGTATATGTGCATGCTCGGTTCACTCTTAGCATCATGTGCTCATTATTGAATGTGTTGATTCATTCTTGATGAATGGTTTATTTTTGTACATTCTGATGTCAAAAGAAGATTTTACTGACATTTTGTTCACCCTGCAATCCTAAATATACATGCTAGAGACATGTGGGAATTACTGTATTTTCCATGTATTGCATTCATGGATTACACCTGAGAAGCAGAAAGCTTAGTTTCCCAGCAGCATTGGTCTGATTCCTGTTGGGGTGGATATGCAGGGCCAGGTGCAGGTCTAGCAGCAGATTACAGATTAGCACCTCCAGCCTGTTGTCTCTCCTTGGCTGGTTAGGGAACTAATGGGAGAGGGCAAAGAGAGAACAGGCTGAGGTTTCTTATGGCTCTGGAGCTCAAGTCTGTGCAACATCATTTGGGTTTCTGTTGCCAGGCTAGCCCTGAAGTTCGGGAGATTCTGATTAAGAGCCTATGCTCTGTGAGGAGAGAGGTTTACTGCCTGGTCATCAGCCCTGCTGTCCATAGGCTCTCTGAGAAAGGACTGAGCTCTGCAGGAAAGGGAGTAAGCTTCAGACTGTCTTCTCTCTATAATTAAACTGGGGAGAAGAAAGCAAGCTGCAGTAATGGAACAGGAGAGGGACAACTATGCTGGAGAAGTAGTGGTTGTCTGATCTGCTGGGAACACTGCACATCACTTACAGAGCAACATAGTATGCCCTGCTGATGAGCTCCATTCTGCTTTGCAACGGATGTGTTTTCATTATGCTTTCCAGGTAAGATATGGATTGTGTGCATGCAAGCATAATATGAAGTCGTTTTTAAAAGTAATTTTTGTATCATCTAGGTACTCTTGTACATAACAAGAATTTGGTTTGGTATCAAAGCTATATATGAAGAGGTTTATTTTATGGGAAAAAAACCCGAGAACACCAAACAAACCCAAACAAACTAAAAAACACCCAACAAAAAAAGTCACACACACCCCTCTATGGTTCCTGGTGATCAGAACTCCTACTCAAAACAGTAGTAATTTTGTCAAATTGTTGAATCACAAAGCTTAACTTGTCAAGTATATGCATGGTCTCTAAGCAATTCATTATATCCCTACTATCCTAAAATAGTTCAGAATTTGCTTGGAAGTTTAATTCAACCAAAGGAACACTTCACAGTTGATAAACTTACCCCACACATGCTGGGGTTTTTGATGTTTTTATCTATTACCACAACGCTTGGCACTTGATAGATTGATTGTGAGGGAGCGATGCTTTCTTTCTAGGCTACTCTCGTCTAAGTTGTGAACCAACAAACTGATATTCTGTTTTTATTATTAGCAAAGGGAAGTAATGCTCCAGCTAACCTGTTGCAATATTCTTCTTTCTCTGATATCTCTCTGTCCTGGCTGGCCCCCAAAGGGGTCACAGTTTGAATGGAATGCTTAAGAGAAAGTGTCTCTGGAGCCAGCATTTCACAGTAATCCAGCATGCCCTGCTCCCCGGGAAGTGGGCTGAAGTACCTTTCATAAAGGACCGGAACTCACGGAAGTAAGAGGGATCGTCATTTAAGAACATCTGAATTTTAGCTACAGATTTCATAACTGCCAACTGATTTCTTTGCGATGGCTTTTGCCAGCCTTGGCTGAAGGCTTTTATAAAGCAGTTTTTATTAAAAACTCACTAGGTATGTAGTTTTGAAAGAGCAGAATCTTGTTTTCACTAGTCTGTAATTCTTCACAGTTCCTAAGAAGTTTCATAACACTTTTTCTTCTCTGTATTGTCATGGCTGTTTGCTGCAGTGATTGAGTTTTCGTAACTGCCAGAACAATGTCAAGACAATGTGAAGACAGTGTCAAGGCAAATATAGGAGGGTAATGGTGTGAAGAAGGGGAAGAGGAAAGAGCTGTCAGTACTTGGAGTGCTCTGTAGGGAAAATATTTCGATGATAAAACCATTGTCACCCTGTGCTGAGCAATACATTTAATTTCGTTTAAGTTATTACACTATGAACATGTCTGGAAGAAACCTGGAGTCAAAGAAGCACTTAAAGCCATTTACAAGGATGCCTTTTCTCCCTAACTCTTGCCCTGTAATGTCTTCTAGACCATGTTCCAGTCCCTAATATTATCAATACATCACCACTGAGATTTAAACTTCAGACATATTAACTTGTAACAAGCATACTTCTGAGAAAACTGAAGAACAGGAATAAAACCCATATTTTTCTCTTTCTAAAGTGCATGGAAAGATATCCTATTGCCCACCTAGAGGAAGGTTTTTCCAGCTGACATAATTCCAAGATACTTTCTTGAGTGTCTGAGCCACAACCTCTGCTTGTTGCACACTGTGATTGTGACAACAGTCTAAAGCATGATCTAATTGTGTTCGGAGTTCAGCACTGCAAGGTGCCAAATATCCTGCTCCCAAGGCAGTGTAGACTCTAGGCACATACTTAATTCAGCCTCACAGGGGATTGTTTGGTTTGGGGTTTTTTTTTCTGAAATATCCTTGGAAAACGGACACATTTGCACAGGGGCAAGTACAGGACAGAGGTACAACTCTTATGAGACTCAATTCTGGCACCAAAGATCTGTACAGCAGTACTACCTGCTCTACTGAAGGCATTTGCAGAGTAAGGTGCTACACACCTTTAGAGCAGTTGTTAGGATTTAAAATTTAGGACTGTTTTTGCAGTGGGTCTGTGGTTTGCTCTTTTTATGTGTGTTCTGGGGCTTCCTCCTCAGCCTTAGAGGTGGGGAGAATGAAGGAGTTTCTTACTATTTTTGTCCTGTTTCTGCACATCAGGATAATCAGGTATAAGAGGGCTTAGATGGACAGTAGTCAATATCATCTTAATTCTGGAAAAATAAAGCCCCCACTGATAGTGGGGTTCTAAATGACTTTATAAATACAGCTGAAGAGATTTAAGGAAAATGAACTCCTGAATCGTTTCCAGGGAATAATGTACTCTAAACTCCTCAAAATAGTTCAGGGAGAGTATTTTCAGATCTAAGAATTAGATGTTAACTATTCTATTTTATATATTAGTGCTAACTATTCTATGTCCATATATTGCATTTGCATCTTTATTATCATTTATTCTATTTTAGGTAGGTTGAATAGTTAACAGATTTTCTTACTTGTTGCCTACGAAATAACTGCGAATATCCATAGAAATGCTTGCTGTTCTGTCGTTATGCCATCCCTGGTTTATGTCTATTTGCAATCTGCAACAGCATGGGTGACTTTTAGATTAACTGTAAATTTTATCCACAGCTGCAGCAGCAATGCTCTAAGTAAGCCGTTTAAACTGATTGTAATCTAACTGCTGAAGTTTGCCCAGTTACGTTTTGTTAACCTGAAAATAGTCTGCCATTTTGAATTGAGCATCAGCTGGAGAAGAGTGTGTTTCTTGCCTGGGGCCCAAATGCCTCCTTCCATTAGTGTTCACACCTCAGCCATTGTGTGCCTCTAGCAGTCACTAAATCTCACCAATCCTCACAAAGGATAGTCTATAATATGGCAAGTTAGTGACTGCAGAGAGTGTATTGATACCTTCACAAAAGGAGGTTAAGGATGATCAAATAAAAGAAGTGATATACAAAAAAAATCCTTACAGCTAGCAATGAAATTTGCCTAGATTTGTTGGAAGAATGAATAAACAATTGTTTTATCTTAAAAAAAAAAAAAAGGACAAATATTTGCCATACTTACAGATCTCTCGGGCTCAACAAAAATCTGGAAAAATGTGTGTATCCCCTCCCCTCAATATATCTATATTTATATGTGTGTATAACATATGAAGTGAGAAACACAAGATCTATATTTAGTGGTTTGAAGATGGAGATCATTTGGATTGTACTCACAGCTCTCTCACTGCAAACAAGGCATTCAACTTGCCCTTCTCCAGCTCAGCGTTCTCACCTGCGAAACTGAGATGCTGCCTACTTGCAGACTATGAGGCTCAATCTGCTTATGTTCTGTAAGATGTAATGCTCTTCACAAAGAAAAAGCTAAAAATTTTACTATGGAAAAGAATTTCTCTGCACCTTTGCAAGGAACAGCAAGAATCTAAAAGAAGCCTGTTCCTCTGGACTTGCATAACTGCTGGCTTTGGGCACTATCACACCTTTAATGATAACTTTAAAGCCAGTAAAAGTCTTTGAGAGAGTCTAAAGTTAAACTAAATGTACAGGTGTGAGTGCTAGGAGGACAAACGTGTTTTACAAGGTGAAGTGCTGGACTGACCTTGAACATGAAAGCAAAGCCCTCACTATTAGCACAGGAAAATGTTAGATTGCAACACTTCACTTGAGAAGCAGAACTAATTAGAGAAGATTAACAGAAATGAGGCATGACCCATGCCCTCAAATGAGGGCATGACTGCAATATGAAAGGCTGAATCACTGGACCCCTCGTTGAGGTCAAGATCTTAAAAACACCAGGACTTTTTGAGGCCAGTAGCAATTTTTGCAGATGTTCCTGTGGCAGCTGAACATGCATTATAACATTCGAGCTCTGTTCTGCACAAGGGAGTTTCTTCTGTGTTTAAACTGTTTTCAGCCTTGACGACAGAACACATTTCAGAGCATGGGGTTTTATTCAGGACCATGTTCACATTTCTCTGTAGGGGGTTCTGAAGAAATAGTGACTGAGTGTGCAGTAGAGTGGTAACACTAGAGATTTTAGATTCATTTTTTTCATGAAGTTAGTAAATAAATATCTTTCTTTTCTTTTAATGCAATCTCAGTTGTACTTTGCAGTCTTTTTCCTCATACTTTCCACTTACCATTTTTTACTGTCACTAACCATCTTCCCACAAACTGTAAGGATCTTTTTATTACTGAATGGCAATAAATGTTCCAGAATTGGTAGGACAGTACTTCTGATATACTCCCTGAAATGACTGCTTTACCAGCACTGTAGTAACGGGCTCAGCTAAAATGAAAATGGTTCACATGGAACTGACAGGGTTGGAAGGGACTTCTGGAGACCTAGTGCAACCTGCTTGCTCATAATTTCATCAACTACAGTAGAAAGCTCAGCAGCTTTCAACTATGATGTGTCTATTCCTCAGAACTTTCCTTAATGATTTTGTAAAAATCCCTTATTTTCAGGAAGCCAGGTTTACTGTAAGCATGTGTAACCACATGTTTGTGGTTAATGGAAGTGTTGGTGCCCATCAGTGATTTCAGAAAAGGAGCAGTCACGCATGAAGACCTGGAATTCTTCAGGCTGATTCAGAGTCTTGGCATAAAGATGTGCAGGTTTAAAAGAAGACAGGAAAATCAGTCTCAGCTCCCTGGTGTTTGCAGATATTCTAATAAAAGTAGGGAAAGCATTCCTCTCTCTATAGAGAAGTTGTCATGTAATGTCTGAAACTGAGACACAATTAAATAGTGTTGGCAAGCCACTGTGTGGGTTTCCTCTAAAACATCATGTTTCTGTGTTAGCCCAAGAAGAAATGATGCAATTCAGGATGCAAACTGATTTCTGATTGCTGTTTACTTGTTGTACAAAAATCCCTGCAAATTATTATAACAATCTCCATTTTATTTTAGTAGTAATGAAGAATGCAGTTCTCTCAAAGTTTGAGCTGGGATATAATAAGCAGAAGTTGTTGCCAGCCAATGAAATTCTTTAATTAAGACTAAAGAATGTAGTCCTACTTCTGTTCATCTCAAGTATCTCAAAAGTCATTATTCTCTAACCACTTGAAAAGAAGTGGATTGCAGCCAAAAACTTCCTGGTTAGATAAATCAAAGCCATGTTGGTCCTGGCTGGATGTAGTACAGCAGCATCTTCACTGAAACAAGCAGACTTACAAAGTTAAACCAGAATAAATAAAACTGAAATCAACTCTGCTGAATGCTGTTCATGGAATATGAGGAATACATACAACATATGTATATCTTACAGTAGCAAAGCCATTGTCAGCTTGGAGATGATGGTTGGGGATATAGCAGGTCCACTGTAAGGTACTTTCCTCAGCCACTGGGCAGTGGGAACGTTTACAGAGATCTGTTGGAACAGAAAGTGCCCATATGAATCTAGAACTGGTGGGCACTTCCTCAAGCAAAATGAAGTGTCTGAAGGAGTGTTGGGCTACAGTAGAAGCCATGTAGTAAAAATAGATCTGGTTTTGTTCTGCTGTGTGTGCAGAACTGAATCTTCTTCCTTATTTCTTTCCGTCGCTTGTCAGATCATTTCCAGCAAACAGACAAACCAGTCTGTTTGCTGGAAAGATCTTATCTGGATTCTTCAAAGGCATTCGGTGCCAGTCCTTCCTTCTGTTTAATTCCATGAAAGTTTTCCACAAAACACCCCTCAGTTTTGTCACTTTGCTGCTATGGACAGTGGTGGAAGTTTGAAGTTGTCTACTTGTTTTTCAGGAAATCCATTGTTCTTTGGTAGCAGCCTTTGGAATGTGCAAATGGGAACTGATTATAGTCACTTTGCTCCTGCACTTTTCCATGAGCTCCAAAATGGGTGGATGTTAGACTGAATTGAATCAGACATTTAAGACATACTCAAGAGAGTACAGAACAGATAGTTCTTGCTATATCAAGCAGAGGGCATTTTTACATGAATTGAGGCTTGCAAAATGTTCAGTACCATTAGCAGTGAATAAAGAATTACAAATGTCAGCTGTGTTTAATGGGAGGTAAGTCTGAATTGGTGGGTCCTACAAAATGTTGGCCAGATACTTGCTTTTTGCGATTGCGTCGTGGAGCCACCTATTTGCATTCTGCTGTCATGATATATACTGCTCCAAATACATACACAGATAGTGATCCAAGAAGCTTGGATTATCATTCTCACAAACATATTTTCATGTTTTCTTACATTTTTAAGGTAGGAATCAGTCCAGCTTTACTTTCAACATTCTTTTAACTTCTGCTTTTTAGATTGAACAGCAACAGGAAGAGCCTAAAAGGGCTTTACACATTTTCATCACATTCAATAGCTGTGACGTAGTGTCTGATATATCAGTGTCAGTGTCTGGCTTCTTCTCTCACTGTCATTGTGTATTTCTTTTGTTATGCAGCTTCTGTTGCATATCTTACAAGGCTGGTGCTTGCTCTCTCTGTACATTATCCATAAGGCTATCAAAGAAAGGTAAGGAACTGCTGGAGAAAAGCAGGTACACTTATGACTTCTTTACTCTGTGTCAGACCTTAGCAGGTTTTGCCCTTTTTATAGTTCTTGAAGTCAGCAGATTCACAAATTAACTACATATCACATGGCTGTATCTTGGCCATTGCAATTGGACCGCATTTTATGCAGCCTGTAATTAACATTTCCAGAACTGTATATGTGATTTTCAGCTCCAGTTTACACTTCTACCCCACCAAATTGGACCACCAGCAGAATACTGTGGTACATCTAGCACTGCCCGCTTGCATTTAAGGGAGAGGCCCTGGAAAGTTGCCTGTATAAACAACAAGGTACAGGTAGGCAGATGCAGAGAGAATTCTTTTTGCATGCTTTGAGCCAGCTCTAATACAGGTGCACTTAGCTGTGCTAGCACACAGCTGATCTAACATGCTCTGCCTCTCAGCATCAACTTGGATTCAGCACAGTGCTAGCAAAACTACACCATTTCTGCAACAGTGGTGGCTGACGTTCAAGCAGCAGCAAGGTTCTGACATAGTCTCAGGGACTACAAGGATGGTGCAGTGGGACTCTTCACTAGGGACTGTAGTGACAGGACAAGGGGTAACAGGTTAAAGCTTAAACAGGGGAAGTTTAGATTGGATATAAGGAAAAAGTTCTTTACTGTAAGGGTGGTGAGGCACTGGAATGGGTTGTCCAGGGAGGTTGTGAATGTTCCATCCCTGGCAGTGTTCAAGGCCAGGTTGGACAGAGCCTTGGGTGGCATGATTTAGTGTGAGGTGTCCCTGCCCATGGTGGGGGGGTTGGAACTGGATGATCTTAAGGTCCTTTCCAACTCTAACTATTCTATGATTCTATGACTTTTTCCAGATGCTAGGAGGTTGGTGAGTTGTACTGCAGGCTTTTTGCTGATAACAGAGCCTGATCTCTTCTTCAGCTGTCTGGATACTTGACTATTTTCAGATTCATGGATGGTTAACCCTAGCTGGAGCAGTACCACAGCTGCTTTTTAAGTACCTACAAATTGCCACAAAGCTTAGCAAAACACAACCGAAGCTACTGCTGTATACAGATGTATATCAAGGCTAGATTATTACTGTGAGGGCTTTGGATTCCCTGCTGCGAGTAAAACGTCAGTGCAGGTTACTTAAACTGCAGTTGCTTGAGTCCTTGCAGACTGATGGCTGTCTATCTTTCCGAGTTCTTGATTTGGCTTCCTGTCAAATTATGTTGTTTTCAAAGTCCTCTAGCTGACATGCGAAGAAAGGAAGAAATGTGTCACAGTCAGATTCAGAGCTAATGCCCTCCTTGTGGAGCAAAGAACTAATGAAGTGCTTTGTACATCCCTGTTAGAAACCCCAACAAGGGAGAATAGGAACTATCAAGGGAAGAGTGCGACCAGTGTGTGCTGCCTTTCATCTACTCCTATAGCTCCCCCAGCAGTCTGAATGTGAATTAGTGCAGCTCTGGGCTTAACTAGAGGGCAGTCAGCCTTTGGCAGTCCCAAAACAGAGACATAGTGGTACCTCTCAGAAACTGCCAGCAAAGGAAATATCTGGCCATTGTGTCCAGGGCTGAATATTTAAGTTGGGGTATGCAGGTTAGTTTGTTTACCCACAGTCTTGATCCACTGTGGCTGAGGGCACTTGGAAGGAATGCATCCCATCTGTGGACTGCCTGACTAATGCAATTAAAGATGCTTTGTCGGTCTCATTATTCCAGGAAAGGTTAAGGCAGCAGGATCCCAGTATGCTCAGCCTTGGGCAGGCAAGCAAGAGCAGTAAAAAGAAGCAAGGAGTTTTTCCCCCTGAGCATCTACCCAGGCCACAATTATTCAAGCACAGCACTCCCCAGTGCAGAAGGATGCACCAGGCAAGTGCCCTGATGCTTAGTTGCTGGAGCGGGGACGCTGCATGTAACGGGTTAGCAGCCCCTGTCCCTTTTCACCCACAGAAATATTTAGCCCTAGAAATACTTTTATTTCTGTCCCCGCTGATAAAATTTCAGGCAGGCAGAAGCTGCCCTTCCCCTCGAGTTGCAGCAGCCACTGCAGCCTTGCTTTGTTGATGCCTGGAGAGGAACGTGTTTTGCTCAGCCTGGAGGAGTCCTTTAGAGCTCCAGTGGCAGCTGCGTGGTGTGTGTCACCACGAGTCAGGCTGCCTGTGGAGAAGTGTTGTCAATTGGAGTATTTGTCAAAAGATAGCAGCAATTTTCTGTTGACCCATTTTATGGGTGAATAAAATATAATCAATATAAAGTAAACGTGAGAATTTCATGGGAAACAGGTTTATCTGGGGTGGGGTATTTTTGCTATTTGCTGGTGTGAGAGGAGTTTTTATATGTTATAGCACTGAACGGCTGAGGAAACAGAAAAGTACAGCGAGAACTGATGAAACATGCCAGTCTCTAAAACCAGCAATCTAATATAAATCTAGAAAATAATATGCATCCTTTATCTACTTGCTGCCTAGTGTCTGTGATTCTAGATGAGTCAATTAGGTTGAAAGGCTTCCCTTAGGAAATGAAAATATCAGCACCTTTTTTATTTTTCGAGCCACCACAAAGAGCAAAGGGAATACTCAAGGCTGCCTGGAAACTGAGGCATTGTTCAAATTATTTTCTTAATGCTGAGATGTGAATTATCTAAAAAAAATAGGGAAAAAAACCCCAAACCCTAAAGAAAGAAAAAAGTAGAAGTATCCTTGAGAGGTCTTTGGTTGCAAAGCCCTGTAGGCTGGATGAAAGGGATCTAGACTGCTATTTCTCTAACTTATTTATTAGGTGCAATGCACTGAATATCAGGAGGAAAGGAAAATGGATTAATACATACCCTTTTATTGCTTGGCAGTTGGCAGAGTATATGTGTATGGTTTTTAAATCTTGTTTTATAATTTATTTTTTTAATTGTCATAAAAGTAAAATTTTAAGCTTCTCTTAGATGAAGCATTAGAGTGAAGACACCTAGAACAATGGTAATTTGTTGTAGCTTGTCCAGAAAGGCCATTTAAAAGAGTTTCCTAGGAATTATCTGGTGTTTGTTTTGGTGCAGTAGGTTCCAGTCTTGCATCGATTTTTTTAATATGCAGTGAGAAGCTGGCTATAAGATTTAGGTTCAGCAGGTAATCTGTGTTTTCCATTCCTTTTCAACTTTTTGACCACAAAAATCATACTATTAGCAGTCCATTCATTAATTATATTTTCTTGCATTCTACTACCAATATATCAAATATACTCAAACTGAGAGTTAAGAGGTGATTTGACTCCAGAATCTGGAAATTGAACTTCATCTTTCTAGTAGGGGGTACTATTGCCATTACAACGAGGTCCTTCAATAGCCAAAGTACTTATTTAAAGCCAAGGGTGCCAAAAAAAAGTAGGTACTGTAGTTACCTATACTAAAAAGTAGGTAATGTCTCGAAGAATGAGAATAAGCTATTTTCTCACTGAAATATAGGCAGGAGCTTTGTAGTTAGTGCCACAAACAGGGCTGTGTTCAGGGCTGCCTTTGTTTTGACCATCAGATAATCCTCAGTTGTGGTGCAGGAAGAAAGGGAGCCATCTGCTTGTCCAGCCCAGGAGCTGTGCCTGAGCTGCCCTGCAGCCTCAGTGCCACCACAGCCCTTGGGGCAAGTAGAGACCTGTGCTTTTCTGGGACTCCATCACCTGAGATCTTCACAGATCACCCCCAAGGTGGTGCTGAATGCCCTTCATCTGTGTAACTCCAGCTGTGAAACAGCAGTCTAGACAATCTCTGGCAGGTATTTTATCTAACCCACTCAATAAAGAGTTCTGATACAGTGATTTAATTACCCTTTGATTGAGAAAGTTCACTCAATTCTTCCCTGCTGCAAGTGGAATCTGTTATTTCGAAGAGCCTGCCCTACCAAAGGTCACAGGGAGGCAGCCAATCTAACTGTCTTCCTTGATTGCCATTCTCTTTTATGTAGGTAGGACTGTAATTGTTTCCTCCCTCAGGCTTTTCTTCCAGTGACCCTTTCTCACAGGGCACATCTTTCTAAATGTATTCCTGTTTTTGCTGTCCCTTTCCAGCATTTTCCTAATTGCCTCTTGCTCACAGCAGCACTCAAAACTGAATACAGCTAGTACTGAATAGTGGATTGATTACTCTCCTGTGTCTTACATGTCATTTTCCTGTCAACACATAAAAACTAGCTTTTCAGTAGGGAACTACACAATTTGGCCATCAAGATTTAAGTATTTTCTAAACAGTGCTATTTTTCTCCTAAATTTCTTCCTGTGGGGAGGAAAAGATACAGGGAGTTGGACAGGGACAGGACTCCTCAGCTGCCTTAGGTTCATCAAAAGTAACACAGGGGAAAAAAAGAAAACCAAAACCAACTCTGTGGATAGATAAATGGATATAGGTGTGAAGTTCGGGTGGAGATACTTTTCAAATTTTTATATATATTAAAACATTGGGTTTATATTCTTTTCTCGTATGACATACTGTAGCATTCCAGAACCTGTTTCTTCAGTATATTATGTTGCACAATGTATCAGTGTTTCGGGATTCATGCGAGGTCTGTGGTGCTGGTTGAGCATGAGTGATAAAACATCCTTTTGCCCAACTTCCTTACTTTCCCATTAGACTCTTTCCTAATAGGCCATTAGTCACAAATAACACCTGCTTATAGAGACTGATTGCTGTCCTTGCTACAGAATTCCCTTTCTGTTCCTTGACTGTGAATACATCATTCAGTTTTAGCCTGTATTGCCAAAATCAATGTCATTTGAGAGCTAAATTTTCAATGATGTTGATTCTTGTGTTGTAATTTCTGGATGACTACCATGGGACGTGGGCAAATGTTTAACCTCCATGGGTTCTCGGCGTCAACAGTTCCCATTTTACAAAGCACGCAGCAGTAAGGTTATTTGTAACCTGCTAGTCTTGCTCTGCTATTGGAATGGTAGGTGTAGCACCTTAAGGATACCTTGTAAGCATTTGAATTGAAAGGCTCAAATACACGTTGGGATGTTCTTAATGTCACTTTTATGCAAACAGCTCCATCTTGCAGAAGTTACTTCCTTGTTTAAAAATTACAGGGCTACTACTTTACATTGCTAGGATTTCATTAGATTCCAGAGAATAAAATTTCACAATAAAATACATAAATGAAAAGAAAAAAACAAAACAAAACAAACCCCCTTACGATTGGGTCAGGAAGCTGTTGCTTTAAACTCATTGAAGATGATGGCAGACATCTGAAAGATATTTCATTTTCTATATGATAGAGATGCAGTGTGTGACAGCTAGGACAGAGGGAAAGCTGCGGGGCTTGGTGCCTGTGCTCAGACATTGCTGATTGCAGCTCTGACAGGCACTGAGCTCCACAACAGGCTAATGAGGATCTGCTGAAGTACTGAATCTGCTGTGAACTCATCGAATGCACATCCCAACAATACTTCTCTGGGAAGCTACTGGCATCATCTGAGTGTGCATGAGCGATGAGCAGTATGAGCAAATGTCTTTATAAGTAGAGCTTTATTCCTAACACAGTCATTAAGCAGCAATTAGAAGCTGAGTAATGGGAATACATGCAGGAAATTAAAAGTTCTTGTCCATGGGGAAAAATTGTATAATGCCAACATCTCGGAGGGGTTTTCCTTGAAGGGGAAATAGGGTGAAACTAAAGCTCAGATATTATGCTCACATTAACAGCAATTCCAAATTACACTACATTCTTAATTTATGAACATTTGGGGGAACTTTTATAAAGTAAGTAGCAAACAGCTTTTTTTCTCTGATGAAAGGTCACAAAGCCATTAAAATGGAGAAAAATAGATTTGAGCATAAAGTATATTTTTACTGATTTTATTTTGCCAAAAAGAAAAGACAACAATTCTTCATTAGTGATAAATAATAAATTGTAAATTTTGTTTAAAAAAAAAAGATGAGTTGTTGGGTGTTGGATTAAGATAAAAGATTCTGAGCTTGTACTCAATCCTAAACAGAATTACTTCCAAATTTGATGCCTAAATATACCTGTATTTACCATAATTTCTCTTCTTCTGTTTCTTAAGCAACCCTCTGCCCGGAGTTATATGCTTGCAATTCTTGTTAGACAATAATATGGCAGCATTTAGTTTTCAACGTTGTTCTGGATTTGGGACACACTTCTTGTCAACTAGTGTATGTAATTATTCATGTTCGTCCCTCATACAGAGCTGGCCATCTCTGGATGCCCTCCAGGTTAATTTTCTCTGAGTGGTTGATTTGGTATAATTTGTGGAAAAAAATTATGTTCACAAAACCCTGTATAAAACCAGCTTGCACTGTGGGCTTGCATACAACGCTCATAACCATGGGCATAAGGCATAAGTGAATTTGCAGATCTGTGCCATTATCTTCACATCAAGGGAATGGGGAATCCAACTTCACATATTCATAGCATTTCAATTTTAGACAAAGCCTCAAACTCTGTTTATAGAGAGTCCATAGGTAAAAATAATGGGTTCTGTGTAGTCTGACATATTCATGTTTTCTGGTTTGGAGATTTAAAAAGAAAATATACATATAAAGTGCAGGGAATGATATACCAAAGAGTTTCTCCAAGCCACAGGTGATCAAGGTTATATATAGTACTACATATGGGTTTTTATAAAGTAATGACTGGCAAAGGAAAGATAATTAGTGTCTATGATTTAATTTTGCCCCAAAAGTAAAAAATACTGCTGTAAGCAAAACAATTTCCAACAGAAAAAGCAGCACAGGATAATTAATAAAAGGAGTTAGAGTTTTCCTCTAATTGATTCATAGCTCCAGTGGTAAGCCAGTATGGGAAGAAAACAGGCTGCAATATGTGTTTTGCAAAGCCCTGGGAGACAGCAACACGTGAATTTAGGGCTAGATTGCAATGACTTGCCCACATCTTTCCACAGGCTTGTGGCGTTGAAGCATACTTGTGATGGACTCTGTGGTGATGTCAAGAAGACAGAATGTGAATTAGGATAAGCATTGCCTGCCAGCAGAGAGATCCTGCCCCTGGGTACAGTCTCCACACCTCCACCAGCAGCATCCCTTCACCTCAGGGATATGACAGCAGCAAGTATCGCAGCAACCTGATGGATGCTCTTGCCCCAAGGCAGGCCAGTGTACAAACAAGAAGGCATCAAGGGCTCTCCAACAGGCTCCTTCTTTCTGTGCCAAGAGAGGACTAAGCCCACAATCTTCTCAGAAATGCAACTGCAGGATGAAATGATACCCGTGGCCTTTTTAATCAAGCACGTGTCTTTCCGAGCACCCACATTCGTATTTGCACAGGTGTTGCACCTGACACCATTACGTTGGTCTTTCCAAAAGCATTTTATACAACTGGAATTAAAAAACCTCCAGATATTGTTGTAGGAAGGGTGTCAAAATCCCTGTTGTGGTACAGAGGACAGGACAACATTCTTTAACACCTTGGTCTTCAGCTTTATAGAAAATTTCTGTGCAGCCAGAAGTTTACTACCCACTCAACACTTAGTATTGTACAGGAGTTAAAGAATAGAATAGCATAATATATTCCAAAGTAAGCATGAGCTATTTTACAAATAAGAGGGCATAGAATTATTTTAATAATGTTAAACCACTTTGGGTTAGTTGTTTGCTTGTTTGGCTGGGGTTTTTTAGTTTAACATATTCACTTTATGCTATATGTGAATGTAGCAACATTCCTGAAAATATGCTTTTATTTCATCACAACTTCTTACTAAAAGACCTACTGTCTGTATAGGACACTTCTTAATGTATGCATACCTCTATTCACCTCAGGAAAATGAGTGAGCTGAAAAAAAGTTATATGCAGAAAAGTTTTCAGGAAGCCTTGGCTTCTAAATACTAATCATTTTCCAAGTTGTTAGGAAAAAGAAACAATTATAAAGAAGAATTTAAGCAGGACCTAGCATTAGAATCCTTTTGGGGAAGACAAATCCAGTAAACTGATTTTCAAAATATAATGGCTCATTTAACTTTTATAGATGTCAGCAATTATCTCTGTTCTGTTTTATCCTCAATTTTTCTATCTTGGTCTTTCTCAGCTTTAATTTTTAAGTAAGGAAGTAATTGCAGTCAGTTCTGCTTCTATTTCTGTTTCATCTGTTCACAGTCATGTTTTTGTTAAAAGAAATTTTTAGCAGTTTCAAATGATGTAAAAACTTTCTTGAGAGCAAATATCTGTCAAGATCATTAAATACCCTGAATGGGTAGATACAGATATGGTCCTGAGCCTCATTCTGGCTCCTGCTGTAGCTGCTCCATCCTGGTGTATCAATATGTATCACATCAGATTCCAATAGCTACGAATCTACCTGAGAAGGAGAGTCCTCCAAGACAGAAGAGCCTTTTGGTTGAGACTGGCCATATGGCCATAACACAGAGAAAACACATGACATCTGAAGTGTCATCCCAGCCAACTATGCCAAGGGAAAAGCACAAAATGACATACAGCTACTTTCTTTCCCCCCTTTGGTATACTGCATTGAGCAGAGCTCACCCAAGCTCAAAGCCAAAATTTGTGTTTACCTTTTTTGATTAAAAAAAAACCCTGATTCTTGGGGAACTTTTTTTTCTTTTCCTTTTATTACTTTCTGTAACTCTATCTTTGTGTGTAATGCTTTTAATGAGACCCTTTCAATTTCATAAACAGTTAACTTTTATGCCCTTTCTCAGAGCTTTTATATTTTGTTACAATTTGTCTGCCACCTGTACAAATTAAATTCTCCTAACGCACTCCATTCCTGTTACTTTAACTAGGTAGCAGACTCTGAGACTTTCTGCTTCTTCATCCTACAGCATACAGACTTTAAAACCTGCTTTCTGTAAGTGGAAGATCCAGCCTCTTTTCTCAGGACGCGTCCTGTTGTGAGTTAATTTAGAAAGAACACTTTGGCTTCCCTGATTCACATCAGTACATCCCCAAGGAAGAAAACTGCTAGGATAAAATGATGCTTCTATGACATTCTGTATATTTTGCTATAATTTGAAGTGTGGTTTTGGGGAGGTTGATTGAGGGTTTGTGTTTTTTTTTGCGGGGGTGGGTTTGGATGTGTTGCCTTTTTTTTAGTGCTAGTTGATCCAACTGCATCTGTTTGCTTTTCAGTATTTAATTTATGTTGGGTTGTAAACTGTCCAAGTAACAATCTGAGTGATGCAGCAACAGAAGGTGACCCAGATTACACAACACTGTATGCTAATGCCGTCTTCTTGTTTAATGGCAGCTGCTCAAAGCTTTGTCTTACTGAGATTCACATTCAGCAGACACAAATCAAACAGCCTCTTCAGACAGACACACATCCTGCCTGTCTTCATTTTAAACATGTTCAAGAGCTACTGCTTTTCATACACATACATCAGCCTCACCAGCTGAGGCCATTTAGCTCCTTGGCTTGTATTTACTCTCAACCATCTGACACAATTATCAAGGAAACCCATTGTGACTTCCCGTATTTTTCATACTTCTGTCTCTGTGGAAGTCTGCCGAGAATATTTTCTCTATAAAAATAGTTGGACTTTTATACTCCCTTGTAATGGAGGCATTTAGAACATCAAATATATCACAGTTGTTTAGTAACTGATTTCTCTAGAGGCTGGAATTTAAAATGCATATATAATAAAACAATGAGTTCTACTAAAATACATAACATGATCATCTTGAGCAAAGGATAAATTAGACTAAAGTTTAATCAGATAGGCTTATGCTAAAGCAAAATGCAGACTTTAAAGTATAGGTACAGTTATAACAGAACATTTTATTGTTGCATTTTAAATAGGAGAAGCAAGGTACTAAAATGCTTTCATTCCTCATTAAAAAAAAAAAAAAGTTTAAACATGAAGATAAGGAAAGCTATCATGCAACAAATTCATGCAACTTTGCTTCATCCAAATCTTTTTGGCATATCTATCAAATTTTTAAAGCCTTCTGACAACACAAGCTTCCTGCTAGAAGTGCATGTGTAGCCATCTACCCAGAGGACATGTCAGAACAATAAGAAGAAGTGCAAATCTTACTTTTTAGATGGATGAGCAGCAAAAAACTGAGGTAGAAGATGAGTAGAGAGTTAATTCTTGAATGAGCCATATTCATCCTGAAAGGACATTCTCCCCCGAGTTGTCTGTTGTCCAAAGGGCTGGTGCTGATCCTCACTGCTTTCTCATTTCTGAAACTAAGGTAATACCCAAGGCACCCAGTCCCCTATGAGCCATCTTTGCCCATGCCCTTCATCAGCCTGTTCGCTGCAAATCTACAGACTTTGATTCAAAAGGCAGTTGTGCTTGTTAAGGTTTTACTACAGCAGGTTTGAGTGATTTTTCAAACCTGGTGCAGATTTGTCTGAGCTGGACTGGAGTCTTTCCACAGCTTTCTGCTGCAGAATGATGGTGAATGGTGTGCTCTGCCTGGCTGACACTGCACAGCAGATAAGGCACAGCACTCTTTAAATCTTTCAAAATATATTGGTGTTTTCTAGCAAACCTCCCTTACATCACACTTCTGATTCACAGTGTAAATACTTTATGCTTTCTTGCATAAAGTCAACTAACAAATACTCCAGTATTTTTTCCGTATCTTACCTCATTAGCACATGGAGTAAAAAGATGAAACATTCCCATTCTCAATCTTTTTGCAGTTAGACAGTAGCCTGTTATCTTCCACAATATTTTGTATTTTTGTTATTGTTTACACTCCATTTAAATGGTTTTGCTGTCACTAAAAAGCATAATAATTAGGAGCTGGCACAGGTCCTCTGAACTTCAGCAGGTTGTGTTGTAATCTTGAACTGCTCATAGAGGAACCAGTCACTTGCAGATTCAGGAGATGACATAGTAAGATTGCTAAGAGGAGGGGAAGGGGCCAGGTGATGGACTCCTCATTTCAGCTAGAGCTGGCCTTAGAAAAGGTGACTGGTGCAAGTTCAGTGTGTCTGACCATGCTGAAAGGAGCTTTCCCCAGCTGCCACTGCAGTGCAGCACTGTGGTTCTTCACTGCTGCACAGCACAGGCAATGAATGCTCTCTTTCTGCCCAGAGTTGTTCTGGTATCTAACGCTTCATCCATTGATTACAGCCTTGTTCACAGATATTAGAGCCTTGGCCTAGGCTAGCAGAAAGGAAGAAGAAAGACAGCAACAGCCCCAGCAGCCATGCTCAGATGCCACGATGCTGGTACAAACTTTGGCCTTCTCACACCTAAAACACAAGCAATAAGTTCATATGTTTACTATGGGTAAGCTACCCCATAGCAATGATTGCTGTAGCATCATTCAGGCTCTGAGACCAAGAAAGGGATGAGCTGCCTGTGTGCCAGTGAACTTCCTCTTTCCATCATTGTCTCTTCTACCAGCCTTTCTGGCCCATGGCCCTCAGTGCTTAGCACTTGCTCTCCTTGACTCAGTGCAAAGACCAAGTATTACCAAGCCCAGGAACAACCCCAGAAAATCTGCTTGGCCATTGCTATGTTACACTACTGTAAAACTGACACTGCTTAATAAATCTTGTATTGCCTTTTGTCCTCCCCAATTCAGTGGAATAATAATTTTATGTGTACACTTAACTAAGGACAGACTTGAAGTCAAGCATATGTTTAAGGCCTCAGGTGAGTAGGTAGCAGACTGTTGATGCTTGATAACTTTGCAAAATTTGTTTATAATGGTAGGTGCTTTAAGCTCAGTGAACGGAATAATTTCAGTATTCCTCTTGCTGCAAGGCCCTTCCTACATTCCCACCTCATTCATGTGCAACTGCACTCACCCACTACTAACCTTGTAGCACACTGTTTTCAGACTCCCTTTCATTTCTGGCACCAGAAGTTTTATCGCCTCTGGTTTTCCTTCCACCCTCCAGCTTCTCTACGCGGTCACCTCCTACCCACTATTCCTCAAGGGGGTTTCAAAGAGCTCTGGTCTCTTTGATGGCAACCCAGGCTGGATTCCCTGGTCAAATATCAGGGGCTGTGAACTATGATAAACTGGATTCCTAGTGGAAAGTACTCACATAACTATAAAGTTAAACATAATTAAATACATATATAAAAAATATAAATAAATAGGAGTAAAAATATAAATGGCTAATTGTATTTTCTAGCTTTTTTTCTTTTAGTAATCCTCTTAGTTTAATATGTATATTTATAGTTGTTTGGAGGTTGTCCTCTCCTTGCCATCTGTCTATTTAGTTTTTGTTTCAAATTTTCTAGTAAAATACATAAGCATTACAACAGGAACATGAAAATATTATTCTGCTGACTGGGAAATCTTCTGTTGGGCTAAACTATGCAGTTGAGTTCAGTGCCAATCACCTGCTTTAAATACATTATTATTCAACTTAGAAGAACAACATTTTCCATTATAACGTTGAACAATTTTTAAGTTTTTTTGTGGAAATAGTGTACATTAACAGGAATTTGATACGATTTGATATGTTATCTTATGGTGGTTACAACTGCTGATTGAGCTAATCTAACTTTTACTCAGGAAACAACATACTAATCCAGAAATTCGACGAAGAAGGCATACTTCCAATGAATGTTAGAATATATTTGGTCTGAAGACTACAGACTTAATATACCAGCCAATCAAAAAACCAACCAACCAACCAAAACCAAAATCAAACCTTTGAATATTCAGAAATAAAGACCCAAAATTCTAGATAAGAGAAGATGAAGTTTTCAGTTCTGAGGAATATATGGTGAGTACAGAAAGGAAGCAGTCACATCTATTAAATATGGATGTTTTTCTGGAAGTTACACAAATATATGTAAAATATGTGCTCTAAGCACACTTACCATTCCTCAGACATGAAGATATGCCACTGATCTGAGAACATACCTATGGTGTGTAGCCAGTTGAGTTGACATTTGAATTAAATAATCTGCCAAGTAACTGGTTATTACAAGCCATCTAGCAAGTGTATGGACTTAAGTATTATCATAGGTAATCTGAAAGTTACTAAAATGTAATTGCTTTCAGGATAGCAAAAAGATCTGCTTTTTTACCCTGTTTGAAACTTAACTCTGTGGTTCGCAATGCCTACATTAATTTATCAGTGCCCAAACTCCTTGAAGTTGCCTACAGAAGAGGGTTCAAATTTCTGCTGCACTGGTACTTCATGAACATCATTTGTACACAGTGAAACATAACATCTAAATGTAATTTACATGGTTTCTCAATATAGATTAGCTTTGATGAGATCCTGCAGTCATATAAGAGGTTATGCCATTTTACCGGGGGAAAAAAGGGTTTCTGTAGC
Source organism: Neopsephotus bourkii (assembly GCF_033783945.1). Taxonomy (NCBI): domain Eukaryota; kingdom Metazoa; phylum Chordata; class Aves; order Psittaciformes; family Psittacidae; genus Neopsephotus; species Neopsephotus bourkii. The sequence continues at coordinate 11,959,400 of NW_026902242.1, read as the reverse complement.
CATTTTCTTTCCCTTAAGTACTCTCCTTTTCCTTTCTGATTGCTTCTTTGCAATAATTACAGTGTGGTGTGGTATCAGACTATAGCCAATATTAGGTCGTTCTCCAGTTTCGTATACCTAATGCAGAAAGTTTCTGCTTTATAAAAAGGTGCTTATTTTTCCCTAGGGTCTTTAGCTTTTCTCTCTAGCATTCAGCAGTGCTCCTTGTTTATACCTTTTGTTAAGTTCTTGTTGAATTTCATCATAGATATGTGCCACTGTTCACCACTGGGAGAATTTAATTTTATGAAGAATGTGGAGCATGAGAGCATGAAGTCACTCTGGTGCAACATCACAGCTTGGGCATTAAACTACATTCAGAAGTATTTCTAGAAAATTAGAGTTTGCTGGAAAAGGATCAAGGTAGACTTGTACACTCTCTACTAAACAGCTCAAAGATAGCATTTTTCTTTTTAGTTTGTATCTTTTTGGGTAATTATGAGTGGACAAACCAGCAGATAAGAGACAAAACAATGTGAATAATGGCTGGCTAAAAGGCCTTGTGGATAGAGTTGTATTGTAACAGGAAGTTTTTTACCTTGTTGACAAAAAGGCTATAGATCTATTTGCATTTTAGTCAGGCACCTTGCAACACGAACAACAATATATATTAATTTCCCACAATATTTCCAAAGTTAACTGCCTACAAGAGACATCTGGAAACTCCCTTGGGCCCTTCTTTTCCACAGATAAATATTTTATGACTACAGATAACTTCTTATGTTAGTCTACAAATATTGCCTTCTTTAAGCTTATCTTTCACTGTTATAAGGGCGTACGAATATTTTTCCCCTTGAACTCTTGCTTTCCTCTTTTTATTCTTTCCTCAGCCTGAGTAGGTCTCCACAGCAGAACATTCTATTCCAGAAGATCCAGGAGAGCACAAGCTTCCAGTTCTGCCAGTTTGCAGATTATAAATGTATTTATGAAGCTGAAGGGCTTTATCTGAAAACATGGAATCATTTTGAAAGATTTGATAGGCCTGTTGCTTCCTTAAATGTAACACATATTTTGAAAGTATGACTACTTGTTTTGCTTCGCTTCTCCATATAGCCATTTTCCTGTAATGTAAGTAATGAGAGATTCCTACCTGCTAACATAAAACATGAATTTACCCAAACATTACAGAAGTGTCAAGTGGATTCACTCAGATGTATCTAATTTTGGACACTATAGAAATGGTGGGAGTGATTAACCCAGCTTCCACTTCCAACTGTATTATCAGGTACATGAATTTCAAGCAGTGTTTGCTAGCACCTTGTACTTGCCCATGGTCAGCTAGTAGTTAAGGTGCATGCTGTTCAAATTATTGCATTTCTGGCAAGGAATTTTAGTTGTTTGTTTTTTCATATGGAGTCTCTCCTGAGTATTTTACACGTAGGTAGGCAAAACAAAGTGACTCTGTAAGGTATGACAGGATTCCCCTGGGACCTGCAGAACTCAGTAGCGTGTGATTCACTTATCCTCATCTTTGATGATTTTTTGCAAAATAACGTCTTTTTATTATATGAGGCTGGTATCACCAGGGAAGCAATTCCACTGTCAGATGAATGCGAGGTCAGGCCTTGTCAATGCAGATGAAAACAGGCAATTAGTATTCTGTACCTTGCTGCTAATGAACCGTCTAATCAGGAAGTTTCTGTCAGTACCAATAATCTTCCTGTGAGTTTCAAGAAGGTTACAGGAGAACTTGACAAAAAGAATAGTGTTCTTACAAAAGCACTGACATGTTAAGTGCTAAATGGGTTGTAAACTTAGTTGTTACCTTTATGTTTTTCACTTTATCAGAGCACACATTTTAACAGACTTACAAATTCTCTTCTAATTCTTTTTTTCTTTCCTTCATAGTGGGATAACTCATAGAACAAACCAGAAAGTCTTAAAGCTGTAAGTATTGGAATTGAAAAACCCATCTGTTCAGAGGAGATAGTTGTATAGGCAAGAGACAGTTTTAAAGGTATTTGGAAAAGATTTAAGTTGGTATGTAGCATGACTTCACCTGACTGATACTAGGTGGTTTCAGAAGGAATTCAGACCCAAAAACTCTAGCAGACAACAGCATAGAGGAGGAGAAAGAGCAAGAATCAGGAAGGTAGGACTAGTCAACCAAGTCTGCTTGATTTTAACATGCTATATATGTAAGCATTTTATTTTTGGTAAATATTGTAACTGTCCTAGGAATAGGGCAAGATGATAATTACAGTCATACGGAGAGGCTGGGAAGGAGTAGATGGTTGTAGAACTCCTGTTCAAATTTTGGTCTTCACCAATAGGAAAAACTGACAACCCACTTGGCTTCACAAGCTCAGCACTGGGCTAGGGGCCAGGAAAATAATTCTTTCCCCAGTTTTGCCTCACTGTGCTCACAGGTGAGGTAAGTGACATTTGTTTTCAGTGACAAATCATTTTGAGGTACTGCAATTTGCAACAGAAATGCAAAACAGAGTACTCATCAAAAAGTAGGATTTGTAACAAGAAAATAGAGAAGTGTCTTCATTTTTCCTGATGTCTGATGTCCCTTATTTCTTTTTTTTTCCCCTCTTTTTCTTTTATTCAGCCATTGTATTTATTGACTGTTTGTCACAGGGTTTTGAAAAACATCTGATAATTTGGAGCTCTTTGATTTGGAAGTTTCCTGTGAAGGATGTGACTTCCAGAAAGTCAAAGCAAAATTTCTTTGCAGCATCCCTGAAGTGTCTCACTGTGGGTCCTGGCAAGTATTAAATTCCTTTGAGAAATCTTGACCTCCGTGTTAAAGTATTAGATAATGCTATTGGAAGAATAGGTAACAGTAAGTGCCCCAAAGGGATATCAAGTTCCTGCTAAGTATTGGTTAAGACAGCGTTCATCTTAATGCCAATGCATTTCTCAAAGGCTGCAGTTTTGTACCAAACTAAATCCTGAAAGTTTGTCAGTTCAAATTAAATTGTTCAAAAGGTAAAATTAACTATTCTGGATTCCAAACTTGTGTTGATTCAGAATGTTTCACACCTATTTTAATCACTGGTGGTGATACTGACCTCAGTGAAGATGACATACATGTTGTCACCATGTTTCCATGCCAGTGAAAGCAAAAACATCCTCTGGATGGAGATGACACAGCTTGATCTCTAAGTATCGTTGGATGTGAGACGGTGAAAGAGTGGACATTACTTCCGTAATTGATTTATATTCTGCTAGTATCCAGAAGGTCCCTTGAATCACCAAGTGGTTTGTTGCTGAACTGCATCTTAAATTTTGTGTGTGGGCATGCTGAGATCTTTGCATATGATGAATTTCACACAATCTTTTCCATTCTTCTGGGTATCAAGACTTTTTTTACTTTGGTGGTTTTGTTTGGTTTTATAATTTAATTTTTTTTTATTGGGATTTTTTGTGGTTTTTGTTTTGTTTTTCATGAAATACAGCATTTATACAGCAACTTCCTCCAATACAGTGAAAACCTGGGTGAATATAACTGTGCATAGACAGGCACTGAGAGGCTTTGTCTTAGCACTCAGATTTGGATTTTAGCACCAACAGACACCAAACACAGTTTTGTGGAACTTGGGCTTCTAAATCTGTGACCCTGAGTTTCTGTGATACAAGAACTTCTAAGCCAGTATTTCTAAGGTAGTTACCACTCTCAGAGAAATATGATTTTGCTATCACAAACTGTTATCTTTAATACCTTCAGGATGAGCAAGCTGATTTGTCCCATACAGAAGCACCTACCAGAGAAGATGTACTTGCAGCAGCAAACAAGTCCTCATAGCACCCACACCTGTATGTGTTACAGGATCTCCTCATGCTGGCAGGGTAAGATTTCCTCTTAGCTTTCAGCTGCACTTAGAATTGAGAATGTTAACCACTAGTGTGACAGAGTGAGGAGAAATTCCACATCCCCACACTTTTGAAATACTTTTGAAAGACTTTTCCTTCAGAGCCTCAACTAACCTATAGGAAGAACTCACATGCCCAAAGAATAACAAAGGTTGAGCTCTTTCAAAAACGTAGTCCAGAATGCTGAGAAATGGTTGAAATGAACTGTAGTCTAAAGATGAAGCTCGTACAGCTCCCTCTTTTCTTAAATAAGGTTAATCAGAATGAATTAAACAGTCTCTGGCAGCACCTGACTACTGAAGAATGGATAAAATATGAGCCATGTTAACCTCGACCCCCTCCATTCCTGCAGCAGCAAAGTCAGACTTCAGTATTAATTTAATGAAATAGATTAATATAACGTGTCCTTATATAACACTGTCTTTAAGTAAGGTTGGAAACAACCTGAAAGTAGATTATTATACTAAATTTCATTATGACATGGTAACTGCAATTGGCTAATTGGTCAAGAAACAGATTAAATTCTGAAGGCTGGGCATGCAGAATTTACTGTATTTGCTGTTCATTAGAGTAGCAAGCTAGGGAAATAACTAGTCTAGTAGACTGCACTCTTTCTGGTCATGACTCTTAACAATCTGGCATTTCTTTAGGGTCATATCCTTCTGAAAATAGGTGTTGCACTTGTAATTCAAGACAGGAAGGAAAATCTTTGCATCTGGCCAAACTGGATGCAAATCTGACATGTTCTATAGTAATAATAAAGGATAAATTTACCCACCCATATTTATCATGTGCAAAAGTAAGCACAATCATTTTGGGCTGTATGCCACTGTAAATGTGAGAGCTGTTTTCCAAAAACCAGAGCATGAAGTTAGATGGTGGTCTATTTTAATGACCCAGTCTTTGAAGTGAAGCTTCAGGAATTTTTGGAGCTCTTTAGAAAGAAGAGGGTGGGGTTTTGTGGTTGTTTTTTACTTGTGTGTGTGTGTTTTGTTGTGGTGGGGTTTTTTCTGTCTTGGTTTGGGGCTTTTTTACTCTCATATTTAGAAATTGATGGGGAAAAACTGATTCAACAGTTGAAAAAAGCATAACTTTTTTGCTATTTTTTTTCCTTTGGATGAGTAAAATAATTTTAAATTGCTTTCAAAAGTTCAAAACATAAAATAAGATTCCTCTAACCAAACCTTTCAACTAATTCAAGCCACTTCTTATAGCAAATATTTTCAAGGTAATAAATAAATATTAAAGATTTCAATCTGTGGTTTTGTTTAGCCAAAGACGTATTCTGAGAGGAGAGGAAAGCGTTCTCACTCCCAGGTTTACTTTTAAGTCGCTTCTCCCTATCTTGATTCAAATAAAATGCACTAGTGTAAGCACAATTCAAAAAATAGTCCTAAGAGGAAAAGCAATATTGGATCTTTAGCATGTGCAGGCACCCAAGCATCTGTCAGCCCTTTCATCACCAAACCCAGCAGTTCTCAGAGCATCCATGGTAACTGCGGCTGGGATCAGTGGAGCCACTCTACAGTTAGCAAACAGATGTGTGGCACAAAATCCAACTGTTGGAAAGGATAGGAGCAAGCCTAACTTCTCACAAGAAGAGCAGCTAGCCTTTTGTTTAAAAGTGCTGAAGTGTTCTATCAATTTTGCCTAAAAAAAAATAAAGGAAAATTAATTTAAGAACAGGTTCTCTCCTTCAGCTATTACAACTGGAAAAGCACGCTTCTTTCTAAAATGAACTAATGTTTTATCTCAGGATAACAACTAACCACGTCATAATGTTGTACTGAAATTCGTTGAAGTGGGTTTAGCTCCAGTGGCACCCCAAGCAGAAAGTTGTTTGTTCATTGTTCTTCATTTGGGAAGGTCACTGTTACAAAGTGATTATTACAGGATTATTTCATAATGTCACACTGACTTTGGAATGACTGCAAGAAAACCTTATCCTGCTGTTGCATTTATACAGACATTTTACAAACTCAGTTGTTATCTAATTGTCGTTATGTTTCTTATTTTGGCTAGTACCTGTATAGACTTCTCGTACAAGGCTCTTTGCTGGCTCTTTTAGCATACTGGATCACTAACAATGCAGAATTAATTCTCCATTTCCCTTTTTTTCTTCTGTGCTGTGTGCTTGCACAGTGCATATTCTAGCTACTGCTTTTTTGGCTGGGAGCAAGTTGTCTTGCTCCAGGTTTTTAATAGTAGCCTCATAGCATAATTAACTGACTTGTAATCGGCCTCTTGATATCAGAATCTAATTATATTTTTCCTGGGAAAACGCTGTAATTACCATTAAAAAATAATTAATCAGATAATGAATGTCACCTGAAATAAAAGATGGTCCTGAAATTCTCACACTATAGCGATGCTTCAGAAACAGATACAATGCTTTCATTATGTAGTGTTTCTTTCTTACAGCAAGCAGAGTTATACAAGAAGTAAGCTTCGTAACTGCAGCCTTTCATCCTGCCTGTAAGTAAACTTGCAATGCATTTCAGGATATGTAAATTGGGCTCAGGCAAATGAATGAAAGATAAAAATGCTCACATAATCTTAAACCATCCTTCAGTTTCTACAGCTGTGTGTCTGGGAAAAAACGTAGATTATACATACCTTTATAAATCAAAATAAATGGCATCTGCAAATAATATGGATAGTGATTGAGGAGTGTATAGAATAGCATTTTAATCTCCTCCTACACCTTGAAGCACCCTGCCTTTCTAGCAGAGATGAATTTTGATTGCCTGACAACTGTAACCATGTGAAGGTTCACCACAAAGGGAAAGAAAAGAGCTCTGGAAAGCCTTGATAAACACTGGGCTGGAGGCCTCACTGACTGCTTCTAGCTGTCCTAATAATTAGATGGTGGGTATTATTCAAGAACACAAACGTTTAAGAGCTGCTGGTAATTTTTCAGCTTCACGCACTAACCTTCCAGCAAAATACTATTGTTGGCTTTCTAATTTTTCACCCTATTCAGAAACTTCTATGCATTACAGTTTATTTCTGGAAATGTCTTCAACAGCAAATGTTTTAATACTAAAGAAGCATTTAAACTTGGTAATTTAAATGAGCTAGCCAGTTCGGTACCTCTCCCTTGTATCATCGCAAGCAATGCATTCCTTAACATCTTGGAGGGTCACAGCCAAGTGCTAACGTGAACAAGAATGGACCTTGGCATATTCACTGCCTCCGTTTCTTCACCTCCAAACAATCCATACAGTAAACTAGGCATCCCCTCAGTACATCAGTCTAATACTATGTCAAACATGCTTTTAAGTTTCATAGTATTACAAGTTGAAAACTTTCTATATCTGTGCAAGAGATAGGTAGGTAGGTAGAGTAGGTAGGTAGGTAGGTAGAGTAGGTAGGTAGGTAGGTAGGTAGATAGATAGATAGATAGGTAGATAGATAGATAGATAAATGCCTTGGATCTTAAGTACAGTACAAAGCCTTCACCTGATGCCTTTCATAGCAGAACTCCTAACTTCATGATTTCTATAAACTTGAAGAAATAGAATAACCTTCAGGTTCCCACTGTGACAGAGAATATATATTAAAAGATTAGCATTTTTTTATGTAAAGTGTGACTACTTTTCTCCAGGGTAAAAGACCATGAATGCCTATGGGGAGGATGGAGAGAAAGACACCAGGACTGCTCTTACTTGTATCCTGTGGCCTAACAAACAGTACCAGTTCTGACCATAATAAAGCCCCAATTACCTAACTCTAGGGAAGGATAGCTGGCATTTCCCTCTACCCAATGATTTAATTTGGCCTGTCAGCCAGGGATAATTGGTTTCTGGTTGACTGAAAAAAGTGACAGTGACATCAGCTCTCTGCTACCCTTCATTATGGAAATTCTTGTTTTCTCATAATAGGGGCTCAGCACACAAGAGCATTCTGGCAGCTTTTACAGGTCTCTCGTTGTGCAGTGCAATAGAAATGCAGCAATGTAAGACACACAGAAACCATTTAAAGCTGTTTACCCCATAAACTTTCATAATACATTTTTGAGAACCAAGATTATTTCTGTAGAGGAAAATCTGATTTTGCTTCTTTTACTGGAAATTTTATAATGAAGTTGCAGTCATGATAGTCTAAGGTTATAAAAAAGGCAAATTTTATTGGGAGAGGCAATACCTTTTACTGATCTAGCTGATATGGCTGGAAAAATAAAAGATGATTTGGGGCACGTGAAGCCTTCTTGAGGTTATGTGTTCAAAACTGATCTGTTTTTAGTTCAGATGATCATATACACCATCTGAATTAATAAAAGATATTACACTTCTCCACAGTTCTTGCCTAGCTTATAGAAAAAATACCTCTTTGATGATAGTGGTGTATTATTGCAAAAGGTTTAATCTGTTATGTTGAAAACATAGTCCAAAACAACACAAAAGATTATGTAAGTTCTTGTTTCTCCTTTACACAACTCCAGGTAAGGGGGTACAGGTTTAATGTACTGCTTGAGACTTGTATCAGCAGAGGGGCAGACCAGGTATTTTTTCCAGTGTTACTGTCTTTCACTCAGCTTTCCCCTCACTCTCACTCCTTCCCCTGGGAAAGCACTAGTGGATCGTGTGAAGCAGGCCCGGTGACAGTACCACAAGCACTGGCAGGAATGTACATGGGTAGTTTCTCTCCACCCAAGGACTTCTCCAGACACTGTATTTTTCAAAGTGCAAAGGGGGAATGCAATGCCCCATGAGTAGATACCTGTAAAGCAGCCTAGCACTGAGCTCAGACTTAACAGATGTAACAAAACTTCTGCATTATTGTTACAGCAGTGAGTGTCTTGTTCCTGGCCCTTGCTCATTTCACTTTGGGCTCCACCGGAATAGTGTTCCAGGAGGAAATCTGCTCTGTGGAGTCTGCAGCTGTACAGCCCTCTGCAACTTGCAAGCAGCATTAATCTCCCAGAAAAAGATGGCAACAGCCAAGATCTTTGTTATTCAACCCATACTCACTGATATTCAACCCACTCTCACTCAAGAGAACAGAGCCCAAGCAGAAGTACAGTGCCCACCCAACCCCACGTTAAGCTTCTCAGATGAAGTGAGGCAGGCTGATACAGTAAGAGTAGATCTGATCTCCTTTTCTACACATTTCACTTGCTGCACTTGAGAGAGGAGACAAGAGGAGAAGCCTGATAAACGCGATTTGCATGTCAAACATCCATAATAGTACAACAAGCGTACAACTGATTAGTGCCCAGAGAGAGAGACCTGAATTAAGAGACTGGGGTGGTCTTTTCATGGCCTATTTGAAAGAATTTCTTGGCAATGGTTCTAGCAATGGACTTTATTCAGCAATGTTGGCTACAACACTTGTTGCAGTCTCTAGACAATCTTAGAACCCTTTCACTTCACAACCTAATTTAAAACATTTGTGCGCATGTGGTGACTGGCAATAAAACAGAAATCTCAGGCTAGAGGAAGTGTAGGTTTTGTGGGTTCCTCCCTAGGTCCCAACGATCACTGACACATCTAGGATACAGGATGAATGACAGCACAGATCATGTTTCAGCAGTGTCATTCACCATGCACCCATTGCAAATTAAAATTCCTAGAGAGACGTTTACCTTAGATAAATGTCATGGCCAAAGTAAAGGCGGCTGTTTAGAAAGGGATGTGAATGTTTGTGTTACTAGATTTATAACTGTGTACTTACAGTGAACAGCTGTTAAAGAATGCATATGGAATAAATTGAAATTACCCAGCCAGGTCTTAACTTGCATGCTATTTTTATGTCATTTAATTTCTGTTTGGCTGGCAGCTAAGGGCTTAACATCAGAATTGGTTCTCTACCTGCTTATTGTTTAAATTGTATTTGATTCAAATCTCTGTCATTTCTAGTTTTATTGTACCTTCAGAAGTGAAGACTTTGAACTAGAGAACAAGTATTTCATAATGAAACTGCTGCCTCCAACACTGAACCCTCTTGCACAAAACTATTTGATTTCCAACAATTCAAGAGTATTTCTTTGATAAATACACTATTTTCTTCAACAAATTTACACAGCTGCATTTTCAAATTACGTACCCTCACAAAGCTGAGTGAGTGCTTATTCTTTGGTGCTGTCTCTAATTAACATAGAAGTCAGCTTTTTTAATCTAAAAGTGAGATATTCCATTAACTGGCAAAAAAATTTAGCATGAATAAGCACTGGAACAAAAAGGATTAATGTAGTTAGATTTTGCCTGTACCACTTTAACTATAAAAGAATTAATGCTTAAAGAACCACAATTACATGAGATTTCAGGGACATTTTGTTTCCAGAGCATAATTATTGTAGCAATGCCAGCTATGGTAATGGATCACTTTTAGCATTGTATAATTTTTGTTTGAACTAAATCCTTCATGTAACAAAACAGCTGAGAGAAAAAGTGTTTCCTAGGCTTGTGCTAAGTCAAAATGCCTGCTGAACTTGTAGGCTTTGGCAATTAGTACAGATGTAGATGCTTTGTAGACTGCCAAGAAACCATATCATATTCAACACAATAAATAATATCAGCAGCAAATAAATAAAAAATCAGGCAGTTATCTAGTGAAGAAACAAAATAAACAAATAAAACCCCCTCCAAAAACATAGAAGACGCAAATTTACTATTTTGATGTGAAATGGGAAGAAAATTATGACTAGGCCAAAGCCCATGCTGTAACATGGAGGCTCAGCTTTTAGTTCCAGCTTTCTTTGTGGGGAGACTGAATGCCAACTCTGAATTCTGCTGATGGAAGTAATTATGCCAAGAATATTTCTGCTTGGCCATAATTCTTCACTTATTTATATCTATACATGTTTGGTTTTAAATGGGAATAAATGGCTTCTACTAGCAATTCAACTTTCCACATTTGATGTGCCTCTCAAGTATATGAAGAAATTAAATGTCTCATAAAAAAAACCCAGGTATGTTGAATACCTGCATGAATTTTTTTCTAGGCCAGGGAACAGGTATGGAAATTCTGATCCATGGCAATCTAGTAGCTACAGACTGAAAAACATCTGAATCCCACTACAGTACAATGTTGACTAAGCAAATCTCAGCTTGCAGCATGCTAGCTTGGTTACATCAAGGTTGTATTTTCCTCATGTATTTCACTCATGAAAACCCATGAAGGACGTACATTTATACTGCCAAACTTGATATGCCATATTTATACTGCCATATTTGCTATGGAAATGGCAAGGCCCAAGAAGCAAGTTAACTGCTAAATGATGTTTTTATGTACTTACTATGCACATTAGAGTGAAATGTAAGGCTTAGCTTAAAATTTAGTGCCTTGCTCTCAAAACTTTCATTTTCCATGCAAAATCAAAATAGAGAAACTTATTTTTTTAGAGTTTTATACAGTTTAACTATGACTCTATAGAAATTAAAGTCAGGCAAGCACAAGCAACACCCTAAAAGAGCCAATGCTTTGTAGAAAACTAGACCTGCCTTCAGCACATCAGAAACGTAGTAGTATTGATTGCTCTATTATTACTGGCAGACAGTATAGCAACAATCAGGAGGTAGCAAGTACTTTGAGAATTTTCACTGGTTTTGTTGCACAATGCAACACCTGAAAGTCAGGCAGTGTTTATTATGTGAAGTGCCAACCACTATCGATTTACACATCATAAATACCTAACACGTGCTGTGTTATAACGTTTCATGCCGCATTAATATCACAGCTCTTCCTTAAAGCTCTCAGAAGAAAAAACTCATTTTCAGTGCCACACTGTCACTAGCTTTGGAAAGCTGGACATGTAATTAATAGGAGGATGAATGCCTTCTGGAATGCCGATGAGCCGCAGCTTTGGGCAGATATTCGCCCGAGCCGTGGGACGCTTGCAGCCTGTTGCCATTTAGGAAGCATGAAAACATGGATTTCACAAGTATGTATCCAAGTGCTTCACAATATCCCCGGCAAAAGCAAGATAACATTACTGAAGAAGACTACGGCACCCTGGAAGTGCCGAGTTGCGTGTAGCGCACTGCTGTAAACGCACAACACCCCTTGCTCTCACGCAGCGCTTCCAAACGGCGGCCTAAACGCAAACGCGCCGCGGCTCCTAAGAGCTGAGGACTCCCGGCGCTGCCCGCCGCTAACCGCTGCCCCGCAGCGGCCGCACAGAACTCAACCTCCGGAGACTTGGAATGCGCAGGAGCGCCCATCGCGGGCGCCTCCCCGCTCACGGGCTCTCCCGCGCCACCCCGCAGGCCGCCGCGGCGGCTCACGGTGCCCCGGCCGGCAATACCCCGTCAACGGAGGGCCGCGGCGGCACAGTACACGGCACCGCCCCGCCGGCCTCTCGCTGCCACACTACCCCCGCCATCTCCCCCGCGCATGCTCGGCAACGGCGCCGTCACCCCCTCACGCTGCGCGCGTCGCCGGGATCCGGAAGCGGCGGAAGAGGGCACGGGAGCGGGGTGCAGAGGCGATTAGCGGCCGAGAGAGGCCCGCGGAGCGCTCAGCGCCGCGCAGGTGGGTGAGGCCGCCCCGTCGGGGCCTTGCGGGGAGGAGGGGGACCGGTCGCGGGGAAGCAAGGGGGCGGCCATTATTTGTCCCGCTCGGCAGGGGCGGCGGGGGGGGCAGGGTATTCACGGTCGCCGTCATGCGGGGAGCGGGTCCGGGGCGCCCTGTGTGCCCCCAAGCGCGGTGCCGTAGGGCCCCCCTCTGGGCGGACCTGCTGGCGACGGACAAAGACCCCGTGCTGGAGTGGTAGGGCTGGAATCCCGTCCGCTGACTTGACAGTTGGTGGTGACAGGAGCGGGAGAGGGCCTTGCCGGCGCGTCTCCGGGCTGGCTCCAGGGGACGGGCGGCCGGCGGAAAAAGCAGAAGAGCTGTCGGAGTGTGTTGGGGTTAAACGGAAAGTGAGTGCGCTTCGGGGTAATAATAACAGTGGACGCCCATTCCGGCGTATTTCACGGGCTATATGTGTCTAGGGAGTGAAACCAGCCCAAGCTGCCTCTTTAGATCTAATAATAGGCAGTGTCAGCTCACTTGCTCTGAGTAGTGCCATGGTCTGGAATGGGAAGTGATGAGATTAAAGTAATTTAATAAAAGCTTAAGGTATGCAGGGTAGATAAAACCAAGAGTATAGAAAGTAGTAATAGGAAAAGAAGCTACTGTTAGGTGCTTATAGTAATTTGTATCATAATTCTTTTGCAGATTACGAAATTACTGTTGCATATTATCTCAAGGTCTGGAGCAGAACCAAGTCTTCATAAGAGTTTCTTACCCATCACCTATGAAGCTCCTGATTTTGAAGCTGCACTTCTGCAATGAAGAAAAGGAGAAGGCTCACTGCAAATCTAAACGAAAAGGTTCACCTTGGCCATGAGAAAGACACTTCAGAGCAGATTCTTGTAGTAGACTGTGCGCAGAAAATTGTCCCAAAGGCTGCAGAAATAACCCATGCAGATCAGGTTGAATCTTCCAAAGAACTTTCGCCATCGCCAGAGCAAAGAAAGCTCCTAAGCTCATTGCAGTATAACAAAAATCTACTGAAATACTTAAATGACGATAGACAGAAACATCCATCATTTTGTGATTTACTCATTATTGTAGAAGGGAAAGAATTTAGTGCTCACAAAGTTGTAGTGGCTGTCGGGAGTAGTTATTTTCATGCCTGTTTGAGTAAAAATCCAAGCACTGATGTTGTCACGTTAGATCATGTAACTCATTCTGTCTTCCAGCATTTGCTTGAGTTTCTCTACACCTCAGAGTTTTTTGTGTATAAGAATGAAATCCCACTAGTGCTGGAAGCAGCAAAATTTCTAGATATCATCGATGCAGTGAAGTTGCTAAATAACGAAAGCGTTTCTAACATACAGACTGATGTGGTAACTGATGTGCCTACACAGGTAGAAACACTCAATGAACTGACAGGTAAACTGTTAAACAGTCATCAGTGCACTTTTTGTGGTCGAAGTTTCTGCTACAAGAAGTCCTTAGAAAATCATTTGGCTAAAGCCCACAGATCGTTTTCACTGGAAAGAAAGCATGGGTTAAAAATGGTTGAGAAGGCCAGCCTTTCCACTAGATGTTCCACAAGAAACCGCAAATACACAGCTAAACCTGATAACAGCGACAATGAAAGCGGTGATGCCTCCGACAGCAATTTGGAAAAAGTCAGTTCTGACAAGGAAATGTCTGATAGAAGTGAATTTGAAGACAGTGAAAGTGAATGCAATGCTGATGAAGAGGGACAGGAAGAGGAAATGTCAGGTGAAGATTCAGACTCTGAAGAACAAAGTGAAAAAGAACAGAATGATACTGAAGAGGGTTCTGAGGCAGTTGATTCAATGGGGAATATTCCTGAAGGCTTAGCTCCAGTCATCATTCAAAGCAGTAGCAAAAAACTACTGCAGTGTCCCAAGTGTGAGAAAAAATTTGATCGAATAGGTAAGAGCAAGATAGGTAAATGGTGGTGCTATTTGTATGGGAAATAAACTAAGCTGTTTCTCTGTCCTAGAGATAGAATTTCTGAATCACTGATCCAGTATGCTGCTGGTCTTTGTAAGTGTAGTAGGTTGTTACGTCTATGGTACTAAACAGTTTCAGTAAATGAACGGAGTGCATCAGTTGAAAAATCTGTAAGTACTAAATTTATTTCTCTATCACAGCTCTGGATTCCAGCTGTTAAGTGTGGCATGTAAGAACAGCCTTGAAAAAGGAGGGAAACACAGCAAGATATTAAGTCTGCAGAAATTTCTTGAATGAAGTCTGAGACCTTTACTGCCAAATTAATTTTAAGTAACAAAGCTGTCATTGTTGCTGTAGTATAGCAGCACCATTGTCAAACAGCCTGAAATTCTTCCATTCTATATGATGTGTAGATGCTTTGGACTCAGATACTGACCTTTAGCTTCATTTTTCTTGTCTGTGGTTAGCACCAAGTAATACTTCGTCAGCTTAATCTGTTGTGTTAGGATTGTTAATGTTACAGTCAAATCTAGACATATAGTTACTTGGGATAGCAGTAGAGTAAAAATTCCTTCCTGACATGTCCAATGCTTTCCTGTCCTCTTTTCCCACATTAAAACTAGATCACTGTTATATTCTAGAATTTTAGTGTTCTTTATGCTGGAATAAATGTTTAATTATGATCACATAAGGTATTGACTTCCTGTCAATCCTGGGAATTAGGAAAGAAACAGTTTCTCATACTTTGAGGCATTTTTTGGTGTTACTAGGTGCGTTGTGTCTTTCATAATTCTGAAATTTTAGGAGTCTAGGAAAACGGTTGGGGGTAGTGTGTGTGTTAATTCCTACTTATACCCAGTGTATTTATCTTGCTGAGGTGAAGTGAATTTTCCAGGGTCACAAAATACATCGTAGAAGTTATTTAACACTAAAAATGTGGGATTTAACTGTTCCTGTAGTGCCATATCTTAAAAGTAACATAGGAATTTTGTGAACTTGAGAGATTTTTTAATATTGAAAGGCTACTATGTAGAAATAAATGGCTTGTGAGTAAGGTTGTGATGGTACAGTTTGGTTCTGCGTGCATTGGAAACCTTTTCCTCTGTGCATGTTCATAACTTAGAATTCTAGCTTTGTGCTCAAAAAATACGAGTTAAAATAAGTGAAAGTGACAAAGTATTTCCCTATAAGCCTTATTACAGTAGACAATTGATTTTTATCTTAAATTATGAGCTATAGTACTTTTTTTTTTCCTCCTCTATCTAACTCCCAGAATTATAGTGTATATTCTACAGAGAAAAAATATACATAGTACAAAGAAGGGACCCTGCTATTGATTTGAGGTAGGTGGGTCCTCGGTTTAAGATGGATTTCTGTCCTCAGGAAAAAACTGGCAAACAGAAGAGGGAATATAACCAGTGTGGAAGAAAGGAGAGTAGTATTTTTATTTATGGTAATATCTCGGTTGTGAAATATGTAGATCATTTGCAAGGATCTGTATCATACATTTCGTGTTTTGTTATTTGAAAGTACCTTTAAGAATAACCAGTTTGTTGCAAGGCTGCTCCCTTTTCCAAAAAGGTACTTCACAGTCAGTACCTAATGAGAGTAGTGTAACTTTTGGTTCTTAAGAGCAGAGTATGCTGTAGGGTTGAAGGAGGGGGATTGGTAACCTTCACACAGATTTAATGGTAATACAGAGGCCTTTTTATGAAACACGTATGTGATCACTGCAGTTTTCAGTGGTGTAAACCAGTATGAATCTTTAGATGTGTGTGGAAGATACTTGACCACGTTTGCGAGAGATGTGATAGAGCAAACCCTAAATGTGTATATTATAGGTGATATCTTTTACAGTTTTTACTAATGGATTTTTTGTTGTTGTACAGGCAAATATGAGAGCCATACGCGTGTACACACGGGTGAGAAGCCTTTTGAGTGTGATATATGTCACCAGCGCTATTCAACGAAGTCCAACCTCACAGTGCACAGAAAGAAGCACTCCAGTGATACTGACTTTCATAAAAAGGAGCACAAATGTCCCTACTGTAATAAGCTGCATGCAAGCAAAAAGACTTTAGCAAAGCACGTGAAAAGGCAAGTATGAGCAAATTTGCCTTGCATTTCTGAAGAATCTTTTTATTTTGAGTTCAAAAGTGAAGAGAAATGTATGTATGCAAACAGCATGTTCTGCATTAATTCTGTAACTTTCTTTAAATAAGTATCTTTTGAAAAGACATGCAATTAGCATTATCAACTAACGTGCCTTGAGGAGTGTGTAGGGACTGATTAAATGGCACTAATGGCTCTGTAGGAGTTCTGCCGTAGGTTTTTACTGTTAATTTTAGGATTCTCTGATTAGCTAATACAGTGAGTCAGAATACAAGTCTTAATATTTATCTGTGTTACATTTAATTTGGAGGAAGAAAAAAAAGTATCTTCTTTGGTTTTAAATGTTGATGCTATACTATTGATGATAATAGGTGGATAAACCATTTCCATGCAGATTCCTTTAGGTGAATAATTTGTTTATGGCAGGTGTAATTGTAGGGCAGTATTATTTACATACTGCTTTTTTTCCTTTTTCTTTGTAAAGATCCATAAAGCATTATAATTAAAACTGTCCTCTTACCAACTGTCATATGAGTATCTACAGGAATCTAAAGTCACCACTGCTTTCCGTGTGCCTGTAGAATCCTTTAACTATCAGTATTCTGTTCTATGGTTTGGTGATCACTTTTGTAACACATGAAGTATAGAAGTGGATATTTAGTATTTGGACGATCTTTGTCTTTGAAGTTACAGCTACTTTCAGCTTCTGTCTTCCTCCTAGGTTTCATCCAGGGAATGTAGAAGAATTTCTGTCTATCAAAAAGACAAAGAGCGAAGGTTGGAAATGTGATGTAAGTAATACTTCAGTACTTTCATGTTGCTGTTTCTTCGTATAGGTACTATGTTTTGTGACTTGAATACTTTAGTGAAAGTACAGTATGTGTTTCTGTGAAATCTCAGTAAGCTTTCTAAGTAGTGGTATAAAATTTCTCTTTATGTGCTGATTTAATGGCTAAACTTTGTCTGTATGTACAGCTTGTCACTGGGTAAATAATACCAAATTGAATTGCAAAATAGTTAAAAGCAATATGTTTTAATGTTAATGTAATGTAATGTTAATATTGTTGTTCAGTTACATCAATTTGCAGATGATTAGAGTGTTATGAATACTTAAAAAACAGAGTGTTTGCTCTCCCATTAATTATGCACATCAAACACTGACCATAATATATACTGTTTTGGAAGACTCACTAGTGAGGAAAATAGGTATGAAAAACTTTTTCATTTACCTGCGTATGTGCCTCAACAGAGTTGTAAATTTGTACTAAATTTACCTCTAGTTGTAAAATTGTAGAAGCCTTTCCTTGATTTTCCTCAGGAGAGGTATATGTGTGAAACTATTATCTACTGTAAAAAAGGAGTTTGAAGAACTTTTTTTCTCTCTCTCTGCTGCCAAATAATACTTTTTCAAATGTGTGTGGGTTTTTTTTAAGTTAATCAGTTTACCATTTTTTCAGGGCAGCTGTTTTGTTTGTGCAAACTGCTATATGCCCCTGTGTGTCTGTAATATTAGGTGCTGTAACATAATTACTAACCTTGCTTTGTTTGTGGACTCTCACTTATAAACATACAGTAGGCGGCTGGGAGACACCAACTGTAGGAATTTGTAGTGTTCGTTCTGCTGGTGATGGTACCATGGCTGAATGTATTATATTACATCGATGACCAGACAGCGTTATCTTCCAAATGAAGTTACGTTGTGTAAACATATTATAGATCCTGTTTGTTACTAGATAAGAAATGTTTTTACAGTGGGAATCAATCTTGCAGCATTAATGATGTTCGTTTCTTGGAAAGTACTTTTGCCAGATGAATGTTTTGGTAAACTCCACTTTGGGATTTGGTTGTTGGGTTTTGTTAAGTTTATGTTAGCTAGATTTTTTCAAGATGTGAGCTGCTGCTCTTGTATTACTCATGTGCATTGAAAATGGGCTTGAATTGAAAGCAGGGGTAGGATTTTAGGTTTTATAGCAGCTGGAGAATGAACAGAACCCTTAGGAACTGTGACTTTGTTTTCAGGTTGTTTAGTATGTTCTGAGGGCTGAGGTGCTACAGATGTAAGATGCAGTATTTCTTCAGGTTGTTGGTTTATGCTGTAGTCCATGTGTAAACACCAGGATTTGGTGACCATACTTTAATCCTTGAGGAATATGAGCAAATTCACAGAAACATTAGAGTATTAATAGTAAATAAAAGCAAGAAGGCCATTATGCTTTTTACAGGTATGGGGTTTTCTTACACTTATATTTAACATTAAAGAGTTTTTGAACAAATAAACCTGTTCGTTCTGATTTTCTGAGACTAAAAGTGTTATCCAGGTGTGCTCTGAGAAACTGTTTGCACAATTTTATCTATGGGAGTTAGGTAAGTACTAAATTCAGATATTATAAACAATGGCAACAGTTTCAAGGTGAAATCAGTGAGTGAGCCCTGTGTTGATTTATGTTAGAGCATAGGGCCCCGATGTTAAATTATAATACCTAGTTTAATACCTAAATTTGAGCTGTGGCTTCAATTCTGTAATTGAGCTGCATAGAATCATAGAATAGTTAGGGTTGGAAAGGACCTTAAGATCATCAAGTTCCAACCCCCCTGCCATGGGCAGGGACACCTCACTCTAAACCATATTACCCAAGGCCTCATCCAACCTGGCCTTGAACACTGCCAGGGATGGAGGATTCACAACCTCCCTGGACAACCTATTCCAGTGCCTCACCACCCTAACAGGAAAGAATTTCCTCCTTATATCCAATCTAAACTTCCCCTGTTTAAATTTTAACCCATTACCCCTTGTCATACCACTACAGTCCCTAATGAAGAGTCCATCCCCAGCATCCCTATATGCCCCCTTCAGATACTGGAAGGCTGCTATGAGGTCTCCACGCATCCTTCTCTTCTCCAGGCTGAACAGCCCCAGCTTTCTCAGCCGATATTCATATGGGAGGTGCTCCAGTCCCCTGATCATTCTTCTGGCCCTCCTCTGGACTTGCTCCAACAGATCCATGTCCTTTTTATGTTGAGGACACCAGAACTGTACACAATACTCCAAGTGAGGTCTCACGAGAGCAGAGTAAAGGGGCAGAATCACCTCCTTCGACCTGCTGGTCACATGCTTACTTTAATTACTCTACTAGCAATTCTTCTACATTTAGGTTTTGATTCTTCTGAAAACAGTACTAAAAAGCTCATATAATTTTAACATTGTGAAAGTTCTGTATCTCTAAAATGTATTTTGAATTCTATTTCTTTGTTGGTGTTGGCATTTTCTCTTTAATACATGCTGTCAGAGAATTTCCTAGAGGAAATAAAGGAGCAGGTATGACTCTAGTTCTTCAGTAGGTTATACCACAACAGCTGAGCTGTTTCATATCCAAAACCAATCCAAAGCTACTTGATTTTTTCAGTTGGGTTATTTTCTGCAAAATTACTGTGTTGAAACACCCTAGGAAATAGTCTGGTAAGTGCTGGAATCAGTAGAAAGAAGTGGGGTGGAACATGTAACTGTATACAAGAGTTGTCAGTAGTTTGATTTAGGCTGCCATGGGTTGGCATACTAATATATGTAGTGCAATCCACTAGGGTTTATGGAGAATACAGATTTTTTTATGTTAACTGCAAGACTTCACAGGTTGGGATAGAGTGTGTATTTGAAGAATACATGTTTAATTTTACGTTGCTAAATAGAGCAGATGAACTAAACTGTTAAGTGTTTATGAATAGGAGTATAATCTGGTTATAACTGATGTATCTTTGACAAATTGTATTATCATTTTAGATTTGTAAGAAGTCTTTCACTCGAAGACCTCATTTAGAAGAGCATATGATCCTTCACTCTCAGGATAAACCTTTTAAGTGTACCTACTGTGAAGAGCATTTTAAATCCCGATTTGCAAGACTGAAACATCAAGAAAAATTCCATCTCGGTATAGAAACATCCTTCTGACATGTAAACAATAGATTTAAAGTAAAACCTTCCTCTGCCATTGTATGTCTTGATCAGTCTGGTTTCCACCCAGCCTCCTTTTCCAGTTTTGTCAGGGAGTTGGGTGGTTGGTTTTGGTTGGGTTTTGGTTATTTTGGGGGGGGGGGGGTGGGGGGGTGGTGAAGGGTTTGTTAGTTGATTTTTTTACTGTTCAGCTGTCTTTTAAAGGCATTATATTGTACCTAAATAAATGCAGAGAGGTTTTTTTGGAAGAAGGATCAAGGTTAGTTTTGTTTTAAAACCTTTCTGTGTGAAATTTTTTCTCAACTAAGTCAAATTCCTCCTAAAGTTTTCCAAAGACCTTTTTATTTCCTTGAGAAGTATTCTGAAGACGTCCTTATTACTATTAATTATTTCTGCCGGGTAGGAACTAGATTGGTGGTAGTAATAGGAATTAATTTTTTCAAACAGTCTAAGTGAGCTGAATCACTTTTGACTATTCTGAATTTTTGCAATCATGGAATTTGCTAAAATACCAGGTATTAGAAATAACTTCTGGGCAGAAGGTGCACAGTCTAATTAAAGTATGCTGACTGCACTAAACATTAGTAATTTGTTAGACAGAACTTTTGCTTTGTAAATTGCTGAGGGTTTTCGCAAGTAACCAGTCTGTACATCTTGTTTGGTTTAACTGACAGTTAATAATGCTGTGCCTGTCTGTTTCCTTGTAGGGCCTTTTCCTTGTGACATTTGTGGCCGCCAGTTTAATGATACAGGAAATCTGAAACGCCATGTAGAGTGTACTCATGGAGGAAAGAGAAAATGGACATGTTTCATCTGTGGAAAATCTGTTAGGGAACGGTAAGGAGTTGCATGACTACTTGAACTTAAGCAGAGCAGAGCAATATTTATAGAGTACTTTAATTCTGAGTATGCTTTAGCTTTGAATTTTTAACTTAAATGAGAGCATTTCAGAGGGCTACTATATTAAAAGGTAGCGCTAGAGCTGCAGGTAACGTGGTTTTTGTGGTGACCTCTAAAATAGAGGGTGACACCTGTACGTAATTAGTTGTAAGGCAGAACTGTATTAAAAAAGTATTACCTCTAATTCACTTTGGGTTCCTGTGTTGTGCAAGAACATCTTGCCATACATATTTTGGTAAATAAACTGATGAGGACAGGAAGATCAGGAGCACTGAATGACTAAGAATGGTAGGAATGACTAAAAAATTGGACTTCTACTGACATGGTTTCATGGAAGATGAAATAATACTGTACAACCTTTGCTACTGCTTCTCTAAATGGAGGAAATAAATGTTATTTTAGCACTTTGAAAAGTGGAAGCTCTACAAGTTGGCTCATAAATTCTAGTATGAAAAAAAGGCACAGGAAAGCTGTAGAAATATAAAATATGCATGTATTAAAAGGAAATGCACAAATGCAATAATGAAATAGTAAACAGACTGTAAAGCACAGATAGTCTTTCGGTTCTAGAAAGATCATTTATGTTATGTAAGGCAAAAATGTTGCTCTTTTTAGAAAAGAATTTTTTTTTTGTACAGCATAAAAAGAATTTTGAAAAAAAAAACCACAAAAGTATGAGCACTGAAGGAGATTGAAGAATTTTCTCTCTTGTTTTGTTCACATATTTACCAGCAGTGTATGCAGTAAATGTTATTGCCTGATTCTTTTGCTTGAGGGGAATTTTTATCTGCATGCGCTTTTTTTTTAACATCCACGATCTAGATTTCCTACAAGTCTGATTTTCAAGCTCTGGCTTAGATATACATGCAAAACCAAGAAAATTCTTACATAGAAAATGCTGTCAAACTTGATGTTTTCTCCAGTTTATAATGGGGCAATGTTTTATTTCTTTGCTTATATTGTTTCCAGACCCTGCAGGTTCAGTAAATAGTATATAGTGCTTTTGAATGTATGTGTGTATGTGTGTATCTGAATAAATCGATGAAGTTATTTGTGATCCCTCAGAGTTAAAGAAATGGAGAAAAAATCTGTTTAAAGTGGCAGTGACTTTACTTAAAATTATATTTTACTGCCTTTGTTAAACAGAACAACTTTGAAAGAACATCTGAGAATTCACAGTGGAGAGAAGCCTCATCTTTGCAGTATTTGCGGGCAGAGTTTTCGTCATGGAAGCTCTTACAGGTACAGATTTTTATGAGATAAGCTTCTAAACTGTCTCACGTATTTGGTGATACATATACATTCGTGTTACCAACATAGCTCTTCAAAATGCATGTGTTTTGGTTTATTCCCACTCTGAAAGCATTGATAAATACTTTAAACATGCTTAAATATTGAAAAGATATTAACCTGTGAGAAGTCATTTACTTTTTTAATACTTTAGGGGTTTAAACACAGACAGAATCCCATACAAATCTTGTGTCGGAGTTGACTTTCTTGCACATCTAAAACTTTTGCATCTTTGTTATTCAAAGAGAAAATAAGCAGAGGACTAAAATATCCTACTAAGTTAACTCATATGAGAGTTTAGCTCTGTTCGCTCTTGCTTTCTAAGAGCAGTTTAAGTATACCTCATCTGAAGGTTATTTCCTGATATTTATGTCAAGCACTAAAGAGTATGTTTTCTGGTATTTTGCATTGAATTAGCAGTAGATTATGTTAAAAATACTGCATTTTATGATTATATGTATGACTAAATATACAGACTTCATCTAAGAGTCCACCATGATGACAAGAGATATGAATGTGAAGAATGTGGGAAAACATTTATTCGGCATGATCATCTGACAAAACACAAAAAAATACACTCAGGTAGGCATTTTCTTTGAAAATTGGTTTTGAAATTACTATTTCAAAATAAAATCAAATTAAAAATTAATTATGGATTTTTTTCTTTCAGTACATGCAATGTTTTCTGTCTGATAAAAGTTCTTACTATTTTTAAGGTCTACTAAAGTAGGGTTAATCTTACATACATTTTCAAGATTTGAAAGCAAAGTGTTTCCTCCATGTTAACATAGAAAGCTGAGGGACAGTCAAAAACATGTAACAGTAAATTGCTTTAAAAATAAGAATAATAAAAAGCAAAAGTGAAAAAGGAGGATTTTTTTTTAATGAGTCCAGATTTCTTTTTTTTAATAGCAATTGTGTGAAATATTATTACCACAACACAGAAGAAGCTGTCACAGTCTCTGACAAAGTTTGTACACTGATCACTTTAATGTAAGGATTTAAAGAGGTGTTTCTGAAGTCTATTATGGGGGAGAAGGAGGGAAGGAAGGTGATGGGTGTCAACCCTCAGAACAGCCAGTTGGGGATGATCAGGAGGAAGAAAAAAATCTGTTGCACTGACAGTAGAAAGGTTATCAAATGTATAGGAAAAGTGAAGATTCACTAGGGACTTTTTCAGAACAGGATCTGAAGGGAGGGAGGCCTTCTAGGAGGCAAAATACTTTCTAGGCAGCATGAAAATATGAAAGTGATCAGAGTCTAAACTTCCTGAGCCTTTATTTTGAAGGACAGCTTCTTTTTTTTCATGTTTGAAATCATAATGTCTGCTATAAAATAAAGAAATCTTTGAAAAAACAAGTACAAAAAAAAAAAATCCTCTTTTCTACTCTATTTGCTTTTCCCCCCTCTAGAAAGTTACATTCTTTGACTGTCCACACTCCTCCTACTTACATGAGAAGAAATACTCTGCCATTTTATGGAAGATCTCAAGATGACTAAAAAGAACCAAGATACTTTTAAACAGCAGCCTAAAAGAAAAAGGTAACTATGTAAATCAGGATAATTAAAAAAATAAATACTGTGATGTAATTTTTAGTACTAAAATTTGTACTAAAGTGATTGGTATCTTTAAATAAGCCTCTATCTTTAGAGCCTCTGAATTATCGAAGATACCACAGTTCGGGTCACAATTCATAGAGTAGATTCCTAGTCATTCACTTGTACCTCTCATGCAGTAGGTGTTTGGGGAGGTGTCTCTTAACTCAGGAGTGTGAATTTCATTGTAGAAATGACTAACGGTCACTACTAGTCATCTATAACAAGTGGTAAAAGTCTTTACTCTGGTAGAAGCAACCTACTTCCTGAATTGTGTTCTTTTATATTCTTCTCTGAGTAAGGTGTGGAAGAGCTTGATTGATTGAACTTTGTGAACATGGATCTGCTGTTTTACGATTACAGTCCCAGAAGTTTTAATCAAAATGTATTGAATTTTGCCCATATAGGTGAGAAAGCACATCAGTGTGAAGAATGTGGAAAATGTTTTGGCCGTAGAGATCACCTTACTGTTCATTATAAAAGTGTTCATCTGGGAGAAAAAGTTTGGCAAAAGTAAGTGTGGGGTTTTTACAGGTGTGTAAATACTTCTGTACTGTAACTGATTTGGTTGGGACTTGCATGTTCTTGCAGAATTCTAGCAGTCTGTGTCTTTGTCATGCCCATTACCTGAGTCTTGAAAGAGATGAAGTGGATGTCAGAAAAGTACCTTCACAATTTAATCAAGATGTTTTCATACAAATATCATAATTAAGTACATAAAACCATAAAAAAGAATCAAATTTTTATCTATCAATTAGCTGTCTCAATGTTGTTCTAAATTGATGGTTTGGTGTAATACTGTCATTGCAGACTAGTTAAGACTGAAATATTGGACATAATTTAAGCACTGTGAGAACTATCACACACTTAGGTATTTTAGAAACTGGTAGAAGGTTAGGGACTCTGAAAGTAGGTAAAAACTTTGAAACCTAAATTGTGTCTGTAAATTGAAAACGCAGTAGGGTTTTTAAATTCCTGAGCTCCAAAAAAAACTGTTTCAGAGATTTCAAATAAACTGAGACCTAGTTGTTTTTCAAATGATGTTTTAACTCCTTGTGTTTGTGTTGAAAGTACAGTACATTGTCTGTTTATTCTGTTTGATTTTTCTTAATAGCCAATAGCCTACACAATTCATAGTACTTTATTTATGGCAAAAGTCTGTCAAAGCTAAAGCCACTTGTGGATCTTCGGCAAAAACTGTTACTTAAGGTTGTTTTGCATATCAGAAAAGAAGTTTTAGTGGCTTTTGCATTTTAATAGTAAGTTTTAATCTCAACAGAGAGTAAGATTGAATATTGAAAAGAATCTCATTGACCTTATTGGTATGCAAGTGCCAGGAAATGTGAACATAAGTGTGGAAATTTGGAAACTTTGATATCCAGCTATTTTGCAATGAAAGATTTCAGAAAGGAGTGTACACATAGCTTTATTTTTTGTTGGTTTAAAAAAAATGAAAATCTAACATGAAATGTCTTTTTTTTTTTTCTTTAAAGATATAAAGCAACATTTCACCAATGTGAAGTCTGTAAGAAAGTTTTTAAAGGGAAATCAAGTTTGGAAATGCATTTTAGGACACATTCAGGTAAAAATAAAATAAACGCCAACAAAACAACGAACCATGTAGGAATGTATTTTTATGCATCAACACTGATGGAATTATTTCATTATGGTTGTTGAGCATTTAGCAGGAAGAAGCAAGACTTCTTATTCTTTCCCATAAGCTGGTCATTCTACCTTCTGAATATATCAGTTAAAACGCTGATAATCCTCAACACAGGTTTGCAGTGTGCTCTGTACGCCTCTTTTTTTTTTTCAGTTTATTGGTGTATATTCACCAAATTTACCCAGGCCATCTAACTATTTTTGTGGTCTAGAGAATACTGCATTTCAAGTGGTAATCTAAACAAGAATTAGAAATCCCTTTGGAAAGTTTTATGTCCTTATCTGTTTGACTTTGGTTTTCCTGCCTTATGTTTAGGAAAATCATTGTCCTTTTGAAATATATAGAAGTACTAATTGCGCTCATTTAATAGCAGTATCATAACAGTTAAAGATTTTATTTGGTATATATTCTGATTATCTTTGGGTGTACCAAAGAGAATTGTATGTAAGGAGAAGGATATGCTAATATAACTTCTAAACATATATTTAATGGCTCCCCTGATTCCAAAATTGATGCTAAACATATGCTCTTTGTTTTCAGTAAAATTTTTTTATACTAGGTCTTTGTGCCAAAATCCATGTATGTATTTGTAAATTTATGTGTGACGTGGTGTTCCTCAGAATAACTAATTCTTACTTCTCTGCCTTTACAGGCGAGAAACCCTACAAATGTCAAATCTGTAATCAGTCTTTTAGAATTAAGAAGACGTTAACAAAACACATGGTTATTCATTCAGATGCTCGACCTTTTAATTGCCAACACTGCCATGCAACGTTTAAACGAAAAGACAAGCTGAAGTATCATATTGATCATGTTCATGGATCAAAGGCTGCAGAAGAGGCATTGACATCTTCTTCAGAGGAAAAGCTAGTCTCCTTACCAGTGCAGTACACCTCTGATGACAAAGTTTACCAGACTGAGGCTAAACAATATGTGGAACAGTCCAAAGCATATCAGTCAGAAGCCAAAACTTTGCTACAGAATGTATCCACAGAAGTATGTGTACCTGTGACTCTGGTACCAGTTCAGATGTCTGATCCGCAAGCTGATCTAGTACAGCATACTACTCAGTCACATGGCATTCTTCCTCCACAACCTGAGCAGACAGATTATCAAAGAGCATCAGATCTGTCATTTCTAGAGAAATACACTCTTACTCCACAGCCTGCAAATATTGTTCATCCTGTAAGGCCTGAGCAAATGTTGGATCCTAGAGACCAGTCATATCTCGGAACTTTACTGGGCCTTGATACAGCTCCTACTGTACAGAATATTTCAAACAGTGAACATTCATGATCAGACCATAACATTCCACCCAATTTACTAAGCCATTAGCCAACAGAAGGCTGATATGGCAATTAAGATTTATATTTTATATTTTATTTGGACTCATGAGTTTTCTGCATAGTTTTGGAAAACCAGGTTTGTTTACATGACATTTGAACATTAAGGCACATTTTGATGCATAACGAAAGAGTGGTTTTTGTGATTTTAAGAGTTTTTAAAAATCCTATAGATGGTCTTCTAAAAACTGTGTTCTGAAATATCTTTAAGCATAGTGGCTGAAAAATGTAATCACATATCTGGCTATTAATTTAAAAAAATGTTTGCCTTTCTGCATCTCACTTTGAGTTAATGTTTCAAGTGTAATAGAAAGTATTCTGAAAGGATAAGGACTGCATCAAGTTCCTTAGAAGTTGTAAGGGCAGGCAGGGATATAAACCACAAACTTTGTATTGTGTTTCACACAGAAATTAAAATATAATTTTACTTGAACCCTCAGGCATTTTTGGAGGGTTTTAAAAACTGCTGGATTCTGGAGCCCAGCCAGTGGATACAGAAACTAGCTTCTTCTCAAAAGTGATTCAGATATTTTATGCAGACACTAAACGGGGTGTTTGGTCATTCCCCCGACTATAAGTAGGCTGCCTAAATTTGGCCTCTTAAGTCTTCCTTGAGCTCTGTATGTTGAATAATGTGGGAAGATCCAGACAATTACATTGTCTAATTTTCTACAGTTAGACGTATATAATTCTAATACGCGTTTTTTTCATGCTTTTTAACCTAGTTTGTCTTCCAAAGTGTGCCCCACACTCTAACTTTGAAAGAAATGGGGGTATTTGCAAGGTCATTTTAATCTGTGAACAGTCATAAAGGATTGGCATGGTTTATTCTTGTGAGAATGTAAGTTACGCCAGGGTCCCACATTAGCATGCTTATTTTCAGGTTATCTGTGATGGAGAAGAAGTTTTGAAGACTGTTATTTCCAGAACAGTACTCAACTTCTATTGAAAAAAAGAAGGAAATAATCATAAATCTCTTGTGACTTACTAATGAAATTGTTTTGTTTCTCACTTTCTTGTACAGTGTTTATAAAACAAAGTCAAGCTCTTGAGAGTATTTTATGTCTAATTATTTTTAACTTTTTCTTTACTAGGCATAAGGGTTTTGTTTTGCTTTGGGTTTGTTTTTGTTTTTTTTCCAAAAGAATCGTTTTAAACTACAGGTCTAGTGTAATTCATGGTGAAATGTAGTTTAATTTAACCTCATCAAGCTTTCTATTTTAAGCCTACTTTAAAAGTAATTATTCTGTTTGTTTGTTGAATATTATGCCAAAGAAAATACCTGAAGTAATCTTATCATCTTCATTATTCCTCACAAGGATTATATATTAAGGAAAAATTTTCCCCAGGTTTTCCTGTTCTTAAATTATTATCTTAAAGAAACTTTTAAAATGGGAAACTGGGCATATGTCTGTTACTGTAACTGTTAAATTTATCCAGTGACCTGAGCACAAGCACTCTGTGGTGAAAAGCTGTTTTATCATCACAGTTCTATAAATTCTTAAGTGGCATGGGTCATTTTAAATCCTACTGAAATACTTTGGTGTTAGATTCTGTTAATCCCAATCTACTTCAGTTTTGAGCAGTTTGCAGGAGAGGGGCCGGAGCTGCCTGAATGTTCATATTTCGAAGCTTGTACCCTAATGGATTCTTAACCTAAACACACCAAAGATTTCTGTTAGCTGTTAAATGGTGGCAGAGTTATAGAATTTTAAGTGTTATTGATATTTAAATAGGACTTAGCCAAAGAAGCACAATAGAAGTCCTAAACTTTAAAAGTTCAGTTTCTAAAACAGGACTACATATGTTTAACTGTTCTATGTTTGTATCTCTAAAGTAAAATTTAGAGCTGTGCTCTGGGAATGTTCAAACTGACATGCTGTAAATATATCTGGTAGGAAGCTGAATTCTAGCAAATACACAGCAATAATGAGGCCATTGAATGCCACCTCCTGAAAGGACACTATCAAGTACTGCCATTTCTGCTGAGTCCGCCTTCAGCCCGTTTCAAAATAAAACTCTTTCTGTCATCCTCACACTCCATGGCTTGAAAATGGATGTTTTATGTGTAGTTTTCAAGTCAACATGTATGTATAGTATTCATATAAATGCTTCTGGACATGAAACATGCCTTCCAGCATTTGTAATTGTGTTGTTAAAAATAACCCGACATCAGTGGTGTCAGTGTAGTTGCCAGACTAACAAGCCTGTCTTTGTTATTTCTTGGTTTTTTTCCTGTCCTACAGTAGGAAAAAAGTATTGTAGGATTTTGGCAAAACAGTGACATAAAAGCAGTTGGTAACAAAGGTTTTCTTTTTAAAATCCAGTCTGTTCAGAAGGCACTGTAGGAAAATAGTAAAATGGAGTTTGGAGCATGTTTACTTGATAATGTCCTTCAAAAATTCTTTCATTATTGTGCCTTTTATATATATCCTGAATAATGTTTTTTTTCTCTAGTTCAGTTGATTATTTGGAAAACATTAATGGTCAATATTTTCCAAAGGGCTTCATATCTTTGGGTGCCCAACAAGAAACAGACCATAAAAGGACTCATTTTCCAGAAACCAAGTGCTATCTTTGCTGTTTGGGTGGCCAGAGTTACTAGTCATTCCTGGAAAAAATGACCTACTAGTTCTTTGGCATTCTTCTCTTTGCAGATAACCCTACTAGTCAGTGTTTTTACCTGCTGGTCAGGCTGGATCATTGCCAGTTGACAGTGAAAGAAAATAGGAAAGCTTATGTGCTAGATACATAGTTTTTATTTTTAATATCATGAGCTGTAATTCTTATGGCTTTACATTTATTTAAAATTCATATATGAACAAAGTACATTTTCATGGACTGGTACTTCATTTGGTAGGTGGAAGTACGTGGTCTCTGCTTGACAGAGGACAGTTCCTCTTTGGAGAACTGAGGTGAAGGGCAGAGATCTGCACCTCACAGCTACGTGGGTCAAAACTCCGTAGGTGTCTGGTACCTCCATTTTAATATGTATGTGTACTCATCCAAGAGTGCATGTCCTATTGAGCATGGAGGGTGCTTTTATGATAAAGGCTATGTTTTATCTGGCAGTCACAGACTCAGTTGACCATTTGTTGCCAAAGAAGGAAGAAGCAGGTCTTTCAAAAATGTCTTTAAAGAGTGATCAGTGAGTGGCACATCGCAGAAAGTTCGTCTTTTCTACCAGCTGACCTTTGGGGAGAAGAGTGGATTCTGTGTTGGTACTCTAAACTGCTACCTTGTTCTGAGAACTTATTGCACTTGTTGTGTTTAAAAATTGAATTCTGTATTTTTTGCTAAACAAAATTAAGTGGATTTTATGTTCAGTTTATTTATTTATATTGGAATTTCCTTTTTGAGCACTGACACTTTTCCTACAGAAGTATGGCTCTCATGGGCTCTTTTTCTGCTGAATATCAGTAATTGTAATGGTGATGATACATCTTCTGTAAAGCTGTGGTTTCCTTAACAATATAGTGCTACTTTAGTCTGGATTGTAAATCGGGTAGTTAGTTTTTAAAAATGGGTCTTACCAGAACACAGTGACAGAACACGTATCGGTCTCATCGAAGAGATAGGCTTAGTTCCCTAGTAATGAATGTGAAAGACCATCCAGAACACTGAAGAATGCTTCAAAGGAATCACCTCATGATGTGCTTGACTGAACATGAAATGTGTTATGGAGTGCTAAGGAATAAATGACCCTCAAGTTTTAAAATCTGAAATGATTTCTGTGTAGGGGTTGATGATTGTAAAGTTATGAATGGATTCTAAGGAGTATGTAGTAGATTATTGTTTTAAGGGAAAAAAACCACCTGTTCAAAATAAGTGAAATGCTTCTATATTGAGCATACCTGCGTAACTAATCCAGGTTGCGTGTCTTCCACGTGACTGAAGCTGAAGGGAAGTAGAATGTGTTTATCTGTAGGTCCTTGTGACTGCTGGCACATGCCATCTTCTTCTACAATACCATCTCACGGTGCTTTGGTTGTTTCCATCATATGCATTAAGAATGATACTGGCAGCATATAGTGCAGGGCAGTCACTTTGCTTAAGCCCGGAAGGGTCTTCTTTCACGGTTCCTGAGAAATGGTTTGGTTTAAAAAGATTTGATGGATTAAAGGTAACAATGGCAAATTTATTTTTTTCATCCCCCATAACCGTTTTGATTCTGTTAAAATGTCAGTCCTTTTATATGAAAGATTAAGGTGAAATAAACTCAATATTTTGTCACTGGTGTATAAGATAATGTGTTTTAAATGTGATCTGTATAGGTTGATATTTTAGATGGAAGTCCTTAAGTAAAGTTGTCTTTTTCGGGCTAATTCTTTGCTGTAAGGAAAAGTTAGGAGGTGTACTGTAACTGTAGAAGTACTCAGTCCTATGTGTAATTTTGTTTGTTATGGAAAAGTAAAGTTCCTTTGTCTTAACACTGCTCGCTTCACAGGATTTCTTGCAGGGGTGCTTGCACTAGGTTTTGATTTCTCTCCAGGGCCCCTTTTTATTTTAATAGCATGGAAATGCAGCACTGTGTGTGTCTTTCAGCTTTAAAGCTCACAAAAGATAAACAAATGAGTTTTGTTTTGGTGGTTTGTTTTGTTTTCTTTTTCATTAAATTTGTGTGCATCTCATTCTACTTAAAAATATTTTGTAAATTAAATTTATTTAGAAAAATAATTGGCTTTGTTTGATTTTTTTTTAAATAATGTGGGAAGAGCTTCTTAGCATGAAGGTTTTCTAAATCTGTTCTTAATTATCTTTATCTATTTA